>NC_028455.1:10842363-10849785 GCF_000263155.2 Setaria italica | reverse complement strand
CGATCACATGCTATCACACCATAATGGAATCTTCGTATGAGTTGCTTCATTTACCAGCACCACCCTTTATGCATGCGTAATCTCTCCTTCCATGATCAGGGCATTCAACCATTCAAAGCTCTGCACAAATATACTTGTTGTTTGGCCTTCGTGAATTATTTTGCTGCACTCGACGATATCCAACCATTCAAGACTCTGGATGCTTTGCTGTTTCCTTTTGCTTCCATCTTTTCCTCACGTGAAGGTACTTAATATGATTTGACCTATCAAATAAACAAGCTAGCCAAATTATGCTATAAACAACTACTTAGACTATCAAGGCATACTCATAAGAATTATACTAAGTAAATATGCAACAATTAGTGTGACGTTGAGTTGGCTAGTAGGTGGAGTATTATGCAATGCAGCGTATGGACACCGTCTGTAGTGGCACCTCTATGACATATTGAAAAATGACTCTATAGGACACCATAAAATACCTCTATAAGATAAAAATAGTGTCTCTACATGTGAACCTATTTTGTAGTGTGGGATACATCCATTTGTAGTATCCACTTTTATTAATTGAAGTGAGCATGGATTCCATTAATTATATTTTAGATGATACAAATATTGGATAATTCGGATCATTCCTATCAATTTTCCTGTCCTATCTATAATAAAATACCCTATTTTCTTTCCAGCATAATTACTTTAACTAAGGTCATTCTCAGTGCAAGGTTTCGTGGTGTGATTTCCAAGAGTGCCATGTCATATATTAATCCTTGAGTTGATGAATGGAATAAGATCTCTCAATACAAAGTTTCACTTCACAATTTCATATGTTAGCATATCATTTAAATATTTCATCTAAATGACCAACGAGAGTTGATGAATGTGTGTAGATGACACTCAAATCCTCTCAATGGAGTTTCATTCCAGTTTCATACTTTTGGTAACTGTGTACACCAAGTTTCATCCCCATAAAACTCTATTCTTCTCTTTTCTCATAAATTACTTGACATGTTATCACTTTTGCCTATGTGGTATGACACTTGCATTGAGGCTTTAAGTATTTGAAACAAGCCACGCGTGTTAGGAAAGTTTAGCCTAATCTATAGCGAGAATATATTTAGTGCTCCCACCTCTTCAAGTGCCCCTGAGCTCCAACGAATAAAATTACATTTAAAGTACGCGATGCATTTCAATGGATTCAAATATAGATGAATAGATCATGTAATCACCAATATGCATGCAAAAATTAATATTAACAAAAATTGTAAATAAGAAAATAAAATAAAAAACAACATCACAATTGGCGCTTTTATTGTGACATGTTGATTTGTGTTTTTTTCTCCTTACACAGATTTTTATAATCTTATATTTTCAAAGATTATATATTATTTAGAATCTATTCATTCAAATTTTTAGTTAGATGTTTTCATATGTTTTGAATGTAACTTTTATTGTGACAACACTAGAGGTAGGGGGTGTTTGGATTTTTAATCCTGACTAAAATTTATGTCAGATCAAATATTCGGAGGCTAATTAGGAGGATTAAACATGAGCTAATTATAAAACTAATTACATAGATGGAGACTAATTCACGAGACGAATCTATTAAGCCTAATTAATCCATCATTAGCATATGTTTACTGTAGCATCACATTGTCAAATTATGGACTAATTAGACTTAATAGATTCGTCTCGCAAATTAATCTCCGTTCGTGTAATTAGTTTTATAATTAGTCTATATTTAATACTCCTAATTAGTATCTAAACATTCGATTAATTAGTATCTAAACATTCGATACGACAGGAATTTTAGGAGGTGCTATAGAAACAAACAACCCCGTAGAATGGAAGCACTAGATTCTCTCCAGTCTTCTGAGAGCCACAGAATTAAAAGATAAAGAAAAAAACTGGAAAAAGCCGTTTCAGCAATCAAAGAAAAATAGTGGAAAAGCCTAGAAAACAGCAAAGAAGAGAAGTCCCTGACACGCTGGCCGCGCAGGAGACAGCCACCCCGAAACGCGGATACTAAGTTCCGACGAGCGGGCCCCGCGCATTCTCCAATTCTACTGCCCCGTTCCCACTCTCACGGTCTCACCACTGCAGTGAAGAGAGAGAGCTCCCCTCCGACTCGGAGCGCTGCCGCCGCCGCCGGAGCTCGAAACCGATGGGCGGCTTCGCGACCTCGCGCCCGGCCTCCATAGGCTTCTGCGCCTTCATCTGCTTCCTCAACCTCTTCGCCTTCCTCCTCGCCGTGGGCGCCGAGCGCCGCCGCAGCACCGTACGCGCCCCTTTTTCTGGCTCTTCCTCCTCTCGACCCCCCTGCATTTCCTCCGCCCCCCAGCGGCGCTCCTGTCGCTGAGATCTTCGTGCTCGCTGACTGGATGCAGGGGAAGGTGGTGCCGGACGAGTACGACGACCGCTCCTACTGCCTCTACGACAGCGACGCCTCCACGGTGTACGGCGTCTCCGCCTTCTTCGTGCTCCTGCTCCAGCAGGCCATCGTCACCGCCGCCACGCGGTGCCTCTGCTTCGGCCCCGCGCTCTCCTCCCGCTGCTGCGCCGTCGCCGCGTTCGTCCTTTCCTGGTGCGTGCCTTAAACCCTAGACCCGCTCACCCGCACCTAAGGCTGAAACCCGCATTATCTCGTTCCTTCTTCTTTCCTTGATGTGAATGTGGCGTCATGGAATGATAATGCGGGCCAGAGATTGTCGATTGATTGGTAGATTTGGTTCAATTTAGGTACATTGGGACATTTGGTGCTAGGTCCAGTATTAGGCGCAGAGGCTTGCGAATGTGAGTGTTGTAAATGTGAATCTGTTTGTTGAGTAGCCATCATGGTTGCCATTTGGGTGCGTGATTTGGAGGCATATAGGCCTCCTATGATATTTAAAGAGACGAAGGGTAGGAGGTTTTGGATGTTTTCAGCAATAGTTGTTCTTGCCTGGCTAACTGACAGAATTGTTATTTTCTTTGTAAGATTCAGACACAATATGCTTCTGTTAGATCCTTGCTAGCAAAAATTTTAGGATGCATCTGCTTGTTTCAATGTACGAACAGGTGTAATGCGCCTATAGATGGATGGATTGACGATATAGGTGTGGTGTTGTTTACTTGTCTGGGCCCTTCCATTAGTGCAAGAGTAGTGGAAAGGCTATGTAGCTTTGGTATGGCCAGCGTTCGCAAATGTCGAGCAAATTTCAATGTAATCATTCGATAATCCTGTAAATGTTAGTTTCGAAATCCTGCTATGGCTTATACTTTAACGACCTGATATTTGGTTAATTCATGCTGTGGATAAGTCAAACTCTGCTGGTTGAATTATATGGACCTGTATCTTCACTTTGCCCCAAATGCTGAATTCTTCATGAAGCACATAGATTCACATTGAGTACAAAAGGGTACTATCACTTTATCCGACATTGTTAAATATGTTTTTTAGGCAGCATATTTCACTAAAGTGATTAGCATTTATTGCTCCAAATTTATCTAGATTGCATACTATCTTCATTTTCCTCAATATAGCTTCTTTGCCTAGCAATGCATTTCATATGTATGTGACATGCCTGCTGTCTGCATGTTATTGACTGCCCTTGATTTCCCTTCAGATAGTTCTTTTTCGAGGAATGTGCGAGGGATGCTTAATGCACGTATCAAAGGTGCCTTGCCATAGTTGAATTGGTAAACTGAAAAAAACAGATTTCAGTGTACAGTATGCAATTGCAATTGTTTTCTTGAGAATTTTAACAAATCTTACTATCCATTAATATGCATCTCTATATGGAAACTATGAGATGCCAATCTTCGCAACAGTGATATTTTCTTTTTACACTAATAATTTTTGTGACTCAAGCCACCTCAACTTGATCCTGTTTTATGGTTTTGCAATTGCAGTCGAGTTATGCGCTATTTTCAGTAGTATTCCATAAACATATCATGTACGCTCCTACCGTTTTCTTCTGGGGGCCATGGACTGCTGGTGGTGGTGGTGCCTGCTGATTCTATATTAATGACCATTGGTTGTTTCGTACTGCACGCATTTTTATGAAATCAAGAACTGTCATAGAAGATTTCAATTGTTTCAAGAGTTTCACATAATCTACCCTAATCAACCTGCTTAGCTAGTGCCAATGAATCTGAGGTTTTAGCCAGATCTCAAAAGTTTCACAAAATCTGCCCTAATCAAGTTTGTCTGCATCCCACCAACCCAATGTATCCCTTGAGTCCTTAACTGAGGGATCCACTTTCTAGGTTTCCTTAATTGTTGACCCAATGGTGATCTCTATCCACAGTTCTTTACGGAGGGGTTCTGTTCTGTAAAGAGGGGTTCTGTGAAACCTGGTGTCCATAAAGCCTGAGGTGAAGCACCAGCAGCCAAACACGACGTTGGTTTTCTGCACTATGATCATTAAATAAGTGTTTTCTCTGAAATTTACTTGAAATAATCATAATCTGTTATGACTGGCATCACCTTCCATCGATGTGGCAAGCGGCATCGGGGCGACAACTAAGCGTGACTATCATGGCGCCGAGAGCTTCTCCCATTCCAAGTTAGCAGATTGGGTTTGTTAGGTTGTTTTGGTATTTTGTTAAGAGATTAGTCTGGTTTGTTAGGAGATTTGCTATTCGGTTTGTTAGTTGGGGATTCAGCTATTATAAGCCAAAACGATTGTCATCATATTCCTTATTCCTTAAGCAATACAACAGAGTTGTTGCCGTTGTGCTGGCTGTTGCCCTCGCTCGCTCATCGCTTGCCGCCACGACGCGGCGCCTCACCGCCGGGGGTTCAAGCCCCGGCCACCCGTCTTCCACCACTACTCCCTCTGGAGCTGCTTAGGCTTTATCATAATCCTTGTTCTTTCGTAAAAAAAATTATATTCAGAACTTGGACTTTCCAGATTTGATATTATCCACACTAGTTGGTATCTCTTTGGCATGTGAACCCAATATGTGATTTGTAAACCTGATTGTTCTGGTTTGCTCACATCTGATTCTGAGTATAGAATGTTATATCCCTGGATGGTAGACTTCCATCTACCAGTATGTATTAATATTTCTTTGGTTTCTTAGACCATTATCTTGGCTTCATACAGTTTCTTGGATACTATTTCAGTATAAAGAATTCAGTATGCTTGTGCTATGAGAATTGCCTCAAGTTTATTTGTGTGTTCATTTTTTTATCTTGTCTGAATTAATCTTCCTTGTCTATCCAGAACATTTCTAATTGGCCTAGTTTTTGACAAAATACCTTTTATATCTGTTTTTTTCTTTTTAAGAACAGTAGCTGTGAAGGGTTAACTTTTGCAATAGGCAAAATTTGTTATGGGACACTGTTAGGGTTTTAGGCTACCCCTTGGGTTTAGGGCACTAGAGAGGGAGGAGAGGCTGGCCGGCGGCCATGGTGAAGGCGCAGGGGGGTGGGGGGGGGGAGGAGAGAGAGCTGAAGCCTGAGAGTTGCAGAACTTTGGGATTTTACCCCTTAATTCTTAGTTGATTAATTTGGTACATGGGGCCTCTATTATATAGAGGGGACATGACTTGGTTCTCAAGGAACCCTAACTTGCTTGGCTTGCAAGCCATCCTAATATCTAGACCCTTCCTAATTCCTTATCTACTGTGGAAGATATGGGGCGGCTGCTTGGGGGCGCCGTCGCCACAGTACTCGCGGGCACTGCTCACGCGTGAACAGTGCCGCGTGGCCTCCTAGTGCAGGGGTCCTGCTGGACCCGTTGGGCCCATAGGGCCTGCCGACCTAGTTAGGCCCCTTTTGTCCCTGGTGCCCATGCGATTCCTGCTAGTGGGGGTGGGTCCTGTGGCTCTATGGTCATGCCACAACTCTCTTGTTGAAGCCGAGGTAGGGGCCATGGTTGCTGCCCAAGGTAACCCCATGGTGATGCTGAGATAGGGTGGTGCCTTAATGTCATCACCTCCATGTTGGTGAAGAGCTGCATGTGAGTAGCGGTATGGAGGTGTTCAGGCTGCTGACGGTGCAACACGCTGTCGCGGGGGCTTTGTTGATGCTGAGGTAGATGTTGACGCCCGCGTGTTGATGGTGATGAAGTTGGTGCTGCATTCATAGTCGCCGATGTGCTAAAGGTTAATCGAGCAGGGTGTCG
Source organism: Setaria italica (assembly GCF_000263155.2). Taxonomy (NCBI): domain Eukaryota; kingdom Viridiplantae; phylum Streptophyta; class Magnoliopsida; order Poales; family Poaceae; genus Setaria; species Setaria italica. Next base: position 10,843,678 of record NC_028455.1, on the reverse strand, counting down.
ATGACGATGATGTCGCTGATGTAGTGGATCGTTTCGTTGGTGTCGTCGATGACGTGGAGTTTGTTGCCGATGTCGAGGGCAGTTTGCTGATGACGTGTTGTTGGTGTTGTCGCTACTCTTGATGATGCAGTGACTCCGGCTGCTAATGTCTTGCTCATATGTGCGCCCATCTATAAAAAGGATAGAGAGGCCCATTGTTGCTCTCATTGATTGCGTGGGAAGAGGGCAATCGATCATCCCAACTTGAATTGCATACGTTGTTGATGGAGCATTGCTTGTATGCATCTGAAGTCATCGTTGGGGTAGTTGTTGGACACGTCGCTATTGTTGACAAAGGTGTGGTCGTGTCCGAATGCTCAGTAGTGTTGGCGCCTTCATTCACCATTGTAGTTGGGGTCGCCGGAGAGTTGCTTTGTTGTAAACTGCTTTAGTTTCGTTAAATTTATAGTGCAAACGGCTGTGAACCTGAGGATGTCCGATTGCTGAAGAATGCTGTCGTCTTATGTGCAAACGGCTGTGAACCTGAGGATGTCCGATTGCTGAAGGATGCTGTCGTCTTATGGGCATCCGGTTGCTGTCTGTAGACACTCTGCTGTTGATGACGTTAATGTGGTAATGTTGTGCTTCTTCGGGGAGCTGACCACCCTGGGAGCTTTGAGTGTGGCGCCCAGCTTGTGAAGACTGGTGGTCGTCGAAGGACAGGGGGTGGACCAAGGATCAACCCAGCCAGTTTTGGTGGAGGAGGTCGAGTTGGCCATCTGTATCTCCTTACTATACATGGGTTAGTGGCGCATGCTTCCCGTTTGTGAGAGTCGCCGAAGGAGGAAGGAGTCGGCGATGTAGCCGTGGAAATCGCCGTCCTAGGGCCCTTTGCCCAAGGCTTGTTCTCTTGGATAGCCACCAGGGGTGCTCCAGAGGTCGTTGTTATCGATGATGCACCATTGGAGGGTGAGGTGCTTGCTGATGGAGAAACAATCCCGTGTTCCTCCTGAACACGCTGAGTTGTTTTTCTACTGGGCCCCTCCGTAGATGCCTCAGGGAGATTGAGGTGTCACTGTGCTACCAGGCGGTCTGTGCGCACCTAGGATATAGGGCCGCCTGCCCTATGTGTCGCGCCAACTGAGGTTGTTGGTCGCTAGGATTTAGCGGCCGTCTTCCTCGCTGACGTGCTCCTGATTACCGGGGTTGCCAATGCAACTCGTCCGGCAGTCAACTCCTGGCCAGTTGGAACTGGCGTGCTGGTGACTGGAGTTGGCGGAGTAGGCGTGCATTGTTGGTTCGCTAGTAGTTGTCGCACCGCCGAGTTGATGGAGGA
>NC_028455.1:10711788-10839291 GCF_000263155.2 Setaria italica | reverse complement strand
CCGAAGCTTGAGAGCTGGAGAACCTTAGGGTTTTACCCCTTAATTCTTAGTTGATTAATTTGGTACATGGGGCCTCTATTATATACAGGGGACACGACTTGGTTCTCAAAGCAACCCTAACTTACTTGGCTTGCAAGCCATCCTAATATACCCTTCCTAATTCCTAATCTACTGTGCAAGATATGGGGCGGCTGCCTGAGGGTGCCGCCGCCACAGCACCCGCGGGCACTGTTCACGTGTGAACAGAACAGTGCCGCGTGGCCTCATGGCGCAGGGGTCCTGCTGGACCCATTGGGCCCATAGGGCCTGCCAGCCCAATTAGGCCCCTTTTGTCCCTGGCGCCCAGTAGGTCTTCCGTGTCCATAACAAACACTGTTATTTGGTCGCTTTTGCTCTAGGATACTGTCGTGGAACTTGGACAGGACCTAGTGGACACTGTCGTTCTGGTGCATTTGCTATTGGGCACAATTTAGTGTCCTTCAGCACAGCATATATTTGTTGCAGGATACTAAATTGTGTCCTGCGGAAAAAGCACCCTCAAGATATTCTGTGACCTACAAAATATTAGTGTCCTGTAGCATAACTTCCCAGAATATATGCCTGCCTTCTGCAGAACTGGGTGGAAAGTATAAGCTTATAATTGTCCTGAAAAGTGAGCAAGTGCTCTTACCCATGTGAAAACTTTAATATATTAGGTTAGATATGGAGGTTGGTTGAATCCAGTAATTCAGTTTGGTTTGGCACTTTGCGTGCCTGTGTTAACATGTGCATGCTGGGTTTTATGTGATCTGAAAGTGCCATTTGGAACTAATTTTGTCACCCTTCTCATTAGTGTGTTTTACTTGTTGCCAGGACAACATTCCTTGTTGCGGAAGCTTGCCTCATAGGAGGATCAGTGAGGAATGCAAAACACACCAAGTATTTAGGCTACTATATGAAGCACGATTTGGTGTCCTGTGCCACCCTTCGGAAGGGAGTCTTCGCAGCTGCTGCTGCGATGATGATCATCAACCTCGTGGCATCCCTTGTCTACTACTGGAGTTACTCGAAAGCTGCAACCGGCGGGTTCATGAAGCACCAAAACGAGGTTGGCGTGGGCATGACGGATTATGGCCTTGATAAGGGTGTTCCTGGGCCCTGAGTGAGCAGGCATCTTGTTGCTCTGTCTGTGCACTAGCTGTCATACTCTGTACCTGCAAACTTATATCCTGTGCCTGAAGCTCTGTTGTTTCTCCACACTGTGAACGACACCGTACGCATCAAATTCGCTGTAATGTTATTGTATGGTTCACGAGCTCTCTGTAGAGATGTGGTAGCCTAAAGTGTTACTTCTCCCATCTCAAATTACTATTCATTTTGGCTTTTCTAGGTACATAATTTTTGCTATGTACTTAGATATATATATTATGTTTAGATACGTAGCAAATGCTATGTACCTAAAGAAGTTAAAATGAATAGTAATTTGGGATGAAGGAAATATTTTGATTGAGTTCACGGAATCACGGCTGCTTAAGAGTTCCTTTCTTCACACATAATGGCGTGCAGCTGTACGTCGGGTGGAAGTAGTAAGAGAATTACGAAAGAGTAAATTTCACCCTAGATCTTTAAAATTATCTTGAATTCTTATTCTGGTTCCGATACTTTCAAAACTGTATAAATTATCCTGAATTCTTATTCCGGTTCCGATACTTGATGGTTTAAACTTGTCCCGGGACAAGTTCTTATCACAGTCTGATTTTTTTCAAATGCACATCTCTAAACTTATCCTGACTTCTCATCTAGATCGATAAACTTGTCATGAGCTCTCATCCATGTTCATGAACTTGTCTAGAGCTCTTATCTACTAAAAACTTGAGTGGGATTTGAACTTTAAATCCTTATGATTTTTTTATTAATTTTGAACCATCGGTTTGCCCCTTTGATGTTCTTGGTTTCCGCGGCACGGTAGAATCGTAGAGGTACTAAATTTTCATTAAATCATCCACATAAATAGCATCTATTACACATGTAAGGACGTACTGTGCTGCCATTTATTGCACACACAAAGCAGTTGATTAGTACAGGTTACACATCAAGATAGAAACATGCAATAAAATATAATTGCGGGCATTAGAAACGCATTTGATCTTGCCAACTAGAAGTCCAACACAACACCAGGCGCGGCTCTATCACTTTATTTCACTTCGCGATATAGGCCCGAGAGCTGTTGAAAATTCCAATATGAAAAATATAATCTGCATAACTGTTTAATACACAGTTCATATGTTTTTCTACTTAACTCATAAACTATGAACTGTGTATTAAACAACTAAAACTATGATATCGGTGGGGGCCATTGGTCGACGCGTGTTCGTCGCGAGTTAGCGGCGACTGAACGGTCCTTCTACTGTTCTTCTTCCCTCGTTCTTTCTTTTTCTTCCATGTTCCAACAACCCCCTCCGCATGGACCTGCACCAGACCACCCCGCCGCCGCCGGCCTCCACCACAGCTCGCGGCCGGCGGCGACCACGCTGCCGCTCCGCCGTGCCGCTCCGCCCGCCTCCCACCCCCGCGGCACCACCCCACCCTTCCCGTGATTCGCCCCCGCCGTCGGCACCGCCCACCGGTGATCCTTCACCACCCGGATGGCGGCGCCATCGCCGCCCGGCCTCGCCGCCCAGCAACCTGCAACCACCGCCGGGCCGCCGCCGCCCCCGACCATCCTCTAAGGCCGTCGGCAATTGGAATCACCCGAACCCAACAACCCCAAACCCCTAACCCTAATCCCTCCACATTCGTCGGCAGTGGCCGGCGGCCACCCACTCGCGGCCGCTCCATCCATCTCCTGTCGCAGGCCATCCTAGTCCTTGAGCGATCGCCGTCTGAAGGAAGGGGATATAGGGTCGAAGCCTCGAACTGATAGGGTCGCACGTGCGTGAGTCTTTGGCGACGCGTGTCCGTTCGCTGTAGTTGGTTGCGGCGCGGACGCGCCCAATAGGGATTTTGGAAATCGGTAGGGTTGGTAAGAAGCCTCAGGTGAAAAGATGTTTTAACAAAAAGTTATAAAACATCCGGTGGTGAAAAAATATATGATATGATGGTGTTTATGTGGAGGAACCACTCCAAATTAACCTGACTAAAATGCACTTACGTCACCTGACACGTGTTGGGGTACTCCCAAATAATAGTAGGAATGTTATGACGAACGAAGACAACAACCGTTCAAGCAAACGTTACAGTGGCTATCCTATCAATGATTAATGCCCTCCTGGGGGGATGGTTCGTCTCCCTTTATAGGGCCATAAAGTTACATTTTCACATCCCCTTATACCCATACTTAACTACTACATCCTAAGAATATTCCGTACAAGACAGTAACTTGGTTCCTATTCAAGATGTCGCTTTCACGGCAAAATTACATATCCAACCTCGTACTAGATTCTTATTACGGAGTCGTCCTGCTATTAAGTGGTTCCAGGGCCGCCTTGACTATCCTCTTCCTTATTCCTCAGCTTCGTTGAAACTGAGCAAGCTTCTGCAAACTTCCCATCTTCTTGAGGTCGAAGTCAGCTAACTTTGGCTTCTGGTCTCGGAGTCTTTCCGAAGCCAAATCGTTGAAAGCTCCACGGGGGATTTGACTTCGCGAGTCCTTGCCTGCAAAACAACAAAGTAGACACCTTCGTGATAATTAACTTCGGTCATTTATTAGCTTCGTAAAAGGGGGAAAGCGATGAGGTTGGAGTCGATCCAGAGAGAAAGGTCCCCACCAGCGCCGTTCAGGGTGTGTTGTGGGGAGGTCCCCAACAGTAGCCCCTTCGTGGGCGAGGTCCGAGGCGCCGTCGATCGATCCCGCGAAAAATCCAAAAACACCCCCAAAACGTCACCCTGAAGGGCGGCGCGGGCCGAGGCGTTTTGCCGTTATGTGAGGGTATCAAGGTCATTTTCTATGTGGCGGTTAATGTTTCGAGGCAGTTTTTACCGTGCCTATATAAGGTTTGCCGGGGGGGGGGGGGCATTTTTTACGCTGTCGCTTTCGAGCTGCATTTTTTGCCACTTGTGCCTTCGTTGCGCGGCTTCGTTCTGTTTTGTTGGCTCCGTTTTCTTGGTGGGGTGTTGACTTCATTTTCGCGGTAGTTAGCACCAGGCAGAGCTGTAGACAATGTCCTCAGAGGAGTTGGCTCTTCAGGTTGCCCGTGGTGGTGGAGGCAGCCCTACCTCGCAGTCAGTGTCTTCGAGCAGTGGTGAGTCTGAGGGGAAAAGGTTAAAGAAGCGAATCTATACGAAGGATGGCCTAGTTTCGGCAGAAGAGGGATCTTCGGGGAGCAGTTCGCCAGATTGGTCTTCTGACGGTGGCGAAGGCGAAGGTGGACAGGGGTAAGTCTCGAAAGGTACAGCGAGAATCGAGGTTCATGCCGTATCCTCGGACGAGGAAGAAGGTGGGGAGGAGGAGGATGTCGAGGTTGAAGTGAGGCCCAAGGCATCCGTCGGGGGGAAGGTTCCGTGCGTTCCTACTCTTTATTTTGGGCGCTCCCAGGTGACCTCGCAAGACATTACACTTTTTGAAGAGAGCAATTTTTTCCCTAAGGGAATGGGCAGAGCCCCCGGGCGCGAGGCAGTTCCGACGCCTGAGGTCGGCGAGGCTGTTGTCTTTAGGGATCTGTTTACTGCAGGGCTTCGTTTTCCTTGCAATAGGCAGCTGCCAGTTATATTGGATCGCTATCGTGTTAGGCTGCATCAGTTGACCCCCAACGCCATCGTGAACTTGTCTAAGTTCTATTGGGTGCAGCGCACGTTTGGTGGAAGCGTTGATGTGGAGGGGTTCGCGAGGTTACATGAGCTTCACATTCAGAAGAAGAGGACTTATTCTGATGATGGCCAGGGTGTTTGCGAAAATCATTTTGGATGTTGTACCTTCGTGCCGCGTCGGAAGAATGATAAGAGGAATCTGCCGAGGGTGGAGCTTACCTTCGCGCAGAGGAACAAGTGGGACGACGCGTGGCTGACGCATTGGTTTTATGTAAAAGTTGAAATGGCCGATCTTGGCACTGGATTTCCATTCTATGCGCAGTTTGGGCTGATGGACGTGCTGACAACTCCTTCGTTCATCCAGACAGCCCTTGTGACGAAGTGCGAAGCTACCTATAGGGTTGCTGGGCCCTTGATATCTGGGCGTGATCTTGTGGAGGAGTACATCGCTACCCGAGTGTGGCCTTTGTCTGCTGATTTTGCTAAACCACTTAAGCTCGTTGAGAAGAAGGTATCTTGGAGCGAGAAAACTGTGCCGTTCCCTTGTTTTGAGCTTAACAAGGACGAGGTTGGCGACTTCGACTTGTTCATACAGTCAGTAGAAGACATGGCTTATGAGATTTTAGGTCCGGTGACCCAGCCCGAAAGGCACTCTTTCGAGGCTGTTGTGAGACACGGGCGGTGTGTCAATCGGATTTTTGACTTGCTTGACATCGCAGTGCCGCCTCGTCCCGAGGTTGTGGGTAAGAGGCGGCGTTGGGGTAGTGGTGCTGAGCAAAGGAAGAAGGTGAAATTTGATTCTGCTCGCGCTGTGAAACTTGCTGTTGAGTCACAAGCAGCCGCCAAGGCGAAGCAAAAAACTCTTAACTTGGAGGCGCAGAAGAGGAAAGATGCTACCGCGGGAGCTTCGTCTGCCGTGCTGCCGTCTGGGTCGATGGCTTCGTCTGTTGACTTGAGCAGGCCGGCATATGTTGTGCCTATTTTCATGCGTCCTCCTTCAGATGCGCCTCGTCCACAGGTCCTTATGCTCGGACTAAAAAAGGGGCTAACAAGCCTCATTTCACACGCGTCATCGTGCCGGGTGCTAAGGCCGATGCACCTTCAGGGGCCAGCAGCAATATTGTACCTTCTTCCATAAGCTCAAAGGCTCTTTTGGTTGAAACCGAGAAGCGTGAGGAGAGGGTAGCTGCCGAAAAGGCGAAGCTTGTGGACGTGTTCTCTTCTGATTCTAAGGGTGCTAGTGCCGAGGCTATTAGATCTGGTAAGCATGTAGAGGTGGTTTTGTCGAAGCTTCGGTTCTTTGATTGCGGGCAGGCTTCGGCGTCATTTTTGAAGGATTTGGAGGCAACTATGGGGGAGGTTGGCTAGGTTAGTTGTGAGGATCATGTAAGGCTGAAAGTTAAATGTTATGATGTAGGTGAGAGGTTGTCGGCCGGTCTGCAAGGGCTTAACGAAGGTCTGGGCTTGAGCGGGCGCACGGAGGTTCTAGCAACGTGCGCCGAAGGTAGGGTTTATAATCCACATAACCTAATTTTGTATTGGGGGAGGAGGGTGAGGATTGCAAGCGCTGTGCAGATGCCGAAGTTTCAAAGAAGATGGAGAAAGCGAGGGCGGTGGCTTCGGGTAGGGGGAAAGAGATTGTTCCAGTCGCCGTCGAGGTGCGGGGGTATGAAGGTAATGGCTGCTTGTGAGTGAGTGTTGTTTGTGGACTTCGTTGTTGTTGTGGTGTACTTATGATTGTATGCTTGATTTGCAGATTTCCAGCAATTTGTGAAGTCGATGAGCTCGGAGGAGCTTTTGAACTTGGAGGCTAACCTCGTGAAGAAGGCATGGCTACTGGTCGATTTGATGATGCTTGTGAAGTTCACTAGCTTTGTTGCGTCTGCTGTGACTTGGTCTGATGTTTTGGTTTGGATTTTGCAGATGTCTTATTCGTCTATGATTACACGGGATTGGCTTGTCAAGAGCGAGAAGTCAGCTGTGGAGCTTGCGAAGAAGGTGGCTTCACTTGAAGCGACTATTGCGGCTATGTCCCTGGAGATGAAAAAGGTCAAGGTCGAGAATGCGGAGTTGAAAGAGGACTCTCGCAGACTTGGCGAAAATTACGAAGCCAAGGGCGACGAGCTCGATCTCGTGTCATCAGAATTGGTGGATCTTGAAAAGTTAGTTAAAGAGAAAGACAAAATTATCCAAGACTTGCGCGAAGGTGCCAAACGGGACAGTGAGGTTATCTCGGGTTTAAAAGCTAAGGTTGGATAGATGGAGCCTGAGCTAGAAACGAGGTCAAAGCTGTTGAGCCAGATAGAAACTACACTGAGGGAGAGGTTCAAAAAGGTTCATGAAGATTACAAAGCCTCCCTTGGTGTGTTTGGCGCCAAACCCGAAGATTGCCCACTGGACGAGGGATGTGAGCGCATGTTTGAATGGTTGTTGGACGAGGTCAAGAGTCTCCCCGAGGTTCTTGAGGGCCTGAACGACTACTCCGCCGTGTTCTGCCTGGAAAGCGCCATTCACTTGCTGGAGCAACAAGGATGCGAGCATATTAAAAATATTTCCAAGGACAGTTATGTTGCGCCAGCTGCCCAAGATATTGGATGCGCCACAAAGTCTTTTGTTGTGGAAAATGCAAAGAAGAATTTGTTCGAGCGCATGTGGTCATCCTCTGGGCAGGAATACGTGAAGAGGCTGGCTTGCGAGCGATTAGCTCAGCTTCGTTCGCAGCCTAGCACTACTAACGAAGAGGGGGATGCTGCGGAGTAGATCTATTTATTTATAGACTTGTTTCTGTCTTTTGTTTCTATGTAAAGAGGATGAGGTTAAATACTTTTGATTGTGTATGAAGTTACGCCTTATGAAATATTCATGCGCCTGTGTATCTTGGTTAAACTGCTATAGTTTAGTTGCGCTTATTCGTGGGCCAACTACAACTTTAGATAAGTCGAAGCTGGGTTGCGATGTGGGGCAACCTGCTGACTTAGTTGTTGCGAGAGCTGGTTGATACAGCGACTTGCGGTCGCTTCAACCATAACTGAATGTGTCGTTGGGTATTAGATTGTTTGATTTCGTACAAGGTTGGTGTGGTGACCTGTTTTTGGAAGTGGAAGTGCTTGGAGGTGTTTTCGAAAAACGTCACCCCCCCTTTTGCGACATTGCGAGAGAGAGGTTAGATAACTTGTGCTTGTGGACTCTCTTCTTGTGAGGTCGCAGAAACTTTCCGCGTTCTTTCGAAAAAAAGTTGTTGGAGCTTTGTTGAGGCTGTATGCGAGAGGCTTGCTTTGTGCGTGTTGGAACGCGATTTTGTACAGCTTGTTGTTTGCTTCCCAAACGGAAAACTCCTCCGCGGACTGGCGCGAGGTCACGCAACTTGTTGTTGCTTTTTCGAACGAGAGACTCCTTTGCGCACTAGCGCGAGGTTTAGGCAATTTGTTGTTGGTTTTCAAGGGAAGAACTCCTCTGCGCACTAGCGTGAGGTTACGCAACTTGTTGTTGCTTTCTTACACGGAAAACTCCTCCGCGCACTAGCGCGAGGTCACGCAACTTGTTGTTGCTTCTAAAGCAAAAAACTCCTCCGCGCACTAGCGCGAGGTCACGCAACTTCTTGTTGCTTCTTAAGCGAAAAACTCCTCCGCGCACTAGCGTGAGGTCACGCAACTTGTTGTTGCTCCTTAAGCGAAAAACTCCTCCGCGCACTAGCGCGAGGTCACGCAACTTGTTGTTGCTTCTTAGGCGAAAAACTCCTCCGCGCACTAGCGCGAGGTCACGCAACTTGTTGTTGCTTCTTAAGCGAAAGACTCCTCCGCGCACTAGCGCGAGGTGATGCAACTTGTTATTGCTTCTTAGGCGAAAAGCATTCTTAGGGGAAATCTTTTTCCTTTCTTTGTAGGAAAAGGTGTATATGGATCTGCCTCGTTAAAAACCTTGCCTCCGTTATGGAGCCCCTAGCAAGGAAAAGAGTGCAGTCCAGACTCTATGACCTTACAAACGAAGTAAGCTTAAAAGAAAGAAAAAGGCAAAATTGCTCTGTTGCCTTCGGCGCTGCTTATAGTTCCGCAGGCCGGAGGTAACGTGTACATTTATGGGTAGTATTTTCGTAAACTGTTAATGTTCCAGGTGTGTGGGAGAGCATTTCCTTGTTGGTCTGTGAGATGGAAGGAGCCAGGTCTGCCAGTCTTTGCGACAATGTAGGGGCCTTCCCAGGCCTCTTGCAATTTGCTTGGGTTTTCCCAATTCTTCTTCCTTTTGATGACGAGGTCACCAACATTGATCTGTCTTTCTCGAATGCGTTGATCCTTCCATGTTCGGGTTTCTTCTTGGTATTTGTCTAGGTTCTCAATGGCCTCGTTGATGTCAAGCTCGATCATGTCTTTCTCTATTCTAGCGATTTCATCGATGTCACCGTGCTTGAGGACTCTTAGGCTTTTGTTTTTTATTTCTTCAGGTGTTATAGCTTCGGCCCCGAATAAGAGCTTGAATGGGGTAAAGCTTGTTGCTCTGGATTGTGTTGTGTTATGGGACCATATGACTCTTGGGAGCTCGTCGACCCATTTACCCTTTTTCTGATCGAAGAGACATTTCTTGACTGCTGTGAATATCGTGCTGTTGGCTCTTTCCACAGCTCCGTTTGACTGCGGGTGGTATACGGACGAGAATTTTATCTTCGTGCCTATGCTGGCGCAAAAGTTCATGAATGAGATGCAATCAAACTGCTTGCCATTATCGACGGTTAGCTCCCTTGGGACTCCGAACTGACAGACAATGTTTTGCCAGAAATTTTTTTGCACCGAAGCTGACGTGATGACGGCAAGTGGCTTGGCTTCGGCCCATTTAGTGAAGTAGTCTATTGCCACCACTGCGAACCTGCAGTTTCCTTAAGCTACTGGGAGTGGGCCAACTAGGTCCATCCCCCATCTCTGGAGAGGCCACGAGGGTGGTATGAGCTGGATGGGGAGTAAGGGTGCATGTGTTTGCCTTGCTGTTTTTTGGCATGCTTCGCAGCTTCGTACAAGTAGGTGCGCGTCTGTGTGGACTGATGGCCAATAGAAACCTTGTCGGATTGCTTTTCCTGCTAGGGCTCTTGAGCCAATGTGAGCTCCACGGAAACCGCCGTGTATTTCTTTGAGCAGTTCACTGCCTGTTTCGTAGTCGACACACCGGAGCCATGGTGTTGAGATGCCTGTTTTGTATAGCTGCCCCTCAATGATTGCGTAACCCCTTGCTCTTTGCTTTAGGCGTGTGCATTCAGCTTCGTTCTGAGGTTCAAAGTGGCCTCTGAGGAAAGCCATTATGGTTGTGCGCCAATCGTAACGTTGGATGGCGTTGATGGTGGCTGGGTCTTCTTGTTTGATTGAAGGTGAAGTTATGACTTCGTAAAATGTATCTGGTGGAATTGGCTCGCCTTCCGCTGCTATCTTTGCGAGTTTGTCAACTTCGTCATTTTGTGCTCTCGGTATGTTCCTAACATCAAACCCCTTGAAATGTTTTTCCATGGCTCGGACTGCCTGGAGGTATTTGATAAGTTCTGGTTCCTTGGCTTCACTGTCCTTCTCGATGTGATCATGGATTACCTTCGAGTCCGTTCTGACGACAAATGTTTGCTTCCCTATGGCTTTCATTTTTCTTAGGGCCAGGAGCAGTCCTTCGTACTCTGTGGTGTTGTTGGTTGACTTCGCAGTTGGTGGGAAGTCTAGCCTCGCTGCGTACTTTATTCTGACACCTGTTGGCGAGGTAACCACCGCTGCGACACCTGCTCCTCTGCGGCACCATGCTCCATCAAAGTGGACGACCCATGGCGTTTCTAGCTGCTTTGGTTCTTGCTTAGGCGAGGTCCAATCAACGATGAAGTTAGCCAGCACTTGGGATTTTATAGCTGTGCGCCTTTCAAAATTGATGACGAACTCCGAGAGCTCAGATGCCCATTTGGCGATGCGGCTAGAAGCTTCTCTGTTTGAGAAGAGATCATGGAGAGGTTGGCTGGTCACCACGACTATTTTGTGCCCCTCAAAGTAATGTCGTAGCTTCCATGCTGCCATGACAACCGCATATGCGATTTTTTCTAACTCAGAGTAATGCATCTTTGAGCCGCTCAATGCCTCGGATGCGAAGTAAACTGGTGTCTATTTGATTTTGCCTTCTATTTCTTTCTCCTGGATCAACGCAGCACTGACAGCTGTTGCTGAGGCTGATACATAAAGCAGCAGTGGTGACTTGGGCTTTGGTGCTTCATCATGGAATGCAGGTACTCCTTGAGGTCCTGGAATGCTCTGCTTTGCTCGTGTCCCCATTCAAATGTTTTGGAGCTTCATGGTGTTTTGAAGAAAGGAAGGCTTCGCTCTGCTGCTCTCGGAATAAAACGGTTTAGTGCTGCAATCCTGCCAGTGAGCCGTTGTACCTGCTTGAGTGATGTTGGCTCTGACATGTTGGCTAGCGCCGTGATTTTGTCTGGGTTGGCCTCGATGCCCTTCGTGGTTACCAAGAAGCCTAAGATCTTTCCCCTTTGGACTCCGAATACACATTTGTCTGGGTTTAGCTTTAAGTTGGCTGACCTCAGGTTAGCGAATGTTTCTGTGAGGTCCATGATGTGGTCGCTTCATTTAGCACTCTTTACGATGATGTCGTCTACATAGGCCAAAATATTGCGTCGAAGCTGGCTATCCAGGATTGTTGTTGTCATTCTTGAGAATGTTTGGCATGCATTTTTTAGCCCCTCTGGCATATGGACGAAACAGAATGTTCCGAAGGGTGTCACGAAACTTGTTTTGCCTTCGTCTTCTTTTTTGATTCTGGTCTGGTGGTACCTTGAGAAGAGGTCAAGTAGCGAGAGCATTTCGCTGTTTGCAGCATCATCTACCACCTTGTCAATTCTTTCGAGAGGGTAGTCATCTTTTGGGTAGGCCTTGTTGAGGTCTGTGAAGTCTATGCACATTCTCCATTTGCCATTTTTCTTTTTAACTGGTACTGTGTTGGCTAGCCAGTTGGGGTATTGGATTGGCCTGATTACGTTGGCTTCGAGTAGCCTGTCAACTTCAGCCTTTACTGCTTGGACCTTCTCGTCGGACATTTTTCTTAGCTTCTGTTTCTTTGGCCGAGCTCCTTGCCTGATGTCGAGGCTGTGCTCGATGATTTCCCTGTCCACTCCCTTTAGATCACTTGCGGACCAAGCGAAGATGTCTTTTTTCTTGTTGAGGCACTCGACGAGGTCACGCTCTTCATTTGGGTTGAGATTCGCCCCAACTGTGATGAATCTGTCTGTAATGTACCCGTCTAGAATTACCTGCTTTGTTTTGCCATCCGCACTGATTTTTACCTTCTCTTTATCTGTTTTAGGCTCGTCGTGGGCCTTTTGCTTTGCTAGGCTTTCGGCTTTGTTTGACAAGGCTAGATGGTGGACGTTCTTTTGGCCCGGAGCTACCCCTTTTTCTATGTTCCTTGCCATTTCTTGATGACCGTACACCGTTATGACCCCTCTGAGGGTGGGTATTTTCATGCATAGGTACAACTGTCTAATTGTTGCGTCCATTTTGGTGATGAAGCCATGGGCGAGTATTGCGTTGTAGGGGTAATGCATTTCCACTACGTCGAAGGTGATGTGTTCTATCCTCGCATTATCACGGTCCCCGAACGAAACTGGGAGGGCGATTTTTCCCAAGGCCTTCACTGTCTTGCCGCCGAAGCCGAGAAGCGGGACGTCAGCTGGGTCGAGCGTGTTCATGTCAATGTTCATTTCTCTGAATGCATTTGCGAAGAGAATGTCCACGGAGCTGCCTGTGTCTACCAATACTTTCCCTACCATCCAGCCTGCTATCAGTGCTTTGATAACCATCGCATCGTTATGCGAGGTTGTCTTGAGCTTGAAATCTTCTCCGGTGAAGGTTATGGGCATGTGCGCCCATTCTGGCTTTGCTGGAGGTCCGTCGGGAATAATCACGTTGACCTCTCTGAAGTAGTTCCGTCTCTGCCTCTTGTTTTCAAACTCTAGCGAGGAGCCCACGGTGATTGGCATTATCATCTCGAAGGTGGGCAAGGATTCTTGGTTGTTGTTTTGCGTGTTAGGTTCCGGCTTGGGCATTATGGCTGGCATGCTTGGGGGTAGAGGTAGAGTTTCTTGGGGCTTCTGAGGCGGGTTGGGATTGGGGTGCTATGGAATTGTTTGGTGGTAGGGCTGTATGTGTGGTGGAAGAGGCCAATTCATCGGTTGCGGGAAGTTGGCGAAGCTGGGCTGATTGTGGTAGAAGGTTGGGTGTGGGTAAAAAGCTGTGTGGTGGATTGTTTTGGGTGTCTGCACGGCTACCTTCGCAGCTTCTTCCGCAGCTTTTCTCTCTTCCTCCTTCTTTTTGGGGCACCACTCTGTGTTGCGATGATTCTGATGGCCGTGGTTGACACAGTAAAGTGACTTTGGTTGTCTGCCTCGACCTCGTCCTCTGGCAGAGTGGCTCCCTCTTTGGGTGCTGTTGTTTTGGTTTTGGTTCTGGTTTTGGTTTTGGCTTCCCTCGATGTTCATGATACGGTTTTGGTTTTAGTTTGGGTTTTGAGTCTTGTTGTAAGGCGAAGGTTGCCAGCTTCGGTTTTGGTTTGTTTGTCTCTCTTTGTTGCGTTCCGCCACTCTTCTGCGGTGGTCCTCATCGGACCTGATGTATTCATCGAGTTTGCTAAAGAGGGCAGTCATGGTTTTAGGCTCCTTCCTTGATAGTTTTGATGCTGTTGGGCCGGGGGTTAGGCCCGCGATGCAAGCGGATATTGCTACAGATTCCTCAATGTGCGGTGCTTGAGAACGAAGTTGGACGTATCTTCTTACATACTCTGCAAGTGGTTCCTTGTCCTTTTGCTTGCACTGAAAGAGGTCTGCCTGGGCCGTGTGAGGGTGGTGGAAGCCCTGGAAATTTTGAGTGACCCTTGTCTTGAGATCATGCCAGCTGATCACCGTGTGTGGAGGGAGTAGTGAATACCAGTTCAATGCCGCGCCCTCACAAGCAATTATGAAAGATTTGGCGAGGACGACATCATCCCCTCCGGTCGAAGCTATAGCGGCTTCGTAACTCATTAAGAATTGCCGTGGGTCTGTGCGCCCGTTGAATTTGGGCAAGGTGGTTGGTTTGTAAGTTGTTGGCCATGGTGCAGTTTGTAGCCCTATTGAGAGCGGCGATGTTGTGTCAACCACAAGGGACACCACCGGTGAGTGGTGCTGGGTGCCTTGGCCGAAGTTGAGACTGGGCTGGAGCTATGCCTGATCGACAGTGGGACTTTGATAAAAATAAGTTGCGGCCTGGTTTGCATTCTCGAGTGGGCTTTCAAGCTCCGCGACTTCTTTCTGTAGTGCTTCTAGTTGCCGCCTGGCCTCGTTCAACTTTGATAGCCTAGCCACAGCCTCCCTATGGTGTTGCACTTGTCGTGCCAACTGCTCCTTTTTTCTTTTGACCTCTTCTATCTCTCGGAGGACTGAATCTAGTTCATTGTCCAGGCTGGAGGGGCCAGTAGCTTCGGGTGTTATGGGCTGGTGACCGTCAGTGCGGTTGGTAGCTTCGTTTGCCACAGGTTGGTGGCTTTGGTGGTTGACTTTAGCTGCGGGCTGGTTGCTCATTGCCTTAGTCCTTAGGGCTTGTTTGACTCTTGCAAGATGTTCCTCCTTGTCGACGAGGACTTGGTCTGTGGCTTCGAGGGCCGTGAGCTGGTTGGCCTCTTCTGTGTTGTCTTCTCTCTGAGCTGTGGGTCTCTTTTTACGTTGTGGTGGCATCGTGGGCTGTTTAACGAGTTAGACCACAGTGGGCGCCAAATTGGGGTACTCCCAAACAATAGTAGGAATGTTATGACGAACGAAGACAACAACCGTTCAGACAACGTTACAGTGGTTGTCCTATCAATGATTAATGCCCTCCCGGGGGGGACGGTTCATCTCCCTTTAAGGGCCATAAAGTTACATTTTCGCATCCCCGTTATACCCATACTCAACTACTACATCCCAAGAATATTCCGTACAAGATAGTAACTTGGTTCCTATTCAAGATGTTGCTTTCACGGCAAAATTACATATCCAACCTCGTACTAGATTCTTATTACGGAGTCTTCCTGCTATTAAGTGGTTCCAGGGCCGCCTTGACTATCCTCTTCCTTATTCCTCAGCTTCATTGAAACTGAGCAAGCTTCTGCAAACTTCCCGTCTTCTTGAGGTTGAAGTTAGCTAACTTCGGCTTCTGGTCTCAGAGTCTTTCCGAAGCCAAATCGCTGAAAGCTCCACAGGGGATTTGACTTCGCGAGTCCTTGCCTGCAAAACAACAAAGTAGACACCTTCGTGATAATTAACTTCGGTCATTTATTAGCCTCTTAAAAGGGGTAAAGCGATGAGGTTGGAGTCGATCCAGAGATAAAGGTCCCCGCCAGCGCCGTTCAGGGTGTGTTGTGGGGCGGTCCCCAACAACACGCTATTGTGCACATTAAGTAAGTCAACTTGGTCATCCGTCAGATTTCATCCGATAAACCACTTACTCAGGATCGAGAAGCATTGCTCTCACGAAGGTGAGTGGCACAGAGATTACAACATTCTTATCACGAATAACATAGTTCAACAATTTATTACATCAGAGTTTTCGAAATTTAAACAGAGCTTGCAAGGTTGTAAACAACGAAGAAGTAAAACATGCGGAAGCTAAACATCGATACACAGTACCATGGCGAAGCCGACCATGATATCAATGACCCCTGTCCTCACCGTCCGAGGAGGGATCCCACTCGACTGTCCAATCCGGAGGGAGCTGGGTA
Source organism: Setaria italica (assembly GCF_000263155.2). Taxonomy (NCBI): domain Eukaryota; kingdom Viridiplantae; phylum Streptophyta; class Magnoliopsida; order Poales; family Poaceae; genus Setaria; species Setaria italica. The sequence goes on along the minus strand of NC_028455.1, from coordinate 10,823,817 downwards.
GGCCAAGTGGCGCTAGGAGCCAAACTATCGACATTACCTGAAAGGTTATGCCACAAACAAGGCTGAGCAACTAATACTCAGCAAGACTGACCCGACAGGTGATAACTACTTCACCGACTCCTAGACATGCAAGGCTTTTTGACTGTGGGTTTGTTTTTGCCAAAAGCGACTAAAGTGGGTCCTTACTTTCCACATTTTAGCTCATGTTCTAAGTTCATTAACCAGTCTAAATTAGCAACTTATACTAAGCAAGCATATCTTCCAAACAATAAATTACAAGCATCAAGATTAACATCATCATCATGTTCCATCTTTACTCAGTGCAGAATAGCGATCAAGCAGTCCCAAACTGTGAGAGGCAGACGAATCGATTCGAATTTATTAACCATGCATGGTGAACCTAATCCCATGATATCGGCGCTCCACGAAGGGTCGCCTCACTTGTCAGCCATCCCCATCGATCCCTTAGGCACGTGTCAGGTCCAAACTTCCTTTGGCATGCAATGCTCTAAAGTCCCGACCTCTTGCTGTACTGTGACCGCACTTGCACCCACATGATGCACCATGGGAACGACGTTCCAAGGATAATAGGAATATAAGCCACGCCCCAGTTCAATCGGTACTAGACTTCCCTATCCCATACTAGGTATGAGATTAGTACTTTCAAACACTTGATCACGAACGTTGGCACGTTTCGACCTTAGCAAGTTCATTACTAGACAAACGGGGCAAACCACCGTATTGGAACCATTCCCGATCCCGTCCGTCATCCTTGTAGTTGTAGTATGAGTAAACAAACAACTTCTATAACTCGCGAGTGACAGGCAATCACTCGACCTTTACCAAGTCCTATTTAGCACAGCAACTACTCAATCTTAGCAACTAGTGTTCAGATCAAAGGTACTAAGTTCATGCATCTACTGTTTTAATCAACTCCTACAAATGTAAATGCACAATCATAAGCACCAACATATTGCATAAATTTAAAATAAGGAAGCATGCATCGGGGTTTATCATTTTTACATTTTTTTTGCGATTTACTATGATTTAAATAGCCTAGATAAGAAATAAAACTATAGGGCATTATTTCCAACAGTAACATGAGCAAGATTATTTTTATATGAAACTAGCCAACAAAATTTATTTGGCATTTTTCTGATTTTTCTACGATTTATGGTGCATTTAAAAAGTTTATTCTATTTTCTGCTGATTTATAAATATAAACCGAGGCAAACTCGCGACCTAACCCTCGCGTCTAAGGTTTAATTGCGCAGGGGTCCCTAGTTCTTGCGCTAAAGCCCATAATCAAGTTTTCCAATCACAAATAGATCCCCGGGGCGCACGACGGCGGGCGGAGGCCGATTCCGGCGATACGCCAGCGGGGGCCGAGTGACGAGCGGCCAGGGATGCGTACAGGCTCACCTTGGCTTGGTTTGAGGCAGTCGTGGGCTGCGGGGATGGCCGATGGAGGCAAAATGCGGCGGCGGTGAGCTTGGATGTGGTGGCAGGGAAGTTGGAGGTGGTCCTGCGGCGGGGTTCCTCCGGGCGAGCGACCGGTGGCGACTGGGGCTCTGGGGGAATGCGGCGGTGTGGGAACGGGCAGCGGCGAGGAGGTTTGTCGAGCGGAGGTGGGCTCTCCGCAGAGGACCTGCTCAGCGACGCGTGGGCATGGAACAGAGGAGCAAGGCGGCGGCAATGGCGTGAGGGGAGAGGGGCACAGGCGGGCGCGTCTGTTGCATAAATAGAGCTGAAGAGGGAGCGGGCGAACGAGGTGAGGCTCTGGGCATGGGTGGATAGGATTGGAGGGGCGCTGTGGGTTGCGGGATGGAGCTCCATTGGCGGCAGCGCCATTGGCCGGGGTGCAGAGGCAGCGGGATAGGATCCCTCAGCTATTGGCCTGGGGGGATTCGGAGTGTGCAAGCGTGGCTTTGCCGCGGCCGTGGGTTGGCGGAGTGAAGCACTCGTGCGGTCACTGTCCGGGCGTCGGTAGGCGAGTGGAGCTTGGCCGGTCTGAGGTGGCGACGTGGCGCAAACGGAGGGGCAGAGCTAACTCGGGACGGGGCGAAGGGGTTGCGCGGCAGGGGAAAAGATAGACGCGCTCTCCTACTAGGCAGCCGGGCGCGTGAGTTGTCGCATCGCGGCCGCCGGTTGGGCGACGACAAGCCCGCCGGTGGTGGGCGTCCACGCGGCGACATCGCGCTGGGGCGATGTGTTGTGGGCGCGTTCTAGGCGATGAGCAGGCCGAAGGTCGGGTCTTTGGGCCAATTTTTCTCGCAAAATTTGAACTGCACAACCTTTGGTCCTTTTACAATAGTTGTAGACCTATCGACCGAGTTCAAACTTGGATAAAAAGTTTTGTACAGATTCAAAACCGTTTGTGAGATAAATCGAGTCAAAGTTCAGCAAAAAATCTGAAATTTCAGACTTCGATGAAATTTCAGTTTTGCACCGGTTGACCGATTTGGCTATATTAGACTGCATTTTTGAAAACCTTTTGTGCATATTTTGGCCTAACTCTTTTAATAAAAGTTGTAACACACTTGCAGAACTACAACTTCTATTAGGGGTATGACTTGGGTTTAGATATAGAATTATGAGATAACAGGTTGCAAAGTTGAGGAAAAACATGTATTCCAGGACAGGTTATTTGCAGGATTTTGATGTACTCCTGATTTGATTCTTGTTTTTGACTTTCTCCCACTCCAAATTAGCCAAAATACTATTAATAAAAGTTGTTTGAAACTAAAAAGTTTACAACTCCTATTTGGACAAAATTTCAAGTTTGTATATAAAATCTCAAGTTTCCTATTTAACTCCTAAAAGAGCTTTTTAGGGGCAATTTGGACCTTTCACTACCTCTACTTAGTGACTAATGACTTTCTTAAGTTTAACTACACCTAACTAAGGTAGAGTTGTTACAGTTTAGCCTAAATTGACTAGCCACCACATGTTTAGAATCGAAGGGTGGTGCCATACTTCATATTTCTCTCAAAAACCACTCAAAGAAAAAAAAAGGACATGAAATGTTAGTAGCACAAAAAAGTCTATAAGTTTTCCATGATCAAATAAAAAAGTGCTCCTTTTAAAAAAATGCTCCCTCAATATTATTTAAAGCATACAATATGTTGTAGAATTTATTAGAGCAAAGTACAATGTTGATGTTTTTAATTAAAGAACACAATATTGACTATCATATCTATATAAATAATAAAAAAAGTAGGTTACCTCCCAAAAAATGCCGATAAGCTCAGAAAAGCTGAGTTTATATGGAAAGCTGATAAGCTCAGTTTTCTTAGCTTTTTGTAGCTTTTTTTAGTTCAGGAAGCTAAACACATCTTCTAAAAACTAGTATTGGCTTTTCAAAACTAAAAAGCCAATAACAGCTTTTTAAAAAAACTTAAAAGCTGCGGCTCAAACAAACAGGACCTTTGTTATAGTTATATAGCTAAACTCCTTACCTTGCTCATGTTAATGCGAAGCCATGGTCTTTGGAGCATCATGTCGCGAATAATTTGGCTTCAAGGTCATCACCTTGCCTCCCAACAGTGATGTTTGCTGAACTTCTCCTAGCCTTCCAACGGTGATATGGGCTTAGTACAAGCATGTTGAACGTTATACACAGCTCTTCGCACAAGGACATAAGCATGCAAGTGCTGAGAGCCGATATATATCTTTGACTCTATTGGAAGTGTTTGAAGTGAGCAATACATTATTGTATAGAAATCCAATCCATTTGATCACATTAAAATTCATGAGACAAGTCTCTCTGTCCCCGTTAAGTCATATATGAAGGGTCAAAACAAACAGGTATAAAAAACATTGACTAGTACATAAACCGTATGCACAGTGGGTGGTAGGTTTGCCGGTATGTAAAAGTTATATTGTTCATGCGGATCTATCTATTTATACCTATAGTAATCACAGATGCTCTAGAAAATCCTAACGAGAAAGAGAAAATATCTAGCCATTGATCCATCGTGGCCCTCTTTTTTTAGTCGTTCAGATTTAAAAAAGTACAATTAGTTATTAGTTACGTGCATTTGGTTAACTTTGCTATGTTCTAAGGATAATAGGTGCAAATGGACAGCGGGGCCACTGGTGGACGTGCGTTCCTTGCTAGGGCATGCCTACATGAGAACTAAGGAAGACAGGCTATGTGGACGTGGAGGATGTGATATTACACGATGCTGGAACATGGATGGATGCCACGTTAATTCTCAGGTATAAATTAGAATTCATTACAATTTTTAGGAAAAATATGCATGGATGTATGATCCATTAGAGGAAAAGTGAATAGGATGGACCAAAATATTCAATCCTTTGTTGGAAAAATAGTTTGAATTTTGGCAATGTGAGTAAGAATTTCCTTGATTTTGAGAGAGAGCCAAATATGATTACATTATTTGTTAATATTCGTCTCATATTGATTTTCAACCTTAAAAAACCGATGCACTATTTCAACTACAATCACATTAAACGAAACATAAAATTTGATCCATCTTGGCCTCTCGAGCTATGTGAGTAGGAGAACAACATAGCAAAGATAAATGATCTAATTAATCTTCCTAGGAAGAGCTTTGAACTCTTGGAAACAACAAAATGAAATCATGCAATTTGATTGGCAACTGACAATACATCATTCGCACAATGATCAGAAATAGCGATTCTTGGTGAGGTACAAACGTATGATCCATTGTCGGTAAAGCAAATAGGACAGACTAAACTTTTCGTCACATATTGATTTTCAGCCACTAAAAAAAGCGATGAGGTAAGATAGTCATTTGTTTCTAAATACACAGTACAACATAGTCATTATTTCTAGTCTGTTGCGGTGTGGTGGGATAAGAATAATTAATCACATGACAAGACATGGCATGGCAGGCTATAACGTAGCATCATGACTAGGGAAAACCAAAAGCGCTAAGGAAGATGAACAGATTCTTGCCGATGTCCCATCACAGAGCAAATAAAGCAGGGTAAAAGGGGATTGATCTTTGGACTAGAAAATTGGGGATCGATCTTTCCATTGATCTTACAAACAAAAGATAACAGAATAGCAAAGATGGCTAGGGTTCCAATGAAATTTAAATCTAAAGTTACTAATTAACAGCATAGCAAAGATAACAACATTGATCTTCCACTAGCACGGCTTGCTCACTCCATTCACCCCTCATTCCCGTCCATGACGTGGTGGCGGCTCCACTTCTTCTGGTTCTTGCCCCTCAGGGGGTGGACCCAGGACGTGATCCTTGACCTCATTCAGAATCCCCCACCGATGCCTCGTTCCGGGGTAGACAGGGCACGCGAAGGTGTTGTCAGCGCCGCGAAAGACGCGTAGAGTATCGCCCCGGGGGAAGGGCGTGTGGTAGCCGCGGCGCCAGTCGTTAGATGAGTCCGTCAGTTTGGGAGTTGGAGTCGAACCCATCAGCTGGAAGGGTCACAATCAAGGTCAACTTTTGATACGGTGACGAGGGTGTGAGGGTGGAGGAAGCCGCCCCCACCGTCGGAGGAGCCTGGGAACGCACCGGGGAGCCCACAGTAGCTCCGCAGCGACCATCCATGAGCGACGGCAGGTTGAGGTCGGCGGTGTTGGAGCGCGATCCCGACGACGAGCGCAATGGCCACCCGAGGTCGTTGGTGTCAGAGTGTGATACCGATGAGGAAGCGCCGCCGTAGAGGGATGACCCCACCGCGTGGACGTAGCGCCATAGCGCAGTCATGAAGTTGCAGGCAGCGGCGCAGCAGTAGCATGGCGACAAGCCACCACAGGAGCGCGATGACGATGAGAGGACCTTTAGTCCTGAATGATTAGTTTCGGTTGATTTTTCGAGAGATATGAGGCTTACCAACTAGAACTAATGCTCATATTTCCACTAGTGAGTGCAAGGTTCCCTCGACGCATAAGGCGATTTATCCACCGTGGTTCCTAACCACAAGTAGAAATGCACACATTTACTAGGGGCGGTTCCTTAAGAGAAGTGTATTTTCTAGGGGCAGTTCCTTAAGATAAGTACCGATAGAAATCTGGCAGTGTTCAGGTACAGTGCGCGAAAGCAACTGCTAGTGACTGTAGATAACGATATCCATCGATAGAAATAAAAGGCTAGTATCACATCTAAAAACTAGCTTTGATATTCAGCTCAGATCCGTGCCTCTAACTTTTCGTGCTCATTATATAAATCATAAATTTCCTAAAAAATTAACAAAATCATACATAAAAATCCAGAATGTTTATCAAAAGGTAAGATTCAAATCAGTGGTAGATGTTCAGGATTAACAACTTTCTTACTCCACATATTTTTGTTAGGTGAGGAGGCATTGCAAGTTTGCAACTGTTGAATGAAATCCGTACTTCGATGGAACTAGGAGGTAGTTGGTTTGAAGTATATACCATTTGAGTGCTAAACTTTAGCCTTTGGGGGTGTTTAGGAGGGGTGCTAAAGTTTAGCAACTGCTATGCCAAATGACCCTTTTACCCCTGCATAGCGTGCACTGTTACTTGTTTCCTGTCCCTGGACCTCACCGCGGACTCACGGTTCTTGATCATGCACTTCTGGTGCTGCATCACCGCGCGGTCGGCGGGATCCACCATCGCCCGCTTCCAGCTTGCCCTCCCGCCGCCGACTCCCCCGGGCGCATCCCCGTCGGGGATGGGGAACCCCAGCACCATGCACCCCTCCACCGCCGCCACCCTAGCGCTGGAATCCCGCGCCAAGAAATCCTCTAGCGTCATCTCCGCCGCGCCACCGCCGCCCCTGGCCCCGGAGCCTCCGCCGCCGGCGCATGCGCACCGCGGCCGTTCCGGATCCGGTCGGAGGAGGCGGGGGCTGGCGCGGAGGTCGCAGGGGCGGGCGGGGCCGGCCGGAGGTGGCGGCGGCCCCGGACAGCACGAGGCGCACGGCGAGCGCGGTGTTGGGGAGCGTCACGACGCCGGCCTCGGACAGCACGAGGCGCGCGACGAAGGTGCCGGCGAGGAGCGTCGTCAGCGCGGGCGCCGCAAGCGCCGTCAGGCCGCGGGGGCGGGCGGGGCCGGCCGGAGGTCGTGGCGGCGGCGGCGCGACGAAGGCAGCGGGCGAGGTGGAGGCGGCGGGGCTGGCGCGGGGCCGGGCAGGGCTGGCCGGAGGTCGCGGCGGCGGCGGCGAAGCGGAGGCGAAGGGCGAGGTGGAGGCGGCAGGGGCGGCGCGGAGGTCCAGGCGGCGGTGGCGAGGTGGAGGCGGCGGCGACGAGGCGGAGGTGGAGGACGAGGCGCGGAGGTCCGGGCGGCGGTTCGGGCGGAGGCAGGGAGAGAGAGATAGGGGGAGGAGAGAGAGGGGAGGGGGTAGTGGGGGAAAGTGGTCCGGGGACCACTTTTTAGTCCATTTAGTCCATTTTAGCTACCCAAGTGACTAATGGATTAGTGGGGGGCTAAAATTTAGTCCACCAGTTTTAGCCCACCTGTTTGGGAGCACAAGTGACTAAAATGGACTAAAGTGGGGGTGCTAAAGTTTAGCACCCATCTCCCAAACACCCCCTTAGATATCCAATAATCCTTCCTTTTATTTCAATAAAAATATTGGTTCCACGATCATCTAGGAGTATGGTCTTGTACTCTTCTTGTTCGAGCTTTATGTGAATCTAACCCTATGGAGCTACACCCCCATCAATGCTAATCTCAACCATCCCTTTTATTTCTCACCCACTAACTATATAACTATACGGGACTACTGAGAAGTCAAAGGGACGATTGAGATTCGCGAGATAAGACATGTGGCATCCATCAAGATAGGGATCCTCCATGAAACTGAATTCAATGCTTGATATCGAACCTGTCCCGAAGATGAAAAGTTTCACTTTAAATTTAGACATCCTAAACTTCAATTCTTGTGCACACAGAATATACTCGCAATCGTAGGCTCGTAGCTTATAGACAAATGACATTGCAAGCAATGGCGTTGCCCTACTTGCAAGAACTAGTCATCTCCACACTTCTCGTTGTATCATTGTGCATGTACATTAAGTTCTGGAGGCTGAGAAACCCGTTGTACCCCATGGACTGGCCGGTTGTGGGCATGCTCCCTTTCCTCGTCGCCAATCTCCACAACGTCCACGACGAATTCACTGTCGTCCTTGCCACCTACGGGTGTAACTTCAAGGCGCGAGGGCCGGTAGCAAGTGGCATGCGGTTCTTCGTCACCGCTGACCCGGCAAACGTCCGGCACATCTTCACCTCCAACCATGCAAACTACCCCAAGGGCGAGGATTTTGCTGAAATCTTCGACATCATTAGCGGCACCCTCTTCACCATTGATGGTGAGGCCGTCCGCCAGCAGAGAGACATGTTCCAGAACATCTTGAGCAATCCACGGTTACTTGCCTTGATGGCAAGTTGCTGCCGTGACAAGGTGGTGAACGGACTCCTCCCGTTCTTGACCCGCATGGGGAGCACCAGGACAACGTTCGACATGCAGGATTTGATCACAAGGTTGGTGTTCGACCTTACTGCCACGCCGATCTTCGGTGTCGACCCGGGTTGCCTGTCCATCAGCATGCCGTCGATCCATGTTGCAACCGCCATGGACACGTTCATGGAGGTCGGCTTATTCCGGCACACCATGCCGGCTTGTTTCTGGAAGGTGATGCGACGGCTAAACATCGGTCCAGAGAGGAAGCTGGCCATGGCGCAAACAGTGATGCATGCTTTCATCAGGGAGATGACTGAGAAGTCGAAAGCCAGGTGCGCCGATCTCCTTGATGATGTGTTGGCCATGGACATTATTTCTGCTGACCCATCAGTGGGCAGAGACGATGTCCTACTACGTAATCTACTCATCAATTACATGATCGCCGGGCGGGACACGGTTGGTACCACGCTACCGTGGGTATTCTACAACCTCGCCAGGAACCCCCGTGTGGTCTCTTGCATCCGCAAGGAACTGGAACCCATCGCATCACTGAAGGCCACTGCTCTCGCCTCCAATAGCATCAGTAGTATGGTCGTCTTTGATCCAAAGGAGACTGAACACCTAGTCTACCTTCAGGCAGCCTTATTGGAGTCGCTCAGGTTGTACCCACCAGGCCCGATCGAGCGCAAGGTGGTGCTAGCCGACGATGTGCTCCCAAGTGGTCACCAGTTGTGCTCCGGTGAAACCATCCTGATCTCCATCTATGCGATGGGTAGAATGGAATCCCTGTGGGGCAAGGATTGCCATGTGTACCGTCCGGAGAGGTGGCTGTCCGAGGACGGTGCTAAACTGCGTTACGTGCCGTCCAATAAATTCATGGCGTTTAACTCAGGGCCGAAGATGTGCCTTGGCAAGAACATAGCAATTGCGCAGATGAAGACCATCGTTGCCGCGGTGGTGTGGAACTTTGATATGGAGGTGTTGAAAGGGCAGAGCATCGAGCCAAAGCTGTCGTGCATTCTGCAATTGAAGAACGGGCTCATGATGATGGTTAAACAGAGAGAGTAATCAATGTGACATGGAATAAGCTAGGTGCAATGCAACTACAGATCGACTCAGTCCTGGCATATATGGTTTGAACAAATAATTAAATCCAAACGTATAATGAAGCAAATGGAAGCGTAACATGTATTTTCGTCATTAAATAAAGTCTACGGACGCCGTCATCTGGCCATCTGAAAGCTGGGATCATACCCAACTAAAGACTCTTTGATTTCAGTACTGATAGTTTGTATTACTCCCTCTTTCTAAATAAGTGATGTTTTCAGATTATCTTAAGCTTATTTGAAACTTTGATGGCATATTAATTGTTTTTCTATGTGTAAAAGGTTTGGATAAATTTATACGAGTATATTTATGTTTAATAGTAACTTCCACTAGTAGAGAAACGACTTTCCATCCGCCCCCTTTTGTCCCAGTTTAAAGTTGGCCCAGGATAAAAGGTTCACCAACCGGGACTAAAACTCGGTCACTGGTGGGGGCCTCACCAACCGGAACCTTTTATCCCGGTTGCAAAGGCTAATGGGAAAAAAAGACTCGGAGAGGCCTTTTATCCCGGTTTGAAACACCAACCGGGATAAAAGACCCCCCCTTTTATCCCGGTTGGTAACACCAACCGAGATAAAAGGGTCAAGAGCCTTTTATCCCGGTTTGTAATACCAACCGGGATAAAAGGGGGTCATTTATCCCGGTTGGCAAGGAAGCTACGCGCGAGGCTGGAGGTTGTGGGTTCGAATCCCACGAACCGCGCACGCGCGTATTTCGCGTGAAAAATCACGTGACTTGTGACTTTGTATTAACTCCTAGGAGCTCGGGAATTTTTTTTTTTTTGCAGCGTCGGCGCTCTCAACCCTTTTATCCCGGTTGGTGTTACCAACCGGGATAAAAGGGGGTCTTTTGTCCCGGTTGAGTGACCCGGGATAAAAGACCCCCCCCTTTTGTCCCGGTTGGTTTATCCCGGATGCGTTTTCGAGATATTTGCACCCTACCAACCGGGATTAAAGCCCAGTTCTCTACTAGTGTTCATCAAAAGCATCCGTTCACTTTATGAATATTTTGTAACAAAAACTAGAAATCACAGTTATATTTTTGAGGTAATTTCAATATCAAAAACTTCATTTACGAGACCGGAGGAACTAGCAGCAGCCAGTATGACAAACATGCATCAAAGCAATGAACACCACGATCTGCTGGTACTCACTGTACCACAGCCCCCAAAATACCATCAGATGTTAAAGTAGATACCGATGAACAGCTCACAGGTATAGTTTCTACGACTCACGATCGGTCGTTATATGTATTTAGATGTCCTATTGAATAAATCAGTCGGTACACCCAAAAAAATACATCCAACCATCCATCATTGAATAAATCAGCCAGTACACTCTAAAAAAATACATCTAACCATCCGTCGGGATACATAGAGTAGACCCATCAGCACTTCCCGCGCGCTTCCCGCCCACACTCGCATGAAAAAATTTACCTCAAGGACGCGCCAGTCAATCCCAAACCCTAGCTAGTTTTCTATCTCTCCTGTCACCCGCCGTCACTACCCTCACTCTCCCTTGCTCCTCTCCCCCAACGAACTAGAATGGTTACAATAACTTGAATGGTTTCAAACAACTATGTAGTCGACTTAGTAGAATTGATATATCCATTCTTGTATGTCATAATTTACTATAAACGATTGTACCATAATTTACAAAAAAAGCATCTTAATGCTAACTAATTATGCTAAATAATTATGGATGATTAGCGTTGAAGTCAATTTATATCCTCAAACTGTTGGTCGGTACAAACCTGTGACCCACTGTGAGTCATTGTGTATGTGTCTATCGGTAGATCTCAAGTTAGCATCAAACGCTCGGTCGCTATAACTCTATACCGACGCCACTTATAGCAACATGTTGGTGCTCATTAATGACATCTTTTTACCCCTATTTATCTTAAATAATGACATGAATTTAATACCTAAACTATTGATCATACCTAATAATCGGGCAATTTTTGCATATGCATTGCATTTTGGAGGACATTCTATTTTCACAAGAATTTAGACTATAATGGAGAATAATTGGACAAGCCCTGAACAAGCGACAACTGACAAAGGCCAACAGACCCAAAAAGGGCTAGGCCGGTTGGCCTATGGAGCCCAAACCGATTGTTCTAGGGCCTTAGGGTGCCCATTCATCCTTATTATTAGCGAGCAATCCTCCAGGTAGACATAAGGCCTAAGTTTATGCACATATGACAAGTTGATCGTGGGATCAAAGTGAATCAAGAGAAGATTTGGAAGATGTGTTCATGTTCTTTAGCGATCTAAGTGCCTCCTTATATGGTTTTATACTTTATCAGATTGGATTGCTTTCAATCTTCGATAATAGATTTCATAGGATGTTCATGTGATCGTGGTGGCTAGATTTGCATACTTGATCTACCGATGAGTATGATATGTTCTTTATGTTCATATCCTTAAACTTTCTATAGTAATAGGGGGGTCGTGACAGGATCTGGTTTCATCTAAGGTGGGGGGTTTTGGGAGCCAGACTAGAGGTGGAGATTTAAAGAGACTTTTGATTGAGAATCCCCTTTGTCTTGCTTTGCTATCTTGCTAAGAATTACAACATATGCATACTCTAGGTTGCTCTAGATGCTCGTGCTCATATCTGTTATTTGTCTGTATATGCTAGATTACATCTGATCTACTCATAAACTCGAATCATACTGACAATGCTAGTTGAAATAGTTCTTGCATTATAAGTTTCATGGATTGATAAAGCTTAGGGGAATACTCTGAGGGAAGAGTTACAATTGATCTGTACGCTTGCGGTTCACCAACTGGCACGCTAACAGCTACCAACACGACCGATAAGAGGAGTCGGTATATCTCTATATTGACCGATGCTCTCTTGATACATACGCTTATGCTGACTCCAATGTAGTTGGTATAGAGGGGCCGTGGTATAGTGACTGTTTAACAACTTACTCCTTCTGTTGTTAAATATATAATGTTTAAAATAAGCAAATTAGTTTATTTTTTAACTAGTTAGCTTGTCATAAATGATATATGGTCTCAATTCATTCCAAAGTATTCCTCACCCGCAACAAAGTGGCAAAATCTTTTACCAGGCTCGCCATACCAACCAGCTCACAATCTGAACATGTGGCCCATCCGCAAGAATAGCCCACCACCAATACTTAAAGACACACACATAGGCTACTACAGACAGCCCAACTAAAGACCCCCACAAGCCCAACTTGGCATCTTCAGATTTCTGCGAAAAAAGTGGAAACGCCGATCGTCGCATGCAGGACTTTTTTTATTTTTTATTTTAGCATTTTGCAAAAATATATAGTCAGATGAAAAATTGCAAAACTAGGCTATTGTCGCGGGTCCAACTATTGAATTTTAGATCTGAAACTTATGTCGATTATTTGGGCACCAATATGACATCAAATGAAAAAAGTTTTAACTACAAAGTTGTAGATCTGTCAAGATCTACAAGTTTCATATAAATTTTATCTCCATCCGAGTTGATATGAATTAGTTATGATTTTTTGAAAGTGTGGTACGGAGGGGTGTACCCCTTTCGCCACCTGGGACGGAGGGGTGTACCCCTTTCGCCACCTGGGCCGGTGGTAAGGCCCTTCCGCCGGCCCAACCGCCGCCTGGGCTGGCGGTAAGGCCCTTCCGCCGGTCCAGCTGGCGACAATAGTCTAGTTTTGGAATTTTTTCATCCGACTATATATTTTTACAAAATGCTAAAATAAAAAATAAAAAAATAAAAAAAGTTCTCAGATGCAGCACGGTTAATGGGCCTGCCTGGCCAACACAGCTCTCACATCATAGCTGCAGCTGAGGAGTCAAAAGAACGAGATGAACATCCTAGGCCGCACTCACGCTTCAGGCCTTGACAAACGAAAATCTCTATAGTCCGAATCTCCTCCAAGCTCAGACAAGGGATTAGATAGGGCACGCGAAGGTGTTGTCAGCGTGGCGAAAGACGCGTAAAGTATCGCCCCGGGGGAAGGGCGTGTGGTAGCCGCAGCGCCGGTCGTCAGATGAGTCCGTCAGTTTGGGAGTCGGAGTCGAACCCATCAGCTGGAAGGGTCACAATCAAGGTCAACTTCTGATACGGTGACAAGGGCGTGAGGGTGGAGGAAGCCACCCCCACCGTCGGAGGAGCCTGGGAACGCATCGGGGAGCCCACAGTAGCTCCGCAGCAACCATCCACGAGTGACGGCAGGTTGAGGTCGGCGGTGTTGGAGCGCGATCCCGACGACGAGCGCAATGGCCACCCGAGGTCGCTGGTGTCAGAGTGTGATACCGACGAGGAAGCGCCGGCGTAGCGGGATGACCCCACCGCGTGGACGTAGCGCCATAGCGTAGTCGTGAAGTTGCAGGCAACGGCGCGGTAGTAGCACGGCGACAACCCGCCACAGGAGCGCGATGACGATGAGGGGACCTTTAGTCCTGAATGATTAGTTTCAGTTGATTTTTCGAGAGATATAAGGCTTACCAACTAGAACTAATGCTCATATTTTCCAGAACTAATGCTCATATTTCCACTAGTGAGTGCAAGGTTCCCTCGACGCATAAGACGATTTATCCACCGTGGTTCCTAACCACAAGTAGAAATGCAAACATTTACTAGGGGCGATTCCTTAAGGTCCTGTTTGTTTCCCTGGAATTGAAACTCATTCCATGAATCATATTCTAGCAATTAGATTCTATAGGAAATGGATTCCATAGAATTTGATTCAATTGTGGTTGTACCAAGAAAGTTTTTCTTAGAATTAAATTCCAAATGTTGTTTGGATGCATTATTAGTAATATATGAAATTTCCACCATCCAGCTGAATACCGCTTTCTCTCTCTCATCCTTCTAAGCTGCTTCTCTCTCATTCGAACTCTCACCTCTCTCTCTCTCATCCGAACTATCACCAGGTGAACACTAGAATATTACAAGGCAATGCAAGTTCAATAGACATAGTATTACAAGGCAATACAGACATAGTATCTAGCCACATATTATTACAAGGCAATGCAAGTTCAATAGACATTATCCATCACTTGATAGTATAATTTATAGATGAACTAATTTTTTCACTTCTTGAGCTGTTTTAGGAGCCACCTCTTCCTCATCTTCTCTGGAAGCGCCAACAGAGACTCATACTTGCGTGCATCACCGGTCAGGATATCAAATAGGTCCAACAAAGTGTCTTCATCCAATCCTTGTACTTCATTCAGTGTGTCTAGAATTTCTTTTGATGTTGGGCCTTTAAAGGCTTCCTCCTTGAGTGCTTCAGCGAACTTGTCCATTTTTTCAGCTATCATAGAGGTAAAAGAGTCACCTGACCATTGCCACTTTAAACTTCCTGAAGTTGCCGATGAAGTGGGCTCTTTGTTACTAAGATCTTCCTTACTCATGTCTTTTGAGCTCTTAGCTGCAGTCCTTGCCGCTTCACCGGTAGCATGGTCTTTGCCAAACACCAAGCTAATTGAGTCCCAGTACAAGACAATCTTGTGCCTATACCCAGAAGCTTCTTTGTTTTTCTTAAAAAAACAAATGGTCAGGAGCTTCTCATTCCACATAGTCAGCATGTCTATTTTGTTACACATGTCTAGTTGCAACTACAGATACCATTCAGATAAGGTCAGCCCAACAGCACAGGTTTATGAAAACCAACAATGCAACATTTCAGCAATTCAACAGAACTTTAAAAATTCTAACAGTACCACCACAACAATCTCAATAGACCAAGTCACCAGTCAGCAAACCCCTAAAACATTGGTGGTAATCTGTTGCTTCCTATTCCTATACCTCCCTTGATCAGCCAAAGGCACAAAAACATCAATGTGTGTACCATCTAATGCTCCAAGGCAATCTTCAAATCACTTCCACTTGGAATCCTCAGGTGGTACAGCTGATGGATCAGGAAGCTTGATAAATTCATGGCATAATGATAGAATATCTCTAAGCACCTCATTGAAGTGACGGTAGATTGGCTCAAGTGACCATCCATATGAGCTACGAATCATCCTCATCTTAGTGCCATGACCCACTACAAGCAAAAAGATTGCTACCTTTTCTTCTACCGACACATTCTTGTTATCACACATACCACATCTCTCACGTAAGATGGCACATAGGTCATAAAATGATCTCTTAGTTAGGCGCAAACTATCATAGCAATAGACATTTGATCCTTGGTACAGATTTCTTAGCATTTGTTTGCGTGTAGCTACATCTCTCTCAGCCACTTCATCCGGATCAACGATATGTCTAGGTCTCTTACGCTGATACCAGTGCACAATCATACTCATGACAGCAGAAACAAATAAAGCAGCCACTCTTTTTCTCTTTTTCCTACGCATCTCTCTAATTTGCTCCATGCTTGTATTAACCAAGTCTATGTTGTTGTCAGGCATCTAAAGCACATATGCCAAAAGGAATATTTTAATTTATCATAAAAATGCTACAGTATTTTGGATAATTAGAAGATAAAAAATAATCAGTAACTTCATGTGTTACACTATTTTGGATAATCAGTAACTTCATGTGTTACAGTTTAATCAGGCACTAAAATGGCTAACTTTCACTCTTGGAGATGCTCCAGGTTTGCACTAAAATGGCTAACTTTCTAGTAGCTTACATAATAATCCTGCAGCCACTACGAAACTAAGCATCCACGATGGAAGGTGTCATATATTCCTACAAAACATTGGGGATAGGCACCAGGTCTCCAGAAAACATATGAAAATGCTGAAGAGCATGGCTACATTACGACTTAAATCTTACTGGAGTGTCTAGCCATCTAGATATATATGGTCACAGTAATAGGTTGAAGGTGTAAAGTTGAAAATGACAGCACAAGGATTTCAGATTCTCAGTTAAGGTTGTGGTACGGTAACAAGGAGAACCACTGAGTATCATTAAGTCAGAAGTAAAGTATCTTGTTAGAAATATCAATCTTGACAGGGGCAGATTAAATTATCTACTAGAAAGGTTGAATAACAATAACTCAGTGCTCTGTCTGATGAAATTCTTTTGCATTTTCATTGGTTTAGTACCATTGACTTTGACTTTGTCCATAGAGTAATGTTTGATGGCTCAAACCATATATATTTTCACCAGCAACTGGCAGAAAACTTAATGATAATGATTGGCCAGTTAAGTCAAGGTCTTGGTTTAACTAGATAATGATTCCTACGTTCACTACATAGAGCCAAAGATACAGTTAGGTATGCGCATCTTTTGATGGTAAGAGCTAGAAAACTATCGCTCAGAAGTTGATAGCTAGAATGTAAACAAATCCTTATACAAACAAACTCTGAATAGGAGCCAGAAAAAGAAGTCCTGGTGGAAGAAAATGGACATGCATGTCGTGCTCCACAGAAGGCATGCAGGAGCAATATGATGCAACGAGGAAATATCAAACATGAGAATCAAAATGTACCCGACTATCATATCTAACAACCATCAGATTTTGGAGGTGACATTTCAAAAGGACCAAAAAACTATGATTTTTCAACAAAGGATCCACTCGCTAATCTTTGAACTTACAATGTATCAATGCCTCAGCATATCAGTTCCTTGCATCCTTCTTGAAGCCGCCCAGCAACGCCTTAACCAGTAGCTAACAATCTGAGACAGTAAAATAATTGGCCTTAAGTAACAGATATAGAAACGTTGGCGACCTAATTTAGAAGTAGATACAAAATATTTCTCTGCATGTTCCGATTCTTTATTTCAGATATATGACCAGTTATCCCAATTGATCCTCCAGTTTAAGTTGAAAGCTGCCCACAGTAGCTTAGCTTGCACTTGACAAACTCATGTCACCGTCCAAACACACCACAAAATCATGTCACCATCCAAACAAACTACAATTTCATGTTCATTTGCTGGTGAACATCTGTGTACACTGAAAACTAACAAGCTTTATAGTATGTCTAGCAGTGACATGAGTTTACTTTATTTGTGGGCAAACACAAACCAAGTGCAGTGTCTCATAGCCAATTTTGCCTATCTACTATCCATGAACATTAATGTCAAGAGAAAGAAAGTTGACCCTTATATATCATTACTGCATTACACACCAATGAACGCCTAAGTGAGCAGTGTCTATCTAATACAGAACAACATTGATGCTATCTACTATCCAATTTTGTCTATCTAATACAGAACAGCATTGATGCTAGGAGAAAGAAAGTTGAGCCATATATGCAGTCCTGCATTACACACCAATGAATGCATAAGTGAGTGTATTATTCACAGCCACATAATGACTAAATGATAAATTGAATAAAGCTTGCATAAAAATTAATTTGGTTTACATTATGGGTTTAAAACATCCATATGAATATTCATGCTGAAATTATGAGAAACTTGAGGCATACAATAGCTCCAAAAGGGAGGCATTTCACTAAAATAGGAAACAAACATTTAATACATAAGGAATATGAATACATAACCAATCAGTCAATGGAACATAAGTAGAAATGGAAGCCTAGGATACAAATAACATTAGCTAAGTAATCCTAAGACTTAATTTTTCACTAAGAACATATGGGAAGGAAGAGAGGCAGGACTCACCAAGGCAGGAGTATTGGTGGTGCACGTCGATCTTCCAGTGAGTAAAATGGATAGCTGCCGAGCTCCGCCTCCTCCCGTCCCTGTGCTTCCCTTCCCTCAGATCTGTCTACAGCCTCTAGAAAAAGAACAAATCGAGTCAAGGGTTAGGGTTAGGAGAGAAATTATTGTGTATGTGGACGAGGAAGAGAGGGAGGGAGAGAGGGAAGGAGCACCGGCTCACCGCGTGGCGTGTGGTCGCCAGCGAGAAGCTGCTCGCGCGGAGGAGCGGCACGGGCGGCGCACTCTATGCCGGCTCTGGAGATCCTCGACGTCGCCTTCTCAGGAAGTGGAGGGGGCCAGCGGAGGAGGGGGCAGCGGAGGAGGGGGCCGGCGGAGGAAGTGGAGGAGGGGGCGGCGGAGGAAGTGGAGGAAGGGGCCGTGGCGTAGGGGCGGCGGCGCAAGGGGAAGGAGTCGGGGCGGCGGCACGGGGGGAAAGAGTCGGGGTCGGGCCGAGGAAACGGTTTCGTGTTTTTAGGGTCGGAATGTGCGATAGATAGCGTTGGAATCCTGAGGAATCCGTCTTTCCAATTCCGGGAGCAGCCAAACAGGATGACTTTGGAAATTAATTCCAATTCCAGCAAATTCCAATGAAACAAACAGGCCCTAAGACAAGTGTATTTTCTAGGGGCAGTTCCTTAAGATAAGTACCGATAGAAATCTGGCAGTGTTCAGGTACAGTGCGCGAAAGCAACTGCTAGTGACTGTAGATAACGATATCCATCGATAGAAATAAAAGGCTAGTATCACATCTAAAAACTAGCTTTGATATTCAGCTCAGCTCCGTGCCTCTAACTTTTCGTGCTCATTATATAATCATAAATTTCCTAAAAAATTAACAAAATCATACATAAAAATCCAGAATGTTTATCAAAAGGTAAGATTCAAATCAGTGGTATATGTTCAGGATTAACAACTTTCTTACTCCACATATTTTTGTTAGGTGAGGAGGCATTGCAAGTTTGCAACTGTTGAATGAAATCCGTACTTCGATGGAACTAGGAGGTAGTTGGTTTGAAGTATATACCATTTAGATATCCAATAATCCTTCCTTTTATTTCAATAAAAATATAGGTTCCACGATCATCTAGGAGTATGGTCTTGTACTCTTCTTGTTCGAGCTTTATGTGAATCCAACCCTATGGAGCCACATCCCATCAATGCTAATCTCAACCATCCCTTTTATTTCTCACCCACTAACTATATAACTATACGGGAGTACTGAGAAGTCAAAGGGACGATTGAGATTGGCGAGATAAGACATGTGGCATCCATCAAGATAGGGATCCTCCATGAAACTGAATTCAATGCTTGATATCGAACCTGTCCCGAAGATGAAAAGTTTCTCTTTAAATTTAGACGTCCTAAACTTCAATTCTTGTGCACACAGAATATACTCGCAGTCGGAGGCTCGTAGCTTATAGACACATGACATTGCAAGCAATGGCGTTGCCCTACTTGCAAGAACTAGTCATCTCCACACTTCTCGTTGTATCATTGTGCATGTACATTAAGTTCTGGAGGCTGAGAAACCCGTTGTACCCCATGGACTGGCCGGTTGTGGGCATGCTCCCTTTCCTCGTTGCCAATCTCCACAACTTCCACGACGAACTCACTGTCGTCCTTGCCACCTACGGGTGTAACTTCAAGGCGCGAGGGCCGGTAGCAAGTGGCATGCGGTTCTTCGTCACCGCTGACCCGGCAAACGTCCGGCACATCTTCACCTCCAACCATGCAAACTACCCCAAGGGCGAGGATTTTGCTGAAATCTTCGACATCATTAGCGGCACCCTCTTCGCCATTGATGGTGAGGCCGTCCGCCAGCAGAGAGCCATGTTCCAGAACATCTTGAGCAATCCACGGTTACTTGCCTTGATGGCAAGTTGCTGCCGTGACAAGGTGGTGAACGGACTCCTCCCGTTCTTGACCCGCATGGGGAGCACCAGGACAACGTTCGACATGCAGGATTTGATCACAAGGTTGGTGTTCGACCTTACTGCCACGCCGATCTTCGGTGTCGACCCGGGTTGCCTGTCCATCAGCATGCCGTCTATCCATGTTGCAACCGCCATGGACACGTTCATGGAGGTCGGCTTATTCCGGCACACCATGCCGACTTGTTTCTGGAAGGTGATGAGACGGCTAAACATCGGTCCAGAGAAGAAGCTGGCCATGGCGCAAACAGTGATGCATGCTTTCATCATGGAGATGACTGAGAAGTCGAAAGCCAGGTGCGCCGATCTCCTTGATGATGTGTGGGCCATGGACATTATTTCTGCTGACCCATCAGTGGGCAGAGACGATATCCTACTACGTAATGTACTCATCTTTAACATGATCGCCGGGCGGGACACGCTTGGTACCACGCTACCGTGGGTATTCTACAACCTCGCCAGGAACCCCCGTGTGGTCTCTTGCATCCGCAAGGAACTGGCACCCATCGCATCACTGAAGGCCACTGCTCTCGCCTCCAATAGCATCAGTAGTATGGTCGTCTTGATCCAAAGGAGACTGAACACCTAGTCTACCTTCAGGCAGCCTTATTGGAGTCGCTCAGGTTGTACCCACCAGGCCCGATCGAGCGCAAGGTGGTGCTAGCCGACGATGTGCTCCCAAGTGGTCACCAGTTGTGCTCCGGAGAAACCATCCTGATCTCCATCTATGCGATGGGTAGAATGGAATCCCTGTGGGGCAAGGATTGCCATGTGTACCGTCCGGAGAGGTGGCTGTCCGAGGACGGTGCTAAACTGCGTTACGTGCCGTCCAATAAATTCATGGCGTTTAACTCAGGGCCGAGGATGTGCCTTGGCAAGAACATAGCAATTGCGCAGATGAAGACCATCGTTGCCGCGGTGGTGTGGAACTTTGATATGGAGGTGTTGGAAGGGCAGAGCATCGAGCCAAAGCTGTCGTGCATTCTGCAATTGAAGAACGGGCTCATGATGATGGTTAAACAGAGAGAGTAATCAATGTGACATGGAATAAGCTAGGTGCAATGCAACTACAGATCGACTCAGTCCTGGCATATATGGTTTGAACAAAATAATTAAATCCAAACTTATAATGAAGTAAATCGAAGCGTAACATGTATTTTCGTCATTAAATAAAGTCTACGGACGCCGTCATCTGGCCATCTGAAAGCTGGGATCATACCCTACTACAGACTCTTTGATTTCAGTACTGATGGTTTGTATTACTCCCTCTTTCTAAATAAGTGATGTTTTCAGATTATCTTAAGCTTATTTGAAACTTTGATGGCATATTAATTAATTGTTTTTCTATGTGTAAAAGGTTTGGATAAATTTATACAAGTATATTTATGTTTAATAGTAACTTCATCAAAAGCATCCGTTCACTTTATGAATATTTTGTAACAAAAACTAGAAATCACAGTTATATTTTTGAGGTAATTTCAATATCAAAAACTTCATTTATGAGACCGGAGGAACTAGCAGCAGCCAGTATGACAAACATGCATCAAAGCAATGAACACCACGATCTGCTGGTACTCACTATACCACAGCCCCAAAATACCATCAGATGTTAAAGTAGATACCGATGAACAGTTCACCGGTATAGTTATCCCACTAACCATTGGTCGATATTTCAAGTTTCTACGACTCACGATCGGTCGTTATATGTATTTAGATGTCCTATTGAATAAATCAGTCGGTACACCCAAAAAATATATCCAACCATCCATCATTGAATAAATCAGCCGGTACACTCTAAAAAAATACATCTAACCATCCGTCGGGATACATAGAGTAGACCCATCAGCACTTCCCGCGCGCTTCCCGCCCACACTCGCATGAAAAAATTTGCCTCAAGGACCCGCCAGTCAATCCCAAACCCTAGCTAGTTTTCTATCTCTCCCGTCATCCACCGCTACTACCCTCGCTCTCCCTTGCTCCTCTCCCCCAATGAGTTACAATAACTTGAATGGTTTCAGACAACAATGTAGTCGACTTAGTAGAATTGATATATCCATTCTTGTATGTCATAATTTACTATAAACGATTGTACCATAATTTTAAAAAATGCATCTTGATGCTAACTAATTATGCTAAATAATTAAGGATGATTAGCGTTGAAGTCAATTTATATCCTCAAACTGTTGGTCGGTACAAACCTGTGACCCACTGTGAGTCATTGTATATGTGTCTATCGGTAGATCTCAAGTTAGCATCAAACGCTGGATCAGTATAACTCTATACCGACGCCACTTATAGCAACATGTTGGTGCTCATTAATGACATCTTTTTATCCCTATTTATCTTAAATAATGACATGAATTTAATACCTAAACTATTGATCATACCTAATAATCGGGCAATTTTTGCATATGCATTGCATTTTGGAGGACATTCTATTTTCACAAGAAATTAGACTATAATGGAGAATAATTTGACAAGCCCTGAACAAGCGACAACTCACAAAGGCCAACAGACCCAAAAAGGGCTAGGCCGGTTGGCCTATGGAGCCCAAACCAATTGTTCTAGGGCCTCAGGGTGCCCATTCGTCCTTATTAGTAGCGAGCCATCCTCCAGGTAGACATAAGGCCTAAGTTTATGCACATATGACAAGTTGATCGTGGGATCAAAGTGAATAAGGCGAAGATTTGGAAGATTATCAAGAACCATTCTTATCCCGAGGTTATCGTCATGCCAGACCCACATGCAAGCACGAAGATTTCAGAATATCAGAGAAGACTTAGGAACAAAAGGAGGCACGAGAGACCAAAAGGAAGAGCCAGGCCGATCATCCTGGTTCCACCTAGGCTGATCGGCCTAGGCCATTCCTGGCTCCACTTGACTTCCCATTTCAACCACATGCCAAGTACTAGAGAAGCAGAAGTGAGCCTGAGGGACACCACTTCAGAGAGCCAAGGGTTGTGCAGTAGTCTAGGGATTAGCATAGCTAAGCCCTAGCCGACATGGGAATTCTGCGAGGAAGATCCATGTCGGAGTTCTAGAGCTAGGATCAACAGATCAAGGTAGGATCCTAGTGAAGATCTGGTGATGTACAATCATTAATGGTGAAGTAATGGATGTGTTCATGTTCTTTAGTGATCTAAGTGCCTCCTTATATGGTTTTATACTTTATCATATTGGATTGCTTTCAATCTTCGATAATAGATTGCATAGGATGTTCATGTGATCGTGGTGACTAGATTTGCATACCTGATCTACCGATGAGTATGATATGTTCTTTATGTTCATGCCCTTAAACTGTCTATGCTAATAGGGGGGTCGTGACAGGATCTGGTTTCATCTAAGGTGGGGGGTTTTGGGAGCCAGACCAGAGGTGTAGATTTAAAGAGACTTTTGATTGAGAATCCCCTTTGTCTTGCTTTGCTATCTTGCTAAGAATTACAACAT
Source organism: Setaria italica (assembly GCF_000263155.2). Classification (NCBI taxonomy): domain Eukaryota; kingdom Viridiplantae; phylum Streptophyta; class Magnoliopsida; order Poales; family Poaceae; genus Setaria; species Setaria italica. Next base: position 10,800,360 of record NC_028455.1, on the reverse strand, counting down.
ATGCATACTCTAGGTTGCTCTAGATGCTTGTGCTCATCTGTTATTTGTCTGTATATGCTAGATTACATCTGATCTACTCATAAACTCGAATCATACTAACAATGCTAGTTGAAATAGTTCTTGCATTATAAGTTTCATGGATTGATAAAGCTTAGGGGAATACTCTGAGGGAAGAGTTACAATTGATCTGTATGCTTGCAGTTCACCAACTGGCACGCTAACAGCTACCAACACGACCGATAAGAGGAGTTGGTATATCTCTATATTGACCGATGCTCGCTTGATACATACGCTTATGCCGACTCCAATGTAGTTGGTATAGAGGGGCTGTGGTATAGTGACTGTTTAACAAATTACTCCTTCTGTTGTTAAATATATAATGTTTAAAATAAGCAAATTAGTTTATTTTTTAACTAGTTAGCTTGTCATAAATGATATATGGTATCAATTCATTCCAAAGTATTCCTCACCCGCAACAAAGTGGCAAAATCTTTTACCAGGCTCGCCATACCAACCAGCTCACAATCTGAACATGTGGCCCATCCGCAAGAATAGCCCACCACCAATACTTAAAGACACCCACACAGGCTACTACAGACAGCCCAACTAAAGACCCCCACAAGCCCAAGTTGGCATCTTCAGACTTCTGTGAAAAAAGTGGCAACGCCGATCGTCATATGCAGGACTTTTTTTATTTTTTTATTTTTTATTTTAGCATTTTGCAAAAATATATAGTCGGATGAAAAAATTGCAAAACTAGGCTATTGTCGCCGGCCCAACTATTGAACTTTAGATCTGAAACTTATGTCGATTATTTGGGCACCAATATGACATCAAATGAAAAAAGTTTTAACTACAAAGTTGTAGATCTGTCGAGATCTACAAGTTTCATATAAATTTTATCGCCATCCGAGTTGATATGAATTAGTTATGATTTTTTGAAAGTGTGGTACGGAGGGGTGTACCCCTTTCGCCGCCTGGGCTGGTGGTAAGGTCCTTCCGCTGGCCCAACCGCCGCCTGGGCTGGCGGTAAGGCCCTTCCGCTGGCCCAGCCAGCAACAATAGTCTAGTTTTGCAATTTTTTCATCCGACCATATATTTTTACAAAATGCTAAAATAAAAAATAAAAAAAATAAAAAAAGTTCTGGCATGCAGCACGGTTAATGGGCCAGCTAGCCAACACAGCTCTCACATCACAGCTGCAGTTGAGGAGTCAAAAGAACGAGATGAACATCCTGGGCCGCACTCATGCTTCAGGCCTTAACAAAAGAAAATCTCTATAGTCCCAATCCCCTCCAAGCTCAGACAAGAGATTAGACCACGTATCCTACTTTCGTAGGCCATCGGATCACGGTCCGAGATTGATCGTGCCGTTCAACAGAGAGCAGGATTTCTAGAGTTTTCTCAAGCAAAGGAACCTCCCCAGCCTCGCACCAACAACATCTACCTACTCCGGTCGTTGGGAGAGGCTAGGCCGGTTGAACAGCCGCTGCTCCACCCGGTTCGCGCCCGGCCTGCTCACCTCCCCCGCACGCCTCTTCTTCCTTCTCATCGCCACCTACTCCTAGTGCTCCACCCATAGCTAGAACCTAATGAGTGGTGACACCTCACAACGGGCGTAAAAAGAGCGAGATCATGGTGGACGACCACTCGTTTCTACCCGCGGCAACGTCACTCAAGAGTTGAGCTACGCCTCCCTATTTGTATCGACCCAGTCGCCGAGTTGTTGTTTGTGGCTCCTCCTATATGGCTATATCCCACCGCGCTTCTAACGCTGCCACCCCACGAAGAAAGCTCGCCGTGAAGTTGAAGTGGTGCCTGCGGTAGCATCAGTCCAAAGTGTAACAGCCTAGCCCGTGGCTGTTGGGCCAAAAATTGACCCAGCGCGCGTGGGAGCGCTAGCAGCAGCCAGGGACATTTAGTCCCATATTACCTAGGCAAGAGGAGCTAGACCAGCTCAAATAGGTGGTCTGAGGAAGCTAATTAACCCTAGTTGCAATGTTTTGCGCAAAATAAGGATAAAAATGCAAGAGAGTTATTTAGCAGGTGTGGTCCATTCAACATGTAGAGTAACCCTTTTATGCGAAATGAGGGAAGAGGTTAATCGTTTTATTCGAAATGACAACCCTTTTATGCGAAATGACAAGACATTATTCGAAATGACAACCCTTTTATGCGAAATGACAAGACAATCTATATGGAAGGGAACAGGTTAACCGTTTTATTCGAAATGACAACCTATATGGAAGGAAGGTTTGTTGTGAAACGACAATCTATATGGAAGGGAACATGTTAACCATTTTATTCGAAATGACAACCTATATGGAATGTTTTGTTGATGCTTTCGTAGAGGACTAGAAAATCACCGACCTTGTGGGTCAGTAACGTTTATAATGGTATTGTTGAAAGTGGCTTAGATAAACTCTTTTATGTGAAACGACAATCTATATGGAAGGGAAGTTTTGTTGATGCTTTCCTGGAGGACTAGAAAACCACCCGACCTTGTGGGTCTGCAACAGTTATAATGGTATTGTTGAAACTGGTTTGGACGTAACAGCCCATGGGCCAAGTTGGGCTAACAATTTGAGTACCATGCATGAGGTAGGGTAGCTCTAGAATAGTCCCAAATTGTAAGTGGAGAGTGAGATGAATCAACTTAAATAGCCAACTCTAGGAAGCACTTCAACCTTGGGTTAACCCTTTTATGTGAAGCGAGTACGAAAGCGTAAGTAGGTTTTTCCTAGACTAGGTCGGGCATGTGCGGGTCAGATGAGCGGGCATGGTGCGCATGACGTGTGGATCCTATGTGGATATGGTATGGCATATGCGCCGGCATTGGACGTACGAACGTAGCCAGGACGTACAGGTGAGTTAGCTCAGCTCTCGACGAGGACGTCGGGTTCTTAAGGGTGAGTGGATGTAGTACCATGCATGAGGCAGGATAGTACTAGAATAGTCCCAAATGAAAAGTGGAGAGTAAGATGAACTAACTTAAATAGCCAACTTTAGGAGGCATTGCAAACTTGGGTCAACTTTTACACGAAGTGAAGATGAAAATGTAAGCACGTTGCAGTGTAGATGTGATCCATTCAGTATGTAGAGTGGGCATGAGCGGTTTTCGTGAGGATCGTTACACGAAGTACGGCAATTCGATCGAGAGCCTCAAGGAGACTGGAGGCTGGTCAACTCCTTCCGTGACCTCTGACCCAAGGTCAGGTCATCCGGACCATGCCCTGGAACTGGTTGTCGTTTTGTGCAAGTGAATTTTCAGTGCTTGTTTTCCCCTTTGCAGGATATAATAGTGAACATGTAACTAACTTTGCGCCAAGACAAAGGTGTTAATTTTTTTAAAAAAAATATCTTGAGATACTACATCACTACTGCAGATTTTGCTTCACCATCAGAGTTAGCATAAATTATTAACAATATGGAGTTGAGAACTCATAATACAGAACTTACATTGTAATACACAAAAGCACCGGTCATGGCACCATTGTAAACCTCGGTTCTTCTTTGAGGGCTACTTCAAAGCAGCTTTAGACAACGGATCAAAGATATGTTACCGATTAGGCCTTGACATGGATGTCTTTCAATCCAATGTGTGCTCCTCTTAATTTCTCGGGGAAACTTACGATTTTTGCATAACCAAAATGAAAGAAATACTTGCACTGGTTCACTCTACCAATGTGCTAAATATATACTATTTGGGAACTCTTGTTGACTCCAAAAGTGCCAAAAAATAGTCCCAATAACTAATTTTGGGTAATATCATATCGGAATGTGATATTGGACCGAATTTCGCGCCATCGGTCCACGCCGGTTTTCTTCGGGTGACATGTATTAATTGTATCACTCAAGCCACATATAATCTCCATCCGAAACAATAACCTCACCGGCGCCACGGTGGAAGGTTAAACCGTTTAGACTTTAGAGGATATCGGTTTGGGCTGAAGCTGCTGGCTGCTCGAATCGGAGTCTCCTCTATGACTTCTGGACGTTAGTTAAGCATTGAAACTTTAATGGCTAAACCCAAATAACATCCGTACAACGGATTACTATTCCATTCGGTTCTACCGTTCGTGCTAGTAATTTTTGCACGTGCTGACTTTCCCCGCGCGTTTGGACTTTTTTCACGACGGACTTTTTCATATTGTATTTAACATTCGATTTCAAGTGTCCAAATGCGTTTTATATGTGCTCAACATTTTCAAATGCATGATTCAACATTTCATCCAACTGAGTTCAACATTTTAGAAAAATTAGTTCCATAACTTTTATATAAAATATTGAAATAGTGTTATCCAAATGTTGAAATATTGGATTCAAATTGTTGAAAATGAGTGTTGGAAATGTTGACCTTTACACAGTTCAGAACAATGAGACATAACATCCAGAAAAATCCAGTAACCATCGGCACCTTTATCTCTGAAAATTGTGCTGAACACTAATCTGTCAAAAAGCATGAATCGGCCAAGTGGAGATTAGAGAAACAACATGTTCCAATCTCCATTCGTAGAGTCATACAAGTCGCAGCTTTTGCATGCCACACACATCGGATGGCTTGCCAAGCCAGACTCCCGCTGCTACCAGCCACAAGCCCACAACCAAGCCTAAGCGATCTCAAATGACAACATCCCTAGCAAAAAGTGAGATAGAAAATCCAATTTCATATCAAAATGACCTCTTGTGTCTTTCAACAACAACAAAAAAAAAAAGAAATTACCTCTTGGCACCCACTTCCAGTGCCACGCCAGCCTCTTGTAATGTTGCTGGGACAGTCCCTGACAGCCCCTACCCTGATTGCCTTTTTACCGCAGTCGAGCGGATGCCGATAGAGCGGAGCAAGCAGCAAGGAAGCGACCACGGCCAACGGAGCGGGCCGCGGCTTACTGTTTGACGAAGAGGGGCAACGGGAACGAGCAAAGAAGATGACCCGCGCATAGAATCGGATAGGTAATAGCTATTAGCATCAATCTTAAACATTGGAAGCTCAATAGAGAAAATACTTCCGCAAGTTTACATAAAAGATGCCTGCTCGAATGATTGACTAGGCCGGAGTGTTTGCTGGGTTGGTGTTGGGTCGTTGCGCGTGCATCCATAGGTGAAATTGGGCTTAGCTTTTAGCCCATCATCATAAGCAGCCCAACGCAAGTCGTTCGTTGCCCACTTCAACATTTTCCCTCCATCTTCCGCTATAACTACCTCCCCTGCTTCTCCCTCTGAACCGACCACCGGCAATGGCGCGGCCGCGTTGCAGCAACGCCGTCTTCGCGTCCTTCAACGTCCTCACCCTCCTCCTCGGCGCGGCCGTGCTCGCGTGGGGCATCTACGCCGGCCGCGGTGCCACCGACTGCGAGCGCTTACTCCGCACGCCGGCCCTGCTCCTCGGCGCTGCCATCATGGCCGTCTCCGCGGCCGGCATCGCGGGCGCCTGCTGCCGCGCGTCGCTCCTCCTCTGGATCTACCTTTTCCTCGCCGCACTGCTCATCCTCGTCGTGCTCTGCTTCGCCGCCTTCGCGCTCGCCGTCACAAACGCCGGCGCCGGGCGGGCCGTGTCCGGGAGAGGGTTCAAGGAGTACCGGCTCGGGGACTACTCCAGCTGGCTCAGGCGGAGGGTGGAGGACGGACGCACGTGGGGAAGGATCAGGAGCTGCCTTACGGAGGCCGGCGTGTGCCGGAGCCTGCAGAGCAACCGGACATTCGACGAGTTCGTCAACGACAACCTCTCGCCGCTGCAAGTTAGTATTTGTCTTTGCCAATTCATGTGAAAGATTATTTCTTTCTTTGATAAAACATGATAGATTCGGAACTTGCGCTGATTAAATATGTGTTCTTGAGCACATAATCACATCACTTCACTTATATTCTAAATTTTAGCTTTGAGATTGAATCGTTGAACAAGTTGCTATTCTACTTCGTTGGTTCAAGAAAGTTTTGGTTGCTGTGGCTGTAATCTTGTTCAGATGTATTGTCCACTCTTTGATATTTTGTCCTGCAAGGAACAAGTTCGTCAGTTACATATGCTCAAGATTACCTAATGCGTTCATCCTAAAGTCAATAGGCCACCTTCACCTTAACTGCTCCACGATATTTTTGGAAAAAAAATGCTTTCTTGACCTCTTCTAGTGACCCATTTGATATATCAAATTAGTTCTTTTCATTAACTGTTGTTTACACGAGACAGAAAGCAACTCTATTGTAGACAAAATTCAGTTTGGTCACAGCATGGTGAATTATAGGCTGCAGCCATGATCTCATATATTCTAAACTATGTTTGCCTTTTTAGCTGCTCGAGAAAGTTGCATGTTTTTTCCTTGAAAGAATGCATGACCAAATATTTATGCTTTTTCTTTCTTTACGTGCACAAACATTTTCCAGTTTTTTTAACACAAATTGTTACACTACTAAATTGATCTGCACATTTTTCTCCAAGAACTTGATCCATTTCCTTCATTACTCTGGTCCTGCATGTTTTCTTTGTTAGTGTCCACTTAATTACTAGATGAAATGAAATCATTTGACCCAGTGAGGAAAGCCTATATGGAGAAAAACCATGGTCCAGATTATGCATACCTATATTAGCAGTAAATTGAATTCGGTATTATGTTGCCTTCAAGTAATTTGAGATAACCATAGCATTAAATTTAATTTGAGATGTACGCAAATGTCAAAGATGTGGTAGTACTGGGAACTAGAGTTAACCAAGTTAGTACCTTTCCTCTGGCATCACTCGATGTGATATTTAGCAACCATCAGGACTTCATCAAAGTCTTGTGCACAATGGCTAGATTAGATGACCAGGCCATGCTAGCGATCGACGTCATAGGATTTCTATCAACATTAACAACTCTTGTAAACTAATAGTGACGTGAATTCTACAATCTACATCTCTATTGATTTGGTCTTAGATGTGCACTCGCAAGAGCATGCGTCTACACTCTACATGTGCTTTTTCATAAACCGTTATCATACTTGCAAGTTGCACTGCATTGCAAAATGGTCAAGTCTACACGTTCCGATTCAGCCGGGATCATGAATATGCTATTTTTTTTTTGTTCATTTGTGTTCCTTAAAAATTAGTCCCACTGCTCCTTCTTTTTTCAAGATATAGTAATTGAATTAGCAAGAGTTCCTTTCGGCTTTTAATAAACTAGACTGAGGTCAGCCCCCCATTAGTTTAAAAGGAGGTATTGAAACAGAATGAGTTTGAGCTTAACGGCAATGTCAAATGAATTTATTCAACTTTTGTTTTGCAGTCTGGATGCTGCAAGCCCCCAACTGAATGCAACTTCGCATACCTGAACGAGACCTACTGGACCAAGCCCTCTGGCCCCAGCAACTCTTCCAACCCTGACTGCGACACCTGGTCGAACGACCAGTCTGAGCTCTGCTACGGCTGCCAGTCTTGCAAGGCCGGCGTCCTGGGTAACCTCAAGAACAGCTGGAAGAAGATTGCCATCATCAATGCGGCGTTCATCGTTCTCCTCATCGTCGTCTACTCCCTTGGGTGCTGCGTGCTTCGGAACAACCGGCGGCACAAGTACACTCTAGTTGGGAAGTAGGCATATATCTTCAGAAGATGCGTGCCATGTATATGTGTGTGTTCTCATGTTCCCACCGTAAGCTGTTTCTGAACCTTTTATATGTTGTTTGATGAGCCTTCCATGTAATAGTCAGCGTATACGACATGGTTCATGGTGGGAGTCTCAACTGTATGATATCTGTAAGAATAACATGGTGCCATGATTTTGGAGCAGACATTTTATCCCAGTCAATTTTTGTTCAAATTCCTGATCGGCAGAAACAGAGTACAAATAATGGGACTTCTCTCAAGGGTAATGGCACTGTGATCAGTATTATGATATTTGGGATTAGCATACCTGAATGCAACTTCGCGTTATCCAAGTAATATTTCCGAAGTTGGGAGAATCTGGGTTGAATCTTCAGAATATGTGCCATAAATGTGTGTGTTCTCTTGTTCTCCACCGTGACTGTTGCTGAAGCATTTGTGCAAGAATGTTGTTGGAGGAGCCTTCAATGTAATGGTCATCATATGTGCCATGGTTCATGGTGCGGTTCTTGTCTATATGATTTTGGAGCTAAAGTTATATACAAGTAATATTTTTGTTCAAACTCCTGATTGACATAAACAGAGTACAGATGATGAACCATCTTTGAAGGGAAATGACACCATTATCAGTATTATGATATTTGGAATTAAGATTGTGCGATTGGGAGGCAGTTGTTAGAAAAACACCAACCTGTCGGATATTCTCTAGTCATTATCATACCTACAAGACGAGATACCCTCAACTTGCAATAATGCTTAGGAGTCCTATTCTCCTAGATCACTAGTAGCGAGACCAACTACAATTGGTGAATAGAAAGGGTCCAACCTTTTCATAAACCCACTGAAGTGCTGATGATATAATTATTCGCTTTCCTGCTGAGCGAAAACGTGAGTGGTTCTTGTTCATAGCTTTGCATTTACCAATCTAGAGTGTTAGGTGTCCCACAGTTTCTGAACTTGAAAAAGGAACAGTAAGAAACTGATATAGCTTCAAACTATAACCCATCATTCCTCTTCCTTATCTATCCAAATATCGTAATAATAACCAAATACAGCTGTTCTGATGAAAGATTTTGACCAGGCAATATTTTTCCTATCCACTGTGGTGTACTGTCACAAATCTTGAAGTATAGTGCATACTTTGAATGGGTACGATAATGCACATATGCGCCATCATACAGTACAAGAAGACTGAAGATGCTTATCCATGTTCTAGACTTGACACTTTCATGAATATGCTCAGCTGTATTTAGTTCACTGTTTAGGGTGTTACTTGCATATTGTGCATATCGCACCACTTATATTTCTGCCCAGTTTGGCCTTTGCAATGGAATAAACTATGTATATGATTATGTTCTTACCACACCATCGATTAGGAAGGACATGAAAGTCGGTCAAAAAAATTTATTTTCTTAGAAAGATATCAAGGACTAAAGAGCCAAAGCATGATCAGCTGGGGGATTGGTCATATGTAACTCGTGTCCAAGATATGAGGCTATGTATTGTGGAACAGATAAACAAGTGCCAGTTTCCATTCAATTTCAGTATTTTCATTCTGACAAAAAACAGGTGAATAAAACAAATGAGTTTGTTACCGGCGATTCAGAGAAATGACACTGTCGTGAATTGTACATAAGCATTTAGATTGTATATTTCCCCAAAAGGATTTGCTTACACAAAAATCAAACATGTTCAGTATTCTATTGGCAATATCGCTCCAGGGAATAGGAACGATTGGATGGGGATACTAGTGAATGTTCGTTGTATGGAATCATTACGTTAGCAATCTCAGTGGTGTACATACAAGTTGCAATAGTGCTGTCGAATCCTAGGTCTCTAGATGCAAGACAGTTACAGTTGTTGCATATAAGTGGGTTCCACCTTATCGTACACCTACTGAAAGTATTGATATTTCACTACTATTTTTGCACCCTGTTTATTGCTTGTTGTTTCGATCCCGAGCTTGAACTGGACATTTCATTGTTGCACAGTTTCTGAACCTGAAAAGGCAGCAATCGGAAACTCGAAGTTTGAAGACAGGGCACTGCTTGTTCCTAGTCCTAGCCTGTGTTGGAACCGCTTATATGGACAATCTAAAGTTGGTCTCCTAAAAATAATGACGCAAAGTCGTAAATTTACAGAAGTGAAAAGAGAAGTAACTACTCCCTCTTACAAAATATTTGTTTGGCATGGTAACTAAAAGCTACACTTTGACAGTCAGTTTATTTGACAACATATTTACTCCAGTTCTAAATTAGCTTTGCTTTTGGCCACGTTTGTGGAGGGCGTGTATATTTTTCTCCCTTTTCTCTTTTTAGCTCGCCTATGCATAGTCTCATAAATAAAGAAAATGGATTAGCTCACCTTCTTTTTTATTGCCAGTACATACAGACCACCCATATCGTTGCATACGCGAGCATACATAAACAGAGCCTTCAGAAAGATCCCCGACTCATCAAGATTGGAGGCTCCACATTCATATAGATTTCACCCACCGAAAAGAACTAAACTTTGGTAGTTATTTAACACCAAAACTTCTTTCACAGAATGGACAATGGCTTTGTTCATCCTAACAGCTCTCAGCTAGGAGATACACCTAAACCAGAGGCCCATCTTTGCACTGATGACATGTACTTGCACAATAGTTACACCGGTAGTACTGCTAGTACTAGCTATAGTAAGTTGGCTCCCTGAGACATCACTGTTGATTGGAGCCCTCCCATCCAGACGGCTTCAGTTGCGGTCCTTGCTTTTTGTGCATGCATGAGCTAGCCTGGTGGTAAAGGATTTTCATTGAATCCTGTCACACCTCTCATGCAGGTCTGCAGCTGCAGTCTCCCAATGGCTGCTGCCTGCCATGAGTAGAAAAATGTTACTGACTGCCAAGAGAGTATTTATGGGAAATTGTTTGTCATGACGAGTCATATACTCGTATATCCTTCCATGTGCAGAGTGAGATTAAAAAAGATGCATCTATGGATTATCGCACTATAAGCGGGTAAAAGAGAAATTTAAGGAGAAAAATATAAGTTTGATACGAAAGATGGTATAGTGCCTTTAAATTGCATGTAATTAGTTAATTTCAATTGGAAAAGAAAAATACATTAACTTCTTTTAGAAAGAAAAAGGTTTATGAGATGAAAGTGGAAGGGGTGCTAAATCTTCAGAGCAATGCCCAATGGAATGTACCACAGATACATCATCACACTTGTGTAAAAGAAGAGAGACATTTCAGTCACTGACAGGAGGTGCAGGGTACTGTACTGATTGTTAGTAACTCTCAGTTAAATTGATCAGCTCCAAAAAAATCCTGAATAGTTAGGAAAATATTGAGGTACTCAAAAATCTGAAAGTTGAATAATAGAAGCAAGAACATATATACCCAACATATATAAGTTAAAACTACATCATACACCATACAAGAACTTACAAGAAGATCAAAAGATAACACAAAAGCCACTTACCCGGAGATGAGATCACTGCCTAATCAACCCAGCTGGGGACGGGATCCTTTGCACAAGCATTGCATGAGCTCCACCTGTGTCTTCAGGCACACGACATAGTCCAGCGTCTCGCTCAGAAGGGAGAGGCCACGCAGCGCCTCCCCTCCGGGCACCAGGCTCCTCAGCACCTGCAGCCTCGCCTTCACCATCCACCTCGCCGCCGCCATTGCGCCGCATCTGCCGCCACCGCTGTTCGCCGCCGCCGCCGTCAGCGGGCTCCTCCTCTTCCTCCCGGCGGAGCCGCTGCACACCCGGCGGGACTTCCTCACGATCCTCCTGCTCCGCGCCTCCTTCCTGCCCCTCGCCGCCGCCACCGCCGCGGCGGCCATCTCGTAGCCGGCGCCGCCCATGATGCGGCGCATGACCGCCTCGTTGCGCCGCTCCGCCGCGTGCCTGGCGACGAGGGCGCGCGCCCACGCCGGCGTCGGGCGTGGTGCCGCCCCGCCGGCCCGGGCAGACGCCAGCGCCATCGCCACGTCGGAGGAGAGCCTGACGGCGTCCCGGCGCTCCCGGAGGCCCATGGACTTGGACGCCTGACCGGCCGCACGCAGGCTCAGCAGGAGCGCCGCCATGAAGGCCTTCTTGAACTTCCTCGGGGCATGCATTGGTGTTACTTCCGCGAGGAGCAAGCAATGGCGAGCTCCCTTTGTTTGTTCGATTGGTTCTTGGAAGGAGATGGAAGGAGAAGAGGAGGAGGAGGAGGAGGGTGATGGGTTTGTGTTTTTGGAGCTGCAAAGGGAGGGTTTATGTGAATATAAAGAAGGTAGCTGCTAGGCGTGCCCAAGAAAGTTGCATGTGGCCTCGCTCAGCTGCTATTCATTGTGCAGCGTGTAGGGTATATTGTTCTTGTTTGAACCATCCATTTGGATTTATTAAAAGAAAGAGCCATGTTTGGGACATACACATTGTACTTTTGTTTCTGTTAACTCCTGAACGACGAGTAAATTCGACTAGATGTAGTACTTAGTTACTGAATCATGAAATTAGTTATTATGGCTCTAGAAAGGCAAGATAATTAGGTTATTAATTTGATACAGACGTACTTGCGGCCATGGATCAGGTAAACATTACTTACACAAGTGACAACACACGAACGCTTTGATTTTTTTTCTTTTAAATACGTGATACAGAATAAAAAGATAGATCCTTTGTTTTCATGACACCACTTTTTATTGGCATTGGCAATTATTTTCATGAGTCAATGTGTGTCCTGTTTCAATAAAGTAAAAAAAAATGGTATGCACAACGAGGAAAAAAAAATATCTCGGATAGATATATAGAGGGACCCCCAACTCGAACGGTCTTTTTAACTGTCAAAAGCAGTTATATAACTTCCACTGGAGTGTGCCTCTTGTTCCGAATTTTATATTCATTATTAAATAAACTTAGGGAGTAAGAAACAAAAGGTGTGAAGTATGAAAGATGGTATGGGAAAAGGAAAAGAAGAGGAGAAAGAGTACACTTTCCGGGGGGGGACATGTTAGAAGAGGGTTGGGAAGAGGGAAGGAAGGGGGGGATGGGCTGCAGACCATGCACATGCCTGCACATGCTAGACCAGCCCCACTTGGACCCTAATAACATCCAAATAGTCATCATAAATCAATGCTAAATATTGTTCCCCGGAGAAAAGGAAGGCGTGTCCATTCGCCAGAGATGACTGACTAATCAAGTTTTGATTAGGCAATTCTTTTTTCTCTAAACCAAAGTAACAAGGCATTTCCATCTAAAAGGATCATTATCAACTTCTTTGATTGGTGTTGCGCTAATGTTAATTTCAGTGCAGTATTGTTGCATCAATGCACAACGAGCAATTAAGAAAGAATGATAGGAAAAGACTTGAAAATCATTGTACTAAAATTGCGGAGGGCAAAAAGAACGTATAAAGTTCTTGAATAGTTTGACCAAAAGTATGCTAAATTATAATAAAGTGAGAATTGACCATCCATTAGCATTGTTTCCGTACAGCTCTGTATATACTTTTCCTCTTTTTGTTGTGCACATCATGCAATCTAAATATATAACTAACTGGAGATACTAGTTCTAATTATTACTGATCTTGCAGCATATTCAATTCACTAAACAAATATGTGTACCTTTCCTGATTATGACAAATTATTCTTGCCACTTCTGTTATAGAGTATCTACTAGAATAAGTTTTTGGTTGGATAGGTATACAAGAAGGTAGTCATGCAATGTATTTGGTAACCACTTTCTCGTACTACTTAACAATGTACATATTATTAAATATAATCCAAACACAAGTTGAACTTGAAATTCCACGAGAGTATGTGCACAATACAAAAAGAGTGTTGAAGTCTGCAAGCCTATCCATGTGGATCGTATGATTCTTGCTGTAGCAGCTTTAATTGCATGTGTTTCTCCATTAGCAAGAGACTCTTGACTTTGTTTGCTGTGGACTATACTGTGGTACTCCATGGACAGGGCATTCGAGTGCAGCGGCAGTGAGACAGTAACATGGAAGCATGATAGCTTGTGGGTGTGGGGGCGTGGCAGAGCCCACCATGCAGTGCCTTTTCTTCCACACCACCCCCCTTCCTCTTCGCGCCAAAACTCACGAAGGGCACTCACATGGCGGCCACATGGGGGTTACTAATCCCATAAAAGCTACATGTGAATTCCATCTGGATTTTTGTCAGATATTATTTCAGAAAAATCCACAGAATGAATTTTGTTTGCTAAAAATTTTCTGGGTGTATGCATGTGTATCTCTTGTATTCTTGGAAACAAAAAGAATGGTCATTTTCTTTACACTCGTGTGATTGTTGTATGCGTGTGTTGTCCTTGCTCTTTCAAAAAAGGAAACGAATAATTTTGCGAACTTGAATTTTGTTTTCCATAGTGCAATTTAATTCTTTGGTTTACTAAGAACATTTTAGTTTAGTTGAATCTTTCTGTGTTCAACAGATTTGGCTAGACTTCAGATTTGACAGGAAAAAAATTGGTGTGCTCCACAAATTTGGTCGATTCATTTCGGCATTTATTCAGAAGCTGATGGAAATTTAGGAATTAAGTTGAATGACTAGAAATGCACGTCCAAGTAGAGGTATTATAACTAGTAAGCCCAAAAGCATACTCTGCACATCCACAAATACAAGAGATTGTGATATTTTGCCTTCAAAAAAGAGATTGAGATTTTTAGGACAAATCAAGCGGATAAGAAAAGACATGCATGTCCCTTATTAATGCCTTGGGGCTATCACCTGGTTGGCTAGAGGGAAGCTATTATTGGGGTCAGCTTCTGATTGGTTAAATTAGTGCCCTGGAATCAAAATACCTTGCATTTGTTGACAAAATTTGAACCCCAGAATTCCTTGTGTTCCTGGATGGAGGGAGGGAATACTTAGTGCATGTCGGATGTATTAGTTGAAACATTTTGGAAATAAACCAAAACAATGATTGATTATGAGGCACCATTGAATCCAAAAAGTGCCAAAAACACTTCAGCATGAATAGTTGCGTCTTGTGTAACAGGGTAGCTAGCTCGCGATCTTCATGCATAGCTCCTTGGGCGGCCAAGATTTGTTGTGCTGTCGCTTTGTTGGTCAGAATTAAGATGTCAAATACAGTGAGGTTTTAAATTGTTTCATGAGGAATTTTGGTGACATGTATATGTAAATTAATATGTCCAAATCAAGTCTAGTAGTCTATGCTTGACTTCAACAGAATCACTGGACCCATCGTACGTATGCCAGTCGTTCAGTGATAAGTACCCATAACCAATCTAGCGCCTCTACACAGATCTATTCTTTTCTTTAAAAATTATGATTCTCCAAAATCAAGTTGGAAGAACAGTATGGTTCCCACATTGCATTGATTTTCTGGACATGTACGCACACTACTAGGCAAAACACCATTTATACCGGTTGGGAACACCATTTGGTACCAGTTCCGCAACCGGTACTAGGAATTCGGTATTAAAGGGGGCCTTTAGTACCGGTTGAGATAATCGATACTAAATCCCCGCCCGCACCCCTCCCCCCCCCCCCCGCTGGACCACTCTTATGTATCGGGGGGGGGGTTCACCCGGGTTTAAAGGGCCTCCCAAACAACCTAAATTTGAATCTTGTACTAATGCTGAAGTCCAAATGGCATTCTTACGGGACATGATTTGGACCGATACTAAGTAAGTGGACAAAAGGACCATTCCCTAGTAGTGACATGAGGTTTCTGTTCAAGAACCCGTTTGGAATATTCGAATATTCCAAGATGCTAGTAGCACCTCATTTCGATAGGGATATGTAACCTCATTGCTGTGAAAACTGTAATGACATAAACAAAATAACATGGGAGACATGCATGCAGTTTTTTTTCCATAGCCATTGTGTATCTATTCAAGCTCGTGGGACTCGGTTATCAATCATGCCTCGTAGGACCAGGGACAACTCCAATGTCGTTATTGAGTTTTGCATCCATCTAATTCTTGGCCTGAAATACATCTAATTTCCACAATGTTAACAGCTTAAATTCTAGCGTGGAGCAGATTTTTCTTTTGAGTTTTGCTAGATATCTGTCGACAGATTTAGAGGAAAAATCTTTCGAATTTCATACTGTAGTATTCGTGCATCCTTCTTCTCCTCCGGCAAGCATTCCTTCTCCAGCAGTTGCAAATCCTACGAGCTCGTCTTCAGGGGTTAGGGTTTGGGTGCTTTGGGGTTTGGAGGTTCTTGTAACTTCCCGACCGTAGAGGGACGTCAGGGAGCTGCCGGCATGGCGGTGGAGGCGGGGCCATTCGATTCAGCTGGGTTAGTGAGGGAGAGGTCGTGGAGGCGGCAGCTCCAGTGGTGGCGGCAGCGCCGGAGCCGAGTGGAGGCAGACGTGGGGAGTGCGGCCTGGGTGGTGGGCGGTATCTAGTCGGAATGGAATATGGAAACTGAAGGGATAAGGTAAAGGGGGAGAGAGATTTGGACCATTGGATGTCTATCGGAAGGTTGAAAAAGCGACAAAATCTGACCTAATTTCTGTCAACGGTTAGTTAGAGCCTCCTTTTTCTTTTTTGAAGGAGGCTACCGTAGGCAAGAGGGAGGCTTGAACAGATATATTAATCGGCGCTACTAGTACCCGGACGTCCGATCCAGGCGCTAGCGTCGGACGCACGCGCCGCCATCCGATTGAGGGAATCGTAGCAGTCGGATACAGCAAATGTTTTCCACGCGAGACCACCCAGAAATGTCCGCCTTCTTCACGTTACACGAGCGGCTCCAGCACGCCGTCTTCTTCACGCGACTCAGGAAGGGACGAGTTCCAGGCGACGCGGCACCCCCAGATCCGCCGCCGGGGAGTGCAGATGTGGAGATGTCGGTCGCATCTACAATCTGCCCCAAAACTTCGATCCACCCCAAAACACGATTTGTAACATTTGAAAACAACATCTACGACACTTAGAAAATAATACTGCAACAACCAAGATGCACCCACAACATGAAAATTGCAACATTAAAAATCTGCCACATCTATAATCACCTGTTGCAACATTTAGAATAATCAATTGCAACATGAATAACTATTAGAGCTCAGCAGATGGGGAACTAACATTCCTCTGACGAGGAGTACCCGGATTGTCTTGGTGGGGAACATCTGATGCAACATCAAGAAAAGGCTAACGCAACAAGAAAAAATACTAATTGCAACATCAGAGTCTCGATAGGGAACATCTGATGCAACATCAAGAAAAGACTAATGTAACAAGAAAAATCACTTATCGCAACATCAGAAAAAAAAAATCATGTTGCAACATCGAGAGAAAAAAATCTTGCAACATCTACAACGTGAAGCTTCAACATTTTTAAATATCTTTTGCAACATCTTCAAATTTTTTTTGCAACATGGATCCACACCTCATTCCGCTCCTATAGCACGTCACCTCCTCCTCATCTTGCAGCTCAAGGGCGCAGTGGAGAGCTCAGGGTGCGGGACCACCGGCGCGCCCAACGACGTTGTGGGCTAGCGGTGGCTCGCCGTCTTTGCCTTCCAGACCGTCCTCTCGAACGTGGCCTCACAACGTCCACGCGCGGCCGCTGCTAGCCGCTCCTCGGCGTCCCCGCTGGCCTCCTCCTCGCGCTTCACACGCTCATAGCCTGCGCAGCTGGCAGCCGCGGGTCTTCACCCACTAGAGCTCCTCCTCACCGCACAAGGGAGCGGCGGCCCCGCGTGGTGCACCCTGGCTAGGGAGCGGCGGCCCCTTGCGCGACTCACCTCCTAGCTGCGGGGGAGCGGCGGCCTGCGCGGCTCGCCCTTGGCCGCTGGCCGTGGGGGATCGACAGGAAATAGGAGAGGTGCATCCCAGAGAGAAAGAGATGAAGGAGTGGTAGAGGAGAGAAGGCAGTGTGAGAGACGAAAGAGATGAACGAGTGGTAGAGGAGAGAAGGCAGTGTGAGAGAGGATAGGGATAAGGCTTCCCCCCACGTGATCATTTGGAAGTGTCCGACCGTCCGGACGTCCTAACCATAGCGTTTCTGCATATTAATATGCGAGGTTATTGCATATAGGATTTGAGAGTTTGGGGAGTGGACAAGCTGTCAAGTGACAAAAAAACTCACTCCACCACATAATTGAATTAGCAGCCACCTGATTAGTTGAGCAGGCGGTGCTTCCACAACACAAGGTCGCAAGACACAGCGCGAAAAGTGGCAATGGCTGGGGCCTAAATGCCATTGAAGACCGGTCATTGCAACCTTAATAGATGTTCCACAACAGCGCCAGTGATGATCGCTGACCTTACCCTGCTGCCCAGAGATCTCTGAAACTGAAAGAACCAAGGTAAGGTGCACATGACCAGCCAACACCTTTCCAAATTTGCTTGCCTTGGACACAGCCTAGAAGAGATGATCTTTTTTTAACGAACCGCACAAGATAGTGTGAGTTTCTATAGATATAGCAGAAAATATAAGACTACGACCCTAGTAGGTCATAGTTAGGAAAATGAAAAAAAAAGAAAGAAACAACCTATACTTGCCCGGTTGGATTGGGACATCAATGCGGGTAACACACAACTCAAACCGCCAAAGCTGACCGGTTGGATTGGAACCTAAACGTGGCCGCACAACTCCACTCGACAACGGCAGCTATACCGAAAGTCTTATCGTAGCGCCCACCAACAAACCCACTCTCATATAGTCGCCGAGACCTCCCAGCGTGATCTCGCGTTGATAGGGACCCAAGAGAAAACAGACCGCACCGCACCAAGAAGGCCATGCACCATATGCGGGACCTTTCGCCATAGTGCCACTGCAACACCACATTCCATCTGACAGAGTGATACCACCAGATTCGGACCCCTCGCAGGCTGCCTCGCAGTCGTCACAACGATAACACAAACACGCGGGGGCCTCGCCACACCAGCCGTTGGACTCCACCTCACTCTTGTCACTTTGAAGAAACACCGCACGCGGGGCCTCGCCACGTCCGCCACAATATTCCATATCACGGGTCCGTTTCTATTGTCGCTATCATAATGGAGGGCAAAGCTGCCCCGCTTCCCAAGGTCCCCATCGAATAGCCAAACCACCACCGCAGGCCAACTTTGCCTCGTTGTTCCACCTGCGCATATAGCCTCCTCCGCCGAGGCAATAGCCGAAGAAGTTGCTTGTGCTGTCTTCCAATGATGTACCACACCGGAGTAGCCCGGTAATGCTGAGGCACCCGTCGTAGTCCGCTGCAAATCTAGTCATCCCACTATGCCATTGCTGCAAGTGCCATCTTTCGACGCAGTCCCACGAGGCACTGACAGTTGCCAAGCAATGCTAGCCGCCACGGTTCGCTGCAAGCAGCCAACCCGACAACAATGCGATAACTCCTGGCCACCACCAGAACTGCGATCGCCTCCACGTGAGCTTAGCAACCCCCATCAAGCTCGCCATCCTACACCATGCCACCTTGCGCCGCCACCGGCTACGGCCCCCCTTTGTCGTTGTCACCAGCAATACCACAAGCCGAGTTGGATCTCTAGAGACGACACCTCCAAGGAGGGGATGACGCCGGTGGCGCTGCCGTCACTTGTCCAGAATCTGGACAGGGTTTTCATCCAGAGAACCCTGTGCAGTAGGGATGGAGCTCCAAGATGACGCTCCCAATAGGGAGAACGATGCCCTAGGAAGCCGCCGCCATCGCCACCAGCAAGATCGCCGGCAAAAGCTTTCGCCCGGAGCATCCCAACCCCACCATTGCACGTTCCCAACCTGGCATTCCTAGGACCACTGCCATGGAAGCTCTCTCGGGGTGCCGCTGCCGCCGTGCCTCCTCACGCCGCGTGTCGACCCCCTTGGCTACGCCACCACGACACCTCATCGCATCGTCGGCGTGCACGCGGCTCCTGCTGCGCATGGTCGTCACTACCCGCAGCGGCCCGACCCATCTCGAGCCGGCAAGCAGGCCTCCTCCGCTGCCGCTTGCACCCACGGTATTTCTCTGTGCCGACGTTGCATGTCAGCGTGCAGCCGTGTGGCGGATCCACTTCGGATTAGCTTGATTAGGCAGGGTTAAGCCGCCTAACATGCGACACCCATGCCTAAGCCAAGTTAACACGAAGTGCCGTCAGATTTCATCCGATTTACCACTTGAACAGGATCGAGTTTAGCAAACTCACACGAAGGTGAGTGGTTCCAGAGAATATAACGAGTCCACTGATTTAAACGATTTAACCTTTTAGTTCGGCCATAAAATCATCATCAGAGTTTTACAAGGTTCAAAGGAAAACAACAAAAGGTAAAATCACTAGCGGAAGCAATCGTCGGGGTCGGACGTCCCTGGTGAGGCCAACCGGGGCATCACTGGTTCCTCTCCTCGCCGTCCGAGGAAGGATCCCACTCGACCGTCCAGCCCGGCGGAAGCTGGGGCGGCCAAGCGCCAGCCAAAGAGGGGTCGGGAGCAGCAACTTCACCTGAAAAACAGGAGCCACAACAAGGCTGAGCTACTAAGCTCAACAAGACTTAACCGATAGGAGTAAAAACTACTCCTCCTTCTAGACATGCAGGGCTTTTTGGTTGAGGGGGTTTGTTTGCCAAAAGCACTAGTAACCCTAGTTTCAAGTTTTAGCTCCGGTTCTAGGTTTAATTACCAGTCTAGGTTGTGCAACCTATTCTAAGCAATCATAGAACCAACCAAGATGTATAGATATATCAGCAAGCATGTCATCATCAGATTCCTCATTTACTCAGGGTGACATAGCGATCAAGCAATCTCAAACTGTGAGAGGCAGACGAATCGATTCGAGTTTTTTAACCATGCATGGTGAACCTAGCCTCACGACATCCGCGCACCCGGAGGTCGCTTCCTGTGTCGGTCTTCCCCATCAATCCCCTAACCCGTGTCGGGCCCATTTCCTTTGGTGTAAGGTTCCACAGACCCGGCCTCTGCCGTCCCGTGACCACGCTTACCACCACGTGCGACAACCAGCAGGGGAAACTCCGTTCCAAGAATAATGGGGCGACCGCTCACGTCTAGGTTCAATCCGGTACTAGGCTTCCTCATCCCATACTAAGTATGAGGCTAGTACTTTCAAACACTTGATCACAAACACCACCACTGTCGGGCCTTAGCAAGTTTTCATACACAGACGGGGCAACCATCCGACCACCAAAGAGTTACCAAAACCCTGCCCCGTCCATCGTCCTGATAGTTGTAACAGAAAGGTAGACATGCAACTCTTATAACTCGCGAGTGACAGGAGATCACTCGACTTTTACCGTCTCCTAGTTAAGCAAGGCAACTACGCGGTCAAACAGCTAGTGCTCAGATCCTGGGGATCACTAAGTCATGCATCTAGGGTTTCAAACAACTCCTATACGTAAATGCACAAGCATGCTACAGAAGGCATGCGCAAGTCTGGTAAAACACGCAGGGTTTTCATGCAACCGGGGCTTGCCTTCAAGCAAAGAGGAAGGAAACTGCTCGACTTCGGGGGCGACTTCTGCTTCAGCGGGCAGGAACTCAGCTACAACTTCTTCTTCTGGCGCCGGGTGTAGCTCGTAGAAGCCGTCGGCGAGGTGCAGCTCTACATGAATGCAATGCAAGAGTTAGCATAGACGGTTATTTCAACAGCAACACTGGCTCACCTGAGCCCAGAAACTCGCGACAAGGAGCAGGAGGGTAGGGAGGTTTAGGAGAGCTGGCGAAGATCAAAAGGCAAGGGTCGGAAAGGAACTTATGCTCTGATCCTTGAACTAGAGGATGTGGGATACTAGGGATCCTCAGACGCAAGCGCTGAAGGGTTCCTAAGTTTACACATACACCCTCGGGTTGAAGAAAAAGATCACAGCCGGGCCCTCGGGTGAGGCGGATAAGGGTCGGCGGAACAGATAGGGTCGGGCAAGACGGAACCGGGGTCGGGCGGATAGGGGGGGTCGGGCGAAGCGGACTGGGGTCGGCAACTTACCTTCTTCCTGAAAGGAAAGCTTGGGGTCAGGAAGAAGCAGACTTGGGCGGAGGAACTAAAGCTTGAACAACGACTAAGACCGGGAAAAGCTACGGCGGCGGCGGCGCTTCTTGCTGATCACAAGAGAGCTTGTACGCAGCACGGAGGAGCAAGCTGCTGGGTGACTTGGAGAAAACTGAGAGAGAATCTGAGAGCAGAGCTCCTTAGGAACTTGGTGTGTGGCGCTAGGAGCTTGAGCAGGGAGCGAGAGAATGGCTGAAGGCAACAATGGTGGAGGGAACTCCGGCGGCTGGTGCATTCCTTTTATAGCTGCTGGAACAGAGGAAAGGAAGCGGCACGAGAGAGAGAGAAGGGAAGCAGCGCGAAGGCCGGGGAGAAACAATGGAGTGCTCTGTCAGGGCGGCGATTGAGCGAAGAGGGCGGTGGTGCAGGGCTCCAGGGGTGACGCCAGCGGTCATTGGGTTCTGCCGTCAGGGCGGCGTAGGAGCGGGTAGACCGGTGGTTGAGATTTGGCGGAGGCGGGCGTCGCCGTGCGGAAGATTTGATAGAAGCGACCGGTTTAACGGTGCTAGAATCGAGGGCGCACAGGTGAGAAGACAGGCAGCCGCGGGCGCGCGGGCGAGCGCGGAGCAACAGATTGTCGGGCGGCTTCTAACAGGGCGGGGAAAGGAGCTGTCGCTGCCGCGATCGGGGTTGGCGATGGAGGAATCGTCGTGTAGCGGAGACTAGGCGGCGCGACTGTGGTCGAAGTGACAGAAAAGACGGGCGACATCGGGCTCTGGGGCCGGGATCTGGTGGCGTGATGATGGGCGCGGGAGGCGAGGTTCTGCAGAAAGGTTGAAGAGGGGCTTCCGCTGCCATTGGGGAAGGGGCGCGAGAACCCACTTGGTCGCGAGCCAGAGACAAAACTGCGCGGCGGGCGTCGGAGAAGACGAGCCACGCGGCAGGAAGACTCTGAAGCGGGCATGCAACTCGAGTGCGCCTGTCGCGGAGGATCTGGGGAAAAGATCTCGCGGGTCCACCGGGCGGATAGAACGGATGTTCGAGGAAGATTTAGAAGGATCCGACGGTGGGCTGAGCTTGCCGGGGTCGGGAGAGGAGCGAAACGGGAAGGGGTCGGGTCTCCGGGGTCGGAACCGGCGGAAGGCTGAGCACTTAGGCACGGCAAACAAGACAGATGACTATGATCAAGGGCTCCAATTAAGATTAACTTGGAAGGTTTAGGGGTCGGTCGTCACAAGCCGCCTCCCAGGCTGTAGGGCCGTCGCGTGCGGCGTGCAGCTGTGCCGCGTCCTCTCGGTTCACAGGCGGTCGTCGCCGGGCAGCTTGTGCCGGGGCGTCGCAGCCTCCCAGCCCTCGCTGTGGAGCCAGGACAAAGCTCGCAGCCCCGAAACCCGCGCTGCGGACCCCCAGGACAACGCGCCACCGCGCCCCTCGTGGACGCAAGTAGCGCTGTTCCCCACTAGGCCTGCCACTGCAGCAGCAGATCCGGCAAAGGGGGCGGCGAATCCACCCTAGGGGACGATGGATTCGGCCGCCGGAGGGCCACCAGGCCACCGCTGTGAGGCTGCCGCAGCGAGTCACCTCGTGCCCAAGCCCAGGCTGCTGCTGCTCGAGCTGGCCGCCTATGCGCCTCACGCCGCGATGCCAAGGCCACCTCACGCCGTCTCCTGCTCAGACAAATGTGAGCGCCCACCACAGATGCTCCCCCGCTGCCGTTCTGGGGGGCATGCGAACTTCCGGTAGCCCGCTCCGGCGGCAGCGAGGGGAGTGGAGGGGATGGGGTGGAGGCGACGATTAGGGTGGAGACGACGATTAGGGTTCCGGCCGACGCGTGGGTCGTGAAGTTGCAAAATTACAGCTGTCAAAGAAGAGATGATCCTGGTCTTCATTGTGCCGACTTGATGATGTTGCAGTGGTGTAGCAAAGCAGCAGATGGCAGTCTTTGGCAATTGGCATAGAGCAGCTTCATACAATACATGATATCAAAGATTTCCCGAGTGCTATTGGAGTTTCACAATTATTTTGTCAAAGAAAAGATCATAACAACAACACCCAAAGCAAATCAACCAAATGGTTCTTTTCAATCACAAGCAATGGTGCAATGCTCCATAAACATTACATTGCATTAATATAGTTATGAGAGGGAGTGGCAACTTCCTCTGCTCCTCATGCTATAGTAGCACAGGATCCCAACCATATTAGCATCAAAATCCAAGTGCCGGAAGCACTGGACGGTGGCCCCTTGAACCACTGAGAGCTACACATTTGTCAATGAGGGCGCTGGCTGGCGAGTACTGTTTGTTTGTACCATGCTTCTGTCCCCTGGAAACCACATGCTGCTATTCAGGTGCCCGTGGCATGCGGACACATGGATGGGCTCCTCCTGCCCAGGCAAAGCCACGCATCGCTCCTTTCAAGAATTATTAGAGATAGAGATCTGAAGGGCAGTCCGTCAGTCACAGGGACCCATGCGTGCCTGCCGGCCTCTCCCATTGCTGCCCAAAATTTGGGTGCAACTTGGCAGGATCAGTCAGTCAAATTGCTCCTTTTTTTGGTTTTGGGCTCCTGGGAATCTTAGGGTATGTTGAAGTGCCTGCTTCTACCTTTGTTATTAACTCTGCACTGCATCACATGCCATCTATTCTAAAAGGCTAAGATTGCCTTTTCGTTTAAACCGTTGTTAATTTAGATCGATGTTTTGTAGTTTTATATAACTCGTTTCATCAGTGAAGGCCAAGAATAATGGCTAAGCAATCGGCCCAATGCTATTTGAGCAACGAACTAAATAATGAACTATTCATAGTGCGTGGAATGCTGTTAGAGAGTTATGTGACAGCCTAATGCGTGGTTAGGAGTTACAACCGATTATCGTTACACGAGATATCGATGAGGTATTGATGGGTACCTGATGAAATCTCTTGTCCAGAAAAATTCAGCACATGCTATTAACCTCAGATCTCTCTTGAAAAAGGCATGTCACCCCAGATGATCGAGATGTAAAGAGCACCTTGGCCAGCGCTACTAGGTTCTTTCCATACGCCTAGTTTTGGGTCCAAATGCAAAAGATATTGGTCATGCCTCTAAGCCATGTCCACTTGGACTTTGGAGTGGTAGGTTGCATCTGACTGCATCTGCATCCATGCATGCTTTGCTCTCAGTGAGTATGCACATGCCTGCTTCTGATTTCAAAAAGGTAACCTTGGTGTTATCCAAGGTAGCAATGGCCAAGTAGCTTTTGTTTAGTTTCCCCAAGTTCAGTCTCATGCTTGCTGGCCCTCCTTGAAACATGGAGAGAGGCTTGTCACCTCTGTCTGCTTGCTGTTGTTCTTATCCTGCTTCTACAGATTGGGGCTTATTAGTGGCAAACAAGGATTTGGTAATAGAAAAGTGCGAAGACCATTCGCGGAATGTGATGATGAATCAGCACATGTGTATGGTGGTCTATAGAATAGATGGCACAGCATCCAACTTATTCCCTTGGTATTGTTTCAACCAGATGTTAAGTGTTGACCAGGATACAAATACAACAAGTGTCGGTTCTAGAGCATTTCCACCTTTGGTTTACTAACCGGCATCACTTGTTTAGAAATCGGGATTCTCATAATCAGGTGAAGAATTGATAATCACTATCACAATCAATTTATGGTTAGAACTGACAGTTACAGAGAAAAAAAGGGCAGATCAGCTTTTTGGATGCAAAAAAGATAAGAGAAATGGAGATTTTCCTTTTGGACCCTTTTCCCGAAACATTGGACAAGTATTTTGTGGTAATACGAGTTCAAATGGAATTTTTTCATGGAGGTCTCATCAAGTGCTACAATTTTCGTATAAAATGTTTTCCTTCATCCGAATCCACATGAATATTTTATGAGTTTTTTGAATCTGTTAGCTTTTTCTTCAACGTAAACAAACTTAAGCATTGCATATTATCATGTAAATCGTACAGACGACCCAATTAGAAACTCTATTCCTTGCTAAATGTTAACTGACTCTGGTGCACATTGGCTCCTCACAGACCCAGACGTCTCCCTTTTGCAGCATCAGCGAAACCGGCCTTCGAGTGCTCCATTTGTCTGCACCATTTATGTCACTCCACCACCCACACTCTCGTAGCAGCTAGCGCTGCAGACCTGCAGTAGGATTGGTGAGCCATCATCTTCTTGTTCCTTCCTGTGTCTGTAACCTGTCTGCAGATACAGATAACGGCTTTGCAGGGTGCACACAGACTCTACTCCTGTGCCTGCTGAATGTGATGCGACTGGAGCTAGGAATTCTCTGAATCCTTGGAAAAGGGTGAGAATTGTGCAGACGGATCCGAGGAAGGGCCAAGCAATGCTATACTCATTTCAATTTTTTTTTCTTGCTTGTCGTGTCTACGATGTGTTATGATCAAATTCCAGCATCTTGCTACTTGTCTCCAGCATCATGAGGAGGTACATACACACTGTGAACTATATCATCGGACTATCTGGTAAACACTATAAGTACTGGAACAGTATGTAGGCCTGTGCTTTGTTTGGTGGTAAGTTGTCGGTTATTGATGCGGTTTAACGCCACGTCCAACGCGAGGCGACAGCGACGACGTTCAGTCACAAGTCACAACTAGCGGCTTGAATGATTGGCAAGACGAATTTTGATCCACGTTTGCCGTACGGGTGTTGCAGGATCAATTGTTCCTTCCGCTGATTTTCAAGGTCAATTGTTACAGCATCAGTTTCACCATTTCCCATTTTACCCGGCCCTATGCCTGCCTACAGACGTTGCCCACACCAAGGCAAGCGCCATGCATTCCCTGACACCAGTCCACCTCCATCTGAAAGCCACGCCTGACGTGGTTTTCAGGCTCCTCCCATCATCGTCACGCATGTGCCGCAACCTGACGTCGCCCCTGAGAAAGAAAGAAAGAAAGAAAGGGCCATGGCATTGGCATCCATGTAAACGCAGAGGACGGCCGGCCGGAGCCCTGGACCCCTGGACCATGCATGCGTGGTGACGACGAGCACGACGTGCCATCATTTCCCCTCGGAGCCCGTGCCCCGGCGATCGCGACGGCTAGCCGCGCGCTGCTGCTGGCCGCAGAGGAGCTAGCATCCCCGGACGCCCAGCCCCAGGAGCTCGACGACGTCACTCGCCGCGGTTCGCGCCCGCGGCCGGGGCGACGGCCGCGCCGTCGTGGTGCTGTCCGTCCTCGTGTTGGGCGTGTCGATTGTCGAATGAATAACCCGGCCGGGGGCTCATGATGGTCTATAACATTCTTGTGGTCGCAGATGCATGAGAGCTTGCGATCCATAGCTAGTAGCTTAGGGGGACTGGACCAGATGGCAGCAGTTAAGCTCGGCCGGCAGCGTACAGGATCGTTATTTGACCTCTGCGTCACGGTGCGTTAGAGTGGTCACGGTCGGTCAACCGGATCTGATGGATATCCGGTCTTCTTGCAAAGCTGTAGTAGTTTGGTTGGTGTGTGGCTGTGCCAGTGTCGTCCTAGCCCTTGTTTACTTTGCGAATTTGGGAGGTGCCAAATTACTGTAGCAACACTGTAGCGTTTCGTTTGTATTTGTGAATTATTGTCCAAATATTGACTAATTAGGCTCAAAAGATTCATCTCGCAAAGTACAATAAAACTGTGCAATTAGTTTTTGATTTCGTCTACATTTAGTACTCCATGCATGTACCGCAAGTTTGATGTGATGGGGAATCTTCTTTTTGCATAGTGCCAAAGTTGGGAGTTTTGTAGGAAGTGAACAAGGGCCTAGGCAGACAATGCTGTTCGGAAGTTATGGCGTGATGGGGATGCAGGATGCTGCTCTCTCCAAGGTTCAAAGGCATGGGAATCAGGGCCTCTCTCAGGAGCAAAGGGATTTTATTTGGAGGAAAAAGAGGGGACCCTTTGATTGAACTAGGTAGCATTTTACAAGCATAAGTAGCAAAAAAAATTTAATTAAAGAAAAGAAGCATAGGAAAGTTTTCTTGGGGAATTCCATGTGTAAGCTCATGTCACAAATTCCTTTGAGTAGCAAATGTCCACTGTATGGATCGATTCAAAAAGGCAGGGATCCTCTGTTTGCAACAAAGAACTACTAGTAAGGAAGATCATGGTTGGCAACAGTGACATCATGTAACAAAATCCTTCTAATCAATGCACTAATAAAAAAACATAAGACAAAATACATGTCCTGAACCCAGATGCTTCTCTGGAACACTATAGGTAAAAAACCCAAGAGGTCGTACTTGCAAATCTGAATAAGCAACGGACACCAAGATATCAGGGCAGGGCCGGGGCGCATGCGAACATGCATCCATGTGCCACCACTGTTCTCTCATGAACTCGGGGGTACGGCGTCCTGTACTGCACCCTAGTTACTCCGCTGCTGGACGGAGCAGCGCTTCCCGAGGACTTGTTTGCTGCCTGCACGTTCCAGAATCTTCAACCTTGTTGTTGGCCACTTGGCTTCACTTACCTGTGAGTGACATATCCTTCCAGCTGAGAAAATTACTGTCTGTCTAGTGAGAATTTATCCAAACAAAATACTAGTACAGTAACAGCGAGTGAAAAAAGAGTTAGAAATATGTTTCCCTTCTTGCGGAAAGTAACAGCTAGTGCTTCTATCATTCAATGACAAATGGATAACATAGAACAAAAAAAGAACAAATTCCTGAATGTATCAGGCACCTCAGTGAAGCCAACTTGGTTCCTGGATCAGCTCTTCCAGATCTGCAGTTGTAGACTTGGGTGACAGTACAGCACAGCAGAATATCCACATAACACGGCTTTTGGCGGCCAGATGTTCCACAAAGCAAGGCAACCAGGCAGGTGAGGGCTTTGATGGCGTGTCAGGTTTCGCATGACTTCATCATCATGATCCAAATGAGTCAAACAAGCAGTAAAAACACAGTAAAAACATGGTTGAGCATGGCAAGTACACCTGTAAGTTGAATATTAGGTATTTCTTACTACTGAAAATCTATATGACAGTCAGGAACACACAGAGTGGAGGCAAGAAAACTAAGGTTACCAGAAACATGCAACTAGAGGCTTACTGAAGGAGACAAACTCTGTCATTGGAAAGTGGCTGACATGTGGGCCTACTCCCTCACCAGTCACACATTGTCGGTGGCTTCCAATGCCTCCTGCATCACTGCAGAGTGCAGACGATCCATGTCCGCAATGAAATGCTCCAAACTTCGTCTGTAGCCACTGAAGATGAATCGCTCATGGCAAGGACGTTGATGCAGAAAGTATGTGGTGCCGGGGTATAAACTTTGAATGCCACAGGATTTATTACGAAGTAAAGAAGGGATTTAGGCATCATGCTAGCTTTGGGCTCACCCTAATGAATGAGTACGTATGGTCCTTGTTGCTAGTAAATAGGATTGGGACCGAATTATGGTTGATCTCCGAGCACTAAGGCAAGCGTTAAATGGCACTGCTAAATAATCATTATGGGTCCTGCTTTGGATCATGGACCATCAACTTGAGCCCACCAGAGTTAAAAAGTTTCTGAGAATAAGAAATGCATTATGTTGCAAACAGGCTAGGGATACGAAGTAGAACTGACAGTTTGTTACTAGATTTACACCTTCAAACAAAATTTATGAAGCCTTTAACTGGATCTAGTGAACATAACTCCAGTAGAATCACTACAGATAAGTGGAAGACAGTAAGAACTCTGAGAATTCGGATTGAGGATGCTGAAATCAGTAAGGCCTCTGGCAGGGGTCATACCCTGGAACTGAAATTTCTGTGAGAGGAAAAGAACTAAAAAACCAGAATATCTTTCCGATGGTCGGAAAACATATGAAGATATCAAGAGTTAAGTTCTACATGTTTTAACTTGGAACTGTAAAAACTAATTCCATAGAAATTAAAGAAAAACTAATATTATTATCACCTGTCATCTTGCAGTAGCTAATTCTGTATACTTAACTATTGGTACAATCCACAAAATTTTTGTTGCACCACCCAGAAATAGTCTAATATTGATATTCATCAATGTAAACATTGCAAAAATTTGCAAGTAGGACATCATATATTGCTCCTGAGATAAAAAAAATTAATAAGTGATGTACTGCAGAAGTTATTTAGATTATATTTCAGCCTCACGAGCATATTAAATTGAAACAACAAGAGTGATAGCTACCATGTTGCAGGGAGAGATTAAATTACAATATGTTTCAAAAAAAGATTAAATTACAATATCTTCTAGGACATATAGCTAAAAAAGGCAATGTTCTTATTCAGTTCAGTGAACTACGGATGAAAAGAAAAATGGACTGTGGCTGCTAGCCTGCTACATCCACCCTAATTCCAAGGAGAACTTCAGCTCATGACAGGTAGGAGGGGCCAGCCAGGCACATCCCCGAGGTCTTGGGTTCGAATTAACATGCTTGCAAAATAAGAAAGGAAGGTTGCCCTTCTTTTCTCAGATCCCATATTGTGTGGGAGATTTTTTTAATATGCAGGAGAGCTGAATAGCTTGCATTATATAAGAAATGAGAGTGTATAGGGTGAATTAATCCACCTGCCATTGTGCGGAAACTTTCAATATACTAAGTATGCGACTACACCTCATGTTATAGATAAAGCAATAATGACAACAGCAACAAAGAAACTTTTTAGTGCCCACTGCCAAGCAAGTTGGGAATGAAACCCAACATGAGGCACCAGCATTGCTAATAGAAAAATCTATCAAATATTCAATGTATCCATTTAAATAAATAATATTAGTACTCATGCTATATGATAGCACAGGGACAAATATTCAATGTATCCATTTAAATAAATAAAGACTTCCTTTATGTCATAGCAAGTCTAATGAGCTTTTGCACTTTGAAGGTAGGCTTAAAAAAACAAATGTATACTGTTTCTCATTTACAAGTCTTTCCAAAGCATCAGCAATTCTACTTGCCATGGGTAGACTAATATATTAGACAACAAATGTTAAGGAAAGATCAGGTGTACACTAAACATCGAACACTGATTCAATACTCTTCCCCGTTAAAACATGGAAAAAAAACAAAATGAGCATAGACCTTTCTAATATAGTAATTATCTTTTTTTATTTTCTTCAGACCTCTCTCTGTTTACAGTTCTGTTCTGCTGTATATTTTTGTTTATTGCTGACAGAGGGCAAATCCAGATAAGCTGGTTTTACCGTACAGCATATAGTTGTTTATAGACTTTGTTAGTTTCTCATTTTTCGTATTAGTCCCTTAAAAATGACATTGTAATAGCTTTTGTTTTGTGTTTTTACAGCCTCTTGATGAGTTTACAGGACAAATATCCAGATAGGTCAACATGAAATTCATGGTTTTTTTTTGTTCATTATATTAGTTTTGTTTCTAACACATGTGAATTTTAGGGAAATGAAATGAAGTTGGTTTCTAGAGAAAGGACTTGCAACTCTCCTGCCTATTAAAAAAAGTATTTAGGCATTTCAGTTCCAACTTGGAAAAAAGTGGATATTTATATTCTGGAGTACAAATACCGATGTACAATTAAAGTGAAACTAAAATAGATGTACAATTAAAGTTAAATGAATATGGATGTACAATTAAAGTGAAATTTAAAAAGAATGGCACCATATTTTTCAAAACAAAAAAATGAATATGCTAGTCTGCTAACAACATTCAACGTTTTGAAAAAAAGAAATCGTAAATCTTCAATTTAAGAAGCAACTTTGAGCTCAAGCAGATCGTCAGATATGTTTCCTCTCCACTGAAACAATTTGTCTTTCAATGTGCCTTAAAATGATTCGGCATAATTACTTTTAAGCAAAATATTCTTTTTCAACTCAAAATGTTACCTTCCAGCTGTTGGGGATCGCCCAAGAAAACGGTCACCCTTGAGGTCGCTCGAATCTAAATCTGTCCCGAGGTTATGCAAGGGGTCGGCTTCGCGGGAAGGTTCCTGGCTTCAGGAACGTACTCAGGACTCTAGCACCCGAAGTCGGGCCCAAAGCCAAGGAGGTGTTCGGTTTGTTTGCTAACCAAATAACCATGTCTCAGATACTCCAATACGGGGGTACCGAGCTGTTTGGCCATTTTGTGCAGGATGGGAAGGCGAACGCGACCGAAGTCCGGGGAGGCTCCGGGGACGAGGCCAAGTCGGTCGAGAAATCCGAAGCTAAGCAAGTCTCTAGCATAAGGTCATGGAGAGTTGATGACGTGAACAACATGGGGAGCATGATTGACAAAGCCACGTGAGAGCGCAAATCACAGCGCTGTTAGGTGGCATGAAAAACGTGACTCCCAAATGATCTTTATGTAAAGCATATACCGAGGATGTAGTTTTTGTGCAAGGGTAAAGATATAATGTAAAAATACCTTCTAAGCACTATAAAAAGGGGAACCCTGCCCCATTGTAAAGGGACATTCATTATTCGAGTTGAGAGGCAGCCACCAGAGAGAAATTGACCGAGGCTAAGTACTTTGTTTGTTCAAAACCGATTGTGCCTTGACCTCGCAAGAGTTTGAGACCCAACACCAGCTCCAAAATCAAATATAAACTTCACTAAAATGTGAAAGGATGTGTAGTGAACTATTGATGTTATCAGGATGGTACATACATGAGAGATTTACTTTTCAGCCACAGGTTTTGAATCTTGTTTTGTTATCTCTTTGACTTTTCCCGAGACACTAGGTTCAACAACTTAAGGGAAGTGAAAATAACCTCTCGGGCGCCCGCGCCGCTCCTCCTGGGCAACTCGGGCGGACAGGAGATCCTAGCGCCACCACCTCTCCCTCGCCATCGCTCGAGCAGGCCAGCTGAAGCCCGTTCTGCTGCAAAGAAGGCAACGGCGAGGTCATCTTTCCTCACGTTGGAGATTTTTCGCGGCCTCGGTATCTGGCGGCCGACTGGCTAGATTTTGCTGCTTGGTGCCAAATTCATCATACCCCTAGCCTGATCTACCTCTCACGGGGGTCAGATCCAGCGCCTAGTGGCTGGGAGGTGGTGCTAGGGCGATTCACGACCATGCCGCTGGTTCCCACCCCCATCCTCTCCTATCAGGGTTGCGGCATCTCGCGGCGACGGCCTTCGCCTCCGGGCTGGTAGCATCCAGATCCATCTTACCTAGATCCGGCGCCCTCCAGCTTTGGGGACCGGTTTGAGGAACCTATTTCCGGAGAGGATGGTCGGTGACTACGGTCACAAATGTCGTGCTTGCAACTAAGGGGCTCAGGAACTCGTCGTGCCGCGAGTGTGGTGTGGGACACAATTCGTTGACGTTGGGTCTCAGGTGCTTCGATCTCGTGTGGTTGTTGATGGTGCAGTATGGGACGTGTCTCGTTGACCCTTGGGGCTGTGTTGTGGTGGGCTAGGGTGCACTGGTGAAAGCCATGGCGATGATGCCTATGGGCGTCATTTTCCTTCTTGGAGGCGCCATCTATGTGTTCCGAATCCACCCCATCACTAGATCTCCCGGTGAAAACTTTGTCCCGGTGGGCAGCAGCGATGGCGACTATCATCATTTCCTTGGTGGAGGCGTCGTTTTGGAGGTTGTTTGAGTGGTGGTACACTTCATATGAGGTATTGTGGTTACCCAAATTGGATTCTTCAACATCTATTAGTATCTTACTTATCCCCACTGTGGAAGTGTGGATGGTTTTGCTGCGTTCTTGGTTTGGTGGTCGGAGCGTCAATCAGCACATGAAGTTATTTCTCCTCCCTGTTGTTAGATTTGGCTCATGCTTTGGTTCTGCTTTCACATGGAGAAGTTCATTTGGAGGCGACTATAGGCTCATGCTTTGGTTATGCTTTCACATGGAGAAGTTCATTTGGAGGCGACTATACGAAACATGCCGCTAAGGGAGATTACTGGAGTAGCTTGTTGAAGATTTTGAGTTTCATCTTTTTCTTTATTTCTTTTGTTACGTTTCTTTGCTACATTAGATCTTCTGATGTCTTGGCTACGTGTTCTTTGCTACACCAGATCTTCTGATGTCTTGGCCACGTGTTTAGTTGGAACACGTGTCTCTCTGTATTATTTGTGGTCTGATGTATTCTCAAAAGATGTCTGAAGTCGAAATTTTATCTTCCATTATCTAAAGAAAACAACTTAAGCTCCAACACATCCAAAGACAAATCTAAAGAAAACAACTTAAATCGAGTAGTAACATAATCGCTCTCTTATTGCCAATTTTGTTTCTATTTGCACGCGAGTGGCTTATTGTTCATAGAGCTCTCTTCTTGAAAGTTGGAAATTTGTTCCTATTTGCACATGCGAGTTGCCTATTGCTGACACAACGACAGAACCTCACCTTGTTTAGACAATTGGACAAATATGAAAATCATCGAACCTTGTCATTTCTTTCGAGTTGAATTCAATATACAAGCTATGAACAAGAAATTAGTCAAAGAAGAGAGATGATCTACAATCATTTAGAGCATTGGGATTGGATGGTAAAAATAAACTATTACAAGGACATAATTACAAGTATGTATTTTACATTGCAAGATCACAAAGGCTCTTTGTTCATATCAAGCCAAAGCAGCAGCCTTCGAGGCCGCCCCAGAAACCTAGCCTTCCATGCAGGTTCTTCGCCTTCATAAACAAATCCACTCTTTTTGTACAGCTTTTGCCCTGCTATATTGTTTATGGCAACATGGACATACAGATCTGTTATGCCTGTCAATGTTTATGCAATCACAAGAATTGTTACAAGCATGTTGGAATCAGCAAACCAAGGACAAAAGTCTTAAAGATAAAGGGCAACATCATTGTAAAGTCTTTAAGGGCCACCAAGTAAGGGGGTGTTTGGTTCTTTAGTCCCTTCTAAAGTTCCTGTCACATCAAATGTTTAGATAATAACTAGGAGTATTAAACATAGACTAATTACAAAACCACAGATGGGGGCTAATTCATGAGACGAATCTATTAAGCCTAATTGGTCCATGATTTGACAATGTGATGCTACAGTAAACATGTGCTAATCATGGATTAATTAGACTTAATAGATTCGTCTCGCAAATTAGCCTCCATATGTGTAATTAGTTTTATAATTAACTCATGTTTAGTTCTCCTAATTAGCCTCCGAAAATTTGATGTGACATGGACTAGACTTTAGCTCAGGGATCCAAACGCCCCCTAAGAAGAAAGAAGACAACAGTAAATGGACCAACTACACTAAATGTAATAAACTGACCCCATTCACGAGCTAGTTTCTTGGACTTGTCGACCAATGCATAACCTAAACCCTTCTTTTGAAGCTCCTTGGCAACACAAACATTACTTAGATATGCTCTTGTCTGGCTGTCCTCGTTTACCTATTAACAATCAATCATGACCAATAATTTAGTTCCTCAATGAAGCAAGTGAACCAACTTTGAGCATCTTGCCAAATAGTTGTGCTTGGGAAATTTTTTATCTAGGCAGATGACAAGACACTACAAATAGCTACTCATGTTTTATGCAAGTCATCATATTATAAAGAAAAAGTGAAGGCCGATTAAAAGCAAGTACGACCGAAAAAATAGTTAGGTCTACTGCGTTTTTTCTCTATCACCTGCAATAACCAAGAGACGATGAAAGCAAGTCCTACAACGTCAGTCACAGCTATCAAAAAATACATGTTATCCACAAATATTCTGCTATAGAATTGAAAAAAAAATAAGAAGCAAACTTACCCCAGGCCTCATTCCAGTTAATTCATCTGGTAGCCAAAGACACTGATTAAGGTCCAAACTACCAACTACTACTCTCTCTTCTCCATCCTCCACAAACTGCAGGTACAGACATCAATTGTGGACTTAGAAGAGCATCCACAAAGTAATGATATTAAAAATAATTTAGTTGATAACAGAAAAGTGCTCAGAATGTGAGGAAAGAGAGGTGAGAGGTTAAAAATAGCAACATGATGGTAAATTTTGCTCTAAGTGAACAAATAACAAGTAATGAACCTTTGCTGAAAAAATTGGCATTTCAGTTTGTGATGTTATTTTCCACCCAAATTAAGCGGTCATACAATTGAATTACATTGGAAATCTATTGCCCAAGAATTGTATACACACTATTTTGTTATCATGATTTCAGTGTAAGCAGAATGTATAAAAGATTATCATAGAAGTATAAAAAAACTGTACCAAATTTACATGAGACAGTGGGGTGAAATGGAAAAAAACATAGCTGAAAGAAATGAACAACTAAGGAAATACAATCTATACCTTGCACATAGAACAAAGTTCCTCAGCTGTCATTAAGGATGGGGACAGTGGTAAAGTCCCATTTATACAAGAAACTCTTCGAAAATTGATCATTTTCCCAGAAATTCTATCCTGCAACGCTTCAAACTCCCTGTCTGCAAGGGCCTTTCTTTGATCCTAGCAGAACTTAACAACAACGAGTAAAATTTAAGTCATCATGGATCAATACAATAGTGCAATACTGTATCACAGAAAAGAAGGAAAACATAATGTTCAAAAAAAAAGAAGGAAAACAACAAATGCATCGAAAGCGAATAAAGAACTAGTAAGCACTAACAAAGTATTTAAAAAATTGTCATGATTCATGGGTTGCATAATATGGCATTTGTTCTCAACAAGGCAAGTTCCTTTTTTTCCCCTAAACGACTAGTGGGAAATAATATTCCACTAGTGAGAAACATGCTGTATTTCCTCAACTTTCTATTTCAAAATAATGTTAGTTAAGCCCAATAATACATATACTGATATACATTTATGTCATTGTGATCTACCCGCAAAAAAAAAAGAAACAACACTGTGATCCACAAGAAAATTCGCATGAATCGCAGTAAGTGAACTAAGCTATGTGCTATTTACTCAATGCTACTCATTACTGGAAATCCAATTGTCTAATTTCTTTTCCGATACTTCATGAGAAGCAGTTGCAAAACCAAACTTAAGAACCACATACTAATTCACAACAACCACAATAATATATTACCAAATCTTTCCAAACTAACACCACATCACACATATTGATTCATCCGGTAAATCGCGGCTCCAAATTTAGCTAAATCTATCGAATCGTCCGGTTTCCTGATCCTTCCCAACTAACAACTAAAACTAAGAAACAGTCTGGTTGTCCAATCAGATAGCAATGGAAAGGGATGAGAAGGGACCAGTCACCTCGGCTCCGACCGATTCGACGGCATACTCGTAGAAAGTGCGGATGCGGAGGCGCACGGCGGCGTGGAGCTCGTCGAGCGTGACGAACTCCCGCACGGCCACCGGGGCGCCGTCGCGCTCCAGCAGCGCGGCGCCAGCGGCGGGCGAGGCGGCGGCGGAGGCTCGGCACCGGAGGCGAGGGACGGCGACGCGGTTGCTCCGGACGCAGCGTGGCGGGGCGGCCGGAGGAGGCGCTGGCGCGAGCAGCCGCGACGCCGTCGCCATGCGTGGGGGATGGCCTCTTGGCGCGGGACCGCGGGTGGTTGGGACTTGGGAGGCGGAGGTGTCTCCGCCACAACTGCCGGACGGGCTTTGGCTTATGCTAACTGACACTGCATCCTGCTAGTCCGTTTTACCCTGTAGTGCTGCCAGCTGCTTCGACAGTCAAATTTAGTCGCAATTTGTTTTCAACTTAGGTGATAAAAACAATTACCATCACCGCATGATTATGATGCGCTGACTATACAAGCTATTTGAGCTGCACACCACCAATCTAAGGTTGAATGACCATATTTAGCTTGACCAACCTTTTTCATATCTGCAATGAACTGGCGCGTCCTTCAAAGAGCGAGAGATGAAGTGAACTGGATACTCCAACAAGATTTGCAAGATAAATCTATACCATCATTTTTTCTAAATGTATCTAGGGCTTTCTTGCAACCTTGCTTCGTCCACTAAGGTAGAGATTTAGCTACGAAGGCCAGAGTTTCCAAGTTCGATACAAGTTTCTAGCCACCGCTCCCCACAGAAGCCAAAGTATTGGCGAGCTTGAAAGGTGCCGGCAAACCAATAAGGCCCAAGGCACCGGCAACACAACATGACATGATAGAATGACTTCTTAATCCCCTTCTAAGCAGCAACACATAATAATCACTCTTTACATACCTAAACTAGTAGCACAAATCAATCTTTAATATTGTGTTGGTTGTTTTAGATCATCACTTTAGAACTTTAATAGCATAGTAGTTTCTTATGTCTATTGAGCTTAAATTCAAACACCTTAAAGGGTGGGCCTAGGAGTAAATGTAGGCATGAACCTAGAACTAGCCATTGCCTCTACCACTGCATACTGTGCATAAGTAAAGGTTTATAATTAACGGTAGAGATGTACATGGATGTCTTGAAATCCTATTATCGATATTTGCAATATGGATATCCGTATTCGTATTCGTTTTTAATATGGATGTATTCGGATCCAATTTTTAGCGTTTTTATTTATCCAGTTCCAAGTTCATTTTCGACAAAAATGTGAAGTGTCCGATGTTATACGTATCCGCGAAGAATAAAGTACCCAATGAAGCCATCTAAAACTTATTTATATTACTAAATACTAATTACAAATGATGTTAATTTTAATATTGCTAATAAAATAATTATTTACACCATTTAAACTATTAAAAAATATCTATATGACAAACGACTAGTTAGGTTAACCTAATATTACTAGTGATATATAATGAGAAAATTTAATTAATTTTAATATTATTTATTAATGTATTAATGTACTTATTTTTATTATTAAGTGATATTTATATATTTATGTAATTACTTATTTTTATATTTATTTCTATGTATTTAATTATTTATTAATAAATATGCTATTTTTAATAAGATATCTATTATGTACTAAGCTCGTAATTTACTCACTAATTGTAACATGATTTTTGATCAATTATAAAAGCATTGACAAAGCAAATTGGTACTCGAGACTATGTTATAAGTAGAGTAAATAACCGAATGTAAATCCGAATTGGAACTATTTATTTTGTATTTGTATTCGATAATATTTGTATTCGTATTCGAATTAAAATGTGATAAATACTATCCGAATTCAATTCTATGCGTATCCGGTCCGAGTCTATCCCTAATTACCGGACCAACAGAAACTAGCTATTGAAGCATCACTCGCTAGCAATATGAATACCAGATGATCCAACATGATGCAAGGTCTTGCTGGACTATCTGACATATATTTTTAGACAATGGTATTCGGCTTCATCCACTTTAAAAGAAGAGAAACTAGTCCCAAAATATTAAATGTAGCTCAAACTACCAATAACCTATCATGCGTGAAAATAAAGACACTCCATAAGGTCGAACCTATCGAGTAATCCTAAATAAGAAAGGCCATCCGCAGAAGATTAAAAAGACACATTGTTGGTGTTGGTGCTGGCTAGCGACACCAAATGTTAGACTGCAAGTACAGAGGGGGTGTGTTGTAGCATTTATTCTTAGAGTATTTCCCCGTAGCCTGTAACTGGATTATCGTTTACTTAATGTACTAATCTTGCTCACTAAACAATGTGAGATCATGTGTGATGAAAAATTAATTTATATTGAAATTGGCATTGCAAAGTGTTTATCATAATGGCATAGGGTGATGTGCATGTGTGATAATGTGTTTATTGAGATGCTCATGGTAGCGTGTATTGAACGTTGTGAAAGCTTGTTAATTGGATACACTCGTGGTATAGTGTAGTGTTTTTGCGATGTCTGTAACACACTCATGGGAGTGGTGTTACATGGACTGATCTTGAGTCATAACACTTGTCCTCGTACGCGGTTGCGTGTGTTTGTTTATATGCAGGTGTTGGTTGAGGCAACGGACTGGAACTAGATTCATGAGGAACTAGATTTCGGAAATAAGTTTAGGGAATCCGCTGCCCAACAGATTTTTTAAGGATTAGATTTGGAAAGATTGATTAATCAATCTCGTTTAGGAATAACCAATTCGTGGGGGGATCTAAGGTCCTAGTGGTCAAGGATGGCGTGCGAGATGTTGGGTTAGCTTCATAATTTCATAGACTGTTTTTT
The DNA here is from genome assembly GCF_000263155.2 of Setaria italica. Classification (NCBI taxonomy): domain Eukaryota; kingdom Viridiplantae; phylum Streptophyta; class Magnoliopsida; order Poales; family Poaceae; genus Setaria; species Setaria italica. The sequence goes on along the minus strand of NC_028455.1, from coordinate 10,760,956 downwards.
GGCAAAGTTTCATGAATTTAGGAGTTACGGTCTAAGAGCAACACACGTTTTAGTGGACGATCCAGAATCTGTTTTAGCGTGAAAAAGTTTTCCGGATCATTCACCTCCCTTTGATAGCTATATTAGAGGGCTTCGATCCTGCACAATGATTTTGTATATGAATGTCTAGTGTAGAATTGAAGGTAAACTAAAGAAAGTAAGTAATGTTAAAGCGGTAGCTGACAAAATAGAGAGAACACTTATCCCACAGATCTAGGATCACTTGCATAAGCACTTACTAAGCAAACCATATTGATCTAACATGTTACACAAGGATTGTGCATGTATTTTAACTTTTCTACTCCAACATACATCACTACAAAGCGGTAATCAACTGTTAAGCGAGTATGCACATTGTAATGATATTTATAAGAAAGCATTAACAAATAGGGCTAAAACAATCCTACTATAAACAGTGGCCACTATATCATCCACTACAAGAAATGTGTTGATCTATGATGAAAATTTTATGACATAGATGTTCTCGTCATAGATCTATGACGTTTCTGACTGAAAACGTCATAAAGTTTCACATCCGAACAAATTTAATGATAATGTTACGGAACGTTATAAAAGTTGCCACTATAGTAAAAAAGAAATCATCACTCGTTGTTACATGGTGGTTTTGCGACGATATAAGGTCCACGAAAATATCATAAAACAATCAGGGTCATGTAAGTTTAAGCTGATAAATAAGGCGGTAAAATAAAATGAAAAATGTGCTCCTCTCGTGGGTCGAACCTGTTACCGATCGAATGAGAATTCATTAGCAAGGATCAAATCTGTAACCTCTTGATTGTGCTAAGACAGCACTACCACTGAGACATGAACTATGTGTGTTCTTTACATAGGATAAATTTTATATATCTTGCTTCTAATAAGTGTGGTCCACATGCTAGTTGCAGGCCCAAGCATTGGCTAGATATTTCTCATTTCTTGACACGACGTACACTAGTGCAAGAGACTCGGCGGCACCATGCTCCTGTTGGTTGTGGCAAAGACTAGAGCTAGTGTCGATGCGCAGATCTGCAATGGTCCGCGGTAGGAATGGCGCATCCTAGCGGCGACGGGAGGAGGAGGATCTATGGTTAGGTCACTCCTTTGTTTTGTGCCACTACTTTCCCCTATCTTCCTAGGGAAGGGGATTTCTTGATTTGGAGATCTAGGTTGAAGATACTAGATTCCGATTTTATCGTACCCTTAGACTAGTATTCCGATTGGTGTTAGAAGTTGATAGGCTATAGTTTATGATGTGCAAAACTAAACATTGATTTCAAGTTACAATGACTTTGGTGATGCAGTTAGTTTGTAATTTGATAGGTTCTTATATTTTACTAGCTTCTAGAGGTGCTTGGAGTCATTGGTGGTAATAGATCGGGGTCTCCTAACTGTGATGTTATTGTTGTGGATCCTAAAAACAACTACAAGCATGGGTATGCTCTCCAAGTGAGGTATGATTGGGCTTTTGACAACCCTGGGCGCTGGTATGCATTCTGCTACGAGGTAAATGATAACTTGTTTCAATTCTAATAAACCTTGCTTGTACTCTTGATGTTAGTGTTGTAAATAGTGAATTGTATGAACGTAATCGGTGTCTGCAGCTTGAAGGGGCTAAATGCGCAGCGTTTAAGTGGGTTGATCCTGAATGGGATAGTAGGACTAAAGGTATTCGAGTCAAGCTGATGAAGATGAAGGAAAATGCTAAAGAGGAAGCAAGATCATGGGAAGAAGAATGGAGAATTGCTAAGAAGGAGGCCAATGACAAAATCTATGAGGTTCACATGATGAAGCGAGGATATATATTTTAGGGATACAACCAATGAGCTGATGAACACGGAGAAGAGAATTAGACACGACGCAATGTTGTCTCTGTTGACGCAAAATCTAGACCTCAGGCTTCTGCGTTGAACAACATAAAGGACCTGGGAGATCTGCTTAACTCTAGTGCAGGCTCCAAATCAACTCACGAGTGGTGCAAGGTGTGTCAGTCAATTTGACCTGCAATTAACAAGGTAAACGTAAAATTCATGAGCTAATAGGCGGCGAAGCCTTCGAGCTCATAGGTAGGCATCCTTTGAATAAACACCATTAAGATATATTCAATGTAATCATGCAGTGTAAATAAAAAAAATATTAATGGCATGTGCCATTAGCTATGTCAGCCGATGGGTTAAGATAAAGTATTGTAGCACAACAGCCATAAAAGCGAGCCCCTATTAACCAGGCGCTTATTAGATAAGCTAACAGATCTAGCAAATGTCTTGATAAGTGTATTAGACTCAGACAAGGTAACACGAATGAGCAGGCATTGGTATCAATCTACTAACTTAAAAGATTAGAACATAGCAACAAGGATCAGTCGATGTTGATTGTACGCAAGCCAAATACATTAACAGATCTTAATTAATATCTTGATAAGTGTATTGAACTTAGACAAGGCAACACAAATGAGAGTAATAACCTTGATCTGACAATATAAAAGACTAGAGCACAATCACCAAGAACCTCTTGCCTACCGCCACTATAAGGTTTTGTCACTAATGCGACCAATTTTTTTTGCAACTGGCGACTTTCGTTGTAATACATAGGGGTTATTATGATAATAGTCCGTTTTGGTTGCAATAGAGGTGTCATATTGTCACCATTTGTGTAGCGTTGCGAAAACAACTTAGTCGTTGCAATAGGTACGCTATATTGCAACAAATATTTGTTGGTTGTTATTGTGGCGACGTATTGCCATGCTATTTTATAGTGGTGGCAATTAGTTATCCATTTGCAACGATTATAACACGTTGCGATAAGTACTATCGTGCGTTGCAAAAGAGTCTTAGATATAGCAACAAACTCAGTGTTGTTGCAAAAGATTTCTTGGTTATTACAACGAAAATGGTGTGGTTGCAAAAGAAATCTTGGTTATTGCAACGAAAATATAGTCTTAGATTTTGCAACGATAATCTGAATCGTTGCAACTAGTATTAGATATAGCAACAAAAATGGCATTGTTGCAAAAGAAATCTTGGTTATAGCAACAAATACTGAAACCGTTGCTATACATGAGGTGCTATTGCAATAATATATAGTCTTTGCAATATAGGGGAACGCATGGTTGCAATATATGAGTTTGTGGGTGCCGCCAGCTTGGTTATGTTGGTGGGCCTTTATTTTGGCCCACACATATGGCAGGCCTTTATTTCACGAGCTGAGAGGCCTAATTCTGGTCTATGTCGTCCTAGCGTCGCCTCCCCTCCTTCTTCGCACGACTTGTCTCCTTCGCTTCTCCTCTCATGATGTTGCCGCGCAACCGCCGCCTGCCGTCGTCTTCCCTAGCTCATGAGTTGCCGAGTGCCAAGGAAGAGTCCCCTTGTTAGTCCTCCACGTTCTAGTCGCCTCCCCTCCTTCTTCGCACGACTCCTCCCTATCGTCGCGCGGTCACCGCCTGCCGTACGTCATCTTCCGATCCCTAACTAGCTAGCTAGCGAGTTGCCGAGTGCAAAGGAATTGAAGGGTCCCCTTGTTAGTCCTCTATGATCTCTCAACGTGCGGGATGACATGGGCGTTGTCCGATTCCATCCTCTCAGTGCAAGGTATAAAATCGATCCAGACCTATCGCAATTAATTAATTAATTAATTAATGTGCATGCTGAAAAACTTGAGTTATTCAATTATTAGTACATATATTCATTCAGTTTTTATAATACTAGTTGATAGTAATAATACCGATGGAGGAACCTATATTTTTTGCAGGTTATTCAGGTGGTTATTCATGATTTGTATAGTAGTATACTACAAGCCTATGCTTAAAATATTAGTTGGATTTTTTGCAATATGGCACATGAACATGAGGATCGTAGTTGGATGAAATTGTCACATATAGATGCTGCGTGGCAAAATGGAGTTGCTAAATTCATTGAAGATACCTTTGATGCTGGCCCCTTACCGGGACAGACTGCGCCCTATCCATGTAGATGATGTTGTCGCATGGCATATCAAAATAAAGAAGTTGTTGAGTTGCACTTGAATACCAGAGGGTTCGATCCGCATTACATAAAACAACATCATACTGGCAGATCTGCTAAACGTGTTGTTATGAACGATGATGATCAAGACATTTGTGAAGGTGAAAAAGGTGATCATTATGATGGTGTCTCATCCACTAAACTGCTTTCATCGCTAATTAGTGGTGCCATACATGGTGAAATTAGAGGTGATCAGGAGCCAAATGGGTCAGCAAGAAAAATTTTCAAGTTAATGGAAGAAGCTAGGAAAGAACTGTACCCAAGTTGCGAGGAGGCTACCCAAATATCTTTTATTGTGAGGCTATATCAGATTAAGTGCATGTTAGATATTAGCAACAATGCTCTAGAGCAAGTATTATTATTATTTTGCCATGTGCTCCCCAAGGACCATTGTGTCCCAGATACCCTGGACAAAGTTCGAAAGGTAGTTCGAGACCTTGGACTGGACTACCAAAAGATTCATGCTTGTGTTAATGGCTGTGTGTTATTCCGTGGAGAAGAGTACGAGAAGCTGAATGCATGTCCAAAATGTGGGGAGAGTAGGTGGAAAGATACATATTTAGAGTGTGGTGGTGATGGCATTGGTGGACTAAATAAGAAGCTCTTACCTCGTAAGATACTGAGGTATTTTCCACTTATTCCTCGACTGCAGAGATTATATATGAACGAGACCACATCGGCACATATGCGTTGGCACAAGGAAGAATTGGTTGAAGATGGTAAAGTGCGGCACACAGCTAACTCAAAGGCATGGAGGCACGTAGATGCCAAGTATACTGCATTTGCAAGCGATCCATGTAATGTTAGGCTGGGACTAGCATCGGATGGCTTCAAATCCATTTGGGATGTTGAATGTGACTTATACTACATGGCCAGTGATCTTGATTCCTTATAACCTACCTCCTTGGTTGTGCTTTGAACAATCCTATTGGATGATGTCGATGCTAATTCCTGGGCCTAAATCTCTAGGAATTAACATTGATGTATATTTGCAGCCTCTGATCAATGAGCTTAAAGAGCTATGGGACAATGGAGTTGATACTTGGGATGCGGGAAAAAAGGAAAATTTTACTTTGCGTGCAATGCTACTTTGGACAATTAATGATTTTCCTGCATATGCAATGTTGCCTGGCTGGAGCACAAAAGGCAGGTTTGCTTGTCCTTATTGTCACAAGGATACCGATTACTTGTGGCTAAAATATGGTTCAAAGCATTGCTACATGGGCCATCGTTGTTTCTTGCCTACGAACCACAGGTGGTGGAGAAACAAGTTGAGCTTCAATAACAATGTAGAAATGAGGGCGGCTCCAGTGCCCCCGAGTGGTGCAGAAGTAGTGGACCAGTACAAGACTTTCGAGCAAGTCACTTTTGGAGTGACTAGTTCGAGGAAGAGGAAGCAGCGCGATGAAGATAATAGATGGCACAACTGGAGGAAGAAGAGTATTTTCTTTGACCTTCCTTACTGGGATTCTTTGCTTATACGCCATAATCTCGATGTGATGCATATTGAGAAGAATATATGTGAGAGCTTGCTAGGGACTCTGCTTGATTTGGCTGGTAAAAGCAAGGATGGTGAGAAGGCTAGACTCGATATGCAAGAATTGGGTATAAGGCTGGATCAACATCTATCGTTCAATGATAAAGGAAAATACACTTTTGCCACCAACGTTGTACAAGTTAGGTGATGATTAGAAGGAAATTCTGTGCAATTTTCTTCAAGGTGTTAAGATGCCCGATGCTTGTGCCTCAAATATCAAGAGATGTGTTGATGTCAATGGTTTTAAGGTTGCTGGACTTAAAAGTCATGAGTACCATGTTATATTACAAAAACTTTTACCCTTGGTGGTGCGCCAAATATTGCCTGAGCAAGTAGTGATCCCATTGATCGAGCTCAGCAGATTTTTTAGTTTGGTATGTTCAAAGGAGCTTGAGGAAACTGGGATGAAAGAACTTACCAAATCGATTGCAGAGACCCTTTGTAGGCTTGAGATGATATTCCCTCTAGCATTTTTTGATATTATGATGCACTTACTTGTTCATATTGCTTGGGAGGTAGAACTCGAGGGCCCTGTTTTCTATAGATGGATGTACCCAATTGAGAGTTACCTACATACCCTCAAAGGCTATGTGAGGAACAAAGCGTACCCAGAGGGTTCAATAGTAGAGGGGTACATCTCGGAGGAGTGCCTTACATTCTGTTCTCGGTTCTTTGAAGGTGTTAGTACAAAGCTGAATCGGCTAGAGTGACAATAAAGGAGCACTGTTAGTGAACCACCTGCTGGTCTAAGTGTATTTGCGCGCATGGACTTCACTAGAAAGAAAGTAGTCATCATAAGCACAATATGGAGATACGTTCTCCTGATGACTTGTGCAGGATTAGGTACTACATAATATCCAACTGTGATGAGGCCACTCCATGGATAAAGTAAGCTTCATGTAATCCTATTTTTTTAATATTGTGTTCAATATCTAACTGACATAAGTTTATTGTTTCATCAGTTTGCACATGGACGAATTGAGGAAAACCGACACGTATAATGTTGATAGCAGGCACAAGGCTCAATTTTTATATTGGTTCAAGCGTAAAGTGAGTCATATATATTTCTGTTCAATTTATTCATCACACTTGAATATATATGTTCATAACATATCTTCCAAAATTTTCTAAGTGTAGATCAGGAACCTACATGTAGAGGGAAAAGCATATGAAATGATTTACTCTGTGTCTCGTGGTCCAGAACAAATAGTTAGTGTGAGGAGCAGGTGTTCCATCAATGGGTATTTCTTCCGGAGATCAGATGTAGAGAAAAATCTATCAACACAGAACAGTGGTGTTGTCGTCAAGGGCAATGATGGCATGGAATGGTATGGAGTGATTAAAAAAAAATCATCACCCTTTATTTTGCTAAACAGCATGAAGTCACATTGTTTGAGTGTGATTGGTACAGAGGGTACAGTAAATCCAGAGGGTATAGTAAAGATAAATTTGGGATTATCAATATTGCTACCACTCAGTTTCGCTACTCAGATGATCCATACATCCTTGCAACACAAGCAGAGCAAGTGTGTTATGTGAAAGGTGGGAAGAAAGGTACTAAATGGTGCAGTGTCCTCAAAATGAAACCTAGGACCCTGTTTGCCATGTCGGAAGTAGACGACAGTGTTGGTGATACAAATGTGGACTTGGTTATCACAGGAGTGGAACAAATGAATGTTGAGGACCATCAGGAGGCTTTGATAAACTGGATTAGGCAAGACGTGCAAGGGTTATCTGGTGATGCATCTGTACTTCAAAAGGTGGTGCCCATGCCTGAACCGGATCATGCATCTGTACTTCAAAAGGCGGTACTTCAAAATGAAGATGATTCTGATGACGCCTACATTGGTGATGGAGTTGTTGCTCCAGTCAATATACCTGGAGAAGACGAAGATATTTTCTTTGTGTAATTTGGAGTTGCAAAGTTTACTTCGTGAACTAATGTCCATTTGATTTCTGGAAAACATTAAGATGAAGATGATTCTGATGATGCCTACATTGGTGATGAACTTTATCAAATGCTAAACCGGACGAGATAGAGCTCTCCCATACATAAAAATTACATAATTCATACGAACTGGGTCGAGTTTGATATAGTAGGTGCATGCCTCTCATGTTACCAAAATAAAGCACAGGCATCCATTACTTCTATATCAACTACATGTTATACCAAAATATACTTGGTGAATGCCTCTCTCATGATAAAAAATAAAGAAGAGGCATCCACAACATGATCAACTAACATAACTCTTATAACTAAGAGTACTGATACTTCTACATCAACAAGGACTAAGCTACTCCCTCCTCCACATTAGTCGTCCTTGCCTTCCAGAATGTAGAAATGGCCCTTCTGCAGCTTGCGCTTGATAGCAACGCGAAGCTCTTCTGCCATCTCTCGCACCTAACATTTAAGAAGGGGGTTACTTAGCATGTGAAAAGGATAAACTGACTACTAGTTAAACCAAAACAACACATAATAGAAACCAATTGATGATTAACTTAAAGGGTACGAACATCACCTGCCAACAAGACAGCTCAGGTCCATCGTTCAGCTCATCATCGCTCCCATGAGCGAATAACATTGTACATGACATCTTTGGGAAAACAACCTCATAGGTATCTCCGGCGACCTTCATTACAGGGAAAATAGGGTCACAAAACTAAATAAAGTGTTGCTCAGTTTTAATAGGATCATAACATGGCAACACATAGTGTTAGAACTTATTCGAAATAAAGAACACATACTAGTTTGAGACTTGCTAGCATGTCTGGCCAGTCATATTGGACGTCTTGCTCATCCTCGAAGGGAGTAGACTCGATGAAGATGTGGCGGGCTCGGACTGGGTCGCGTGGTCTGCTTACTCGCACCTACCATGAGATCGCAAAGTTTAACATGTCACCAAATCATGAAATGAAATATATGGTATACTAAATCTAATTTTCCTGCATCACCTCCTTAGGGATCGAGCGCCTCGGCCGAGCCTTGGTGGAGGTGCCAAGTCCCTTTTTCTTCAATCTCCCGGTGGCTTTGTCGCGCAGCTGCCTACTAGAGTTGTGCATCTTCTTGCGGTGAGCCATGGTGGGAAGGGAAGCGGAGCAGAGGGAGCAAGGCGCGCGTGCGGGATTGCGATGGGACGTGTTGGAGGAGACAGATTTCGCATTGAAAGAGGGTGGAGAAGAAGAGGCCATAAGCGAACTTTGGAAGTCCACGCCGCCGACAGTTATGTAGGCTAGATATCACTGACGTGTGGGCCTGGTGGCGAATGGGCCCACTTAGCAGTGACATGAGTGGCAGGGGACAATGAGTAGATTTTGTTTCTAAAAGCGTAGAGTACTTTTCATAGTGGGTCCAGCTCTTCGTGCGTGCATTCGGGAACTGAGTGCGCATTCGGGAACCAAGTTGGAGGAGGGAAAAGAAAGAATTGGCGGTAAATGGCTGCATGCTGGCGCTGACCCAATTTTTGGCAAAAAAAATGGAAAAAGGGGTGGAGGAGGTCGAGTTGTGAAAACGTTAAACGTGTTTAGATTTCACATTTGTTGTCCAAATCCGTTGATTCTTTTTCCAACTAGTGGAAGTGCACGTGCGCACGCACGTGAAAAAAATATTACATACAAGTGTCAATAAATAATAACATTCTATTAATTCAAGAGTAAAAGGAAGATATGCGAAACTGAAACTTTGGAAAAAAAAACAACTGAACGCTCCTAGTGACGCCTCCCGCAGTCCTCGCACAAGAAACCCTCACTGATTCCTTCGACAATAGCTCTGTTCTTCCTCATATTGCCGCACATTCCAAAGAGCTTCCCCATATTCCTCTACAAGAACTCAAAGTCATCCACTTGATGGTGATAATCGACTTCAACCTTCCGATCCAGAGCTTGCAATTGATGCTTGATGCCATCAATGGTGTCGAAGAGGTAGTGAATGTTGTTCCTGCAAGCGGTACAACACGTACGATCATGCTCCTCCGGTTCTTGCTCGTCGTCTTCTAGAACTTTCTCTTTGCCCTTGCCTTGACAGTGTTCATTTTCCTCCTTTCTTCTCTTCCGAAAAGAGGCCCAATCCTAGTACCTTTTGGAATCTTCTTCTTCGTCATAGTCCTCCCAGTCGCTATCAACTCCATAGTCCGTCGATAGCTGGTACTCGGGCATCTCCTCCTCATCACTTGAGTAGATGATGAACTTGCGAGCATTGTGACGGCCCATTGCTGGAGATTTGGGAAGAGGATTGTACCTCTTCACCTCTATCCGAATGGGGGCGGCAGCGGCCACCAAAGGAGGCTGGGCCAATCGGCCTGGCAAACGCAACCTGATCGGCCTGGTCTCCATCTTGCTTCTTTTTCTCCAATCTCCATGCAAAATTCTAGCTTCAATTTTCCCCAGTTATATACACTCAATGTCTTGGCCAAGGAGCCACATGTTTCCATAATCTCATTTGCACCTTCCCCACAAAATAAGATTCTCCATTGCTTCTTTTTCTCCAATCTCCATGCGAAATTCTACCTTAAATTTTCCTCAATTATATACACTCAATGTCTTGGCCAAGGAGCCACATGTTTCCATAATCTCATTTGCACCTTCCCCACAAAATAAGATTCCATGTATCGTTGTTACTGATCGGTTAATGAGAGGGGACTAATTAGTAAATAGTCTATATTTAATACTTGTGATTAGTATCTAAACATTCTATGTGACAAGGCCTAAAGTTTATCCTAGGGATCCAAAGACCCCTCTAGTCTACGTTTAATAAACCTAATTATTAGTATCTAAACATTCGATGTCCGACTGGTCATCATTGAACTGATGCGGCACATTTGCTTGTTCATGTTGGGAAGTTATTGCTTTTTCGTGCCTGGTATTTTTAATCGTAGGTGGGACCCGCATGTAAGCCTTCTTGGTGAAAGCGGTAACTGAAAATTTGCGGCCTCGGTTACTGTTCCCGTGCACGGTCGCCTGCTATACCTTAGAATCGGCGGCGCGTTATATGGCGTGCGGTCGGTGATGTTTTCCATAGCGTGTGAAAGAGGTGTCTCTTCGCTTTCTTTTAGGCAGTTTCCAAGGCAGCCGTGGCGTTTGTCATTAACTCCTCGCGCTCGCTCCGCTCAATCACCTCTCCATTTCGCCAACAAGGGTTTTCTACAACTACGTGTGGAGCTATACCTGGCGCAAGCATAGCGATCCGCTACCGCCAACACCGGTTCGCAGTGACTTCTTGTGCGTTGGAGGCGCATGCGGCAAGGCTAAGGGCTGGCCCCAAATCAGGCTGTTTTGCAGTGAGGATTGTAGGATACGCTACAAAATTGCTGTCTTCATGAGCGAAATGTGAATCTGTATCTCTTTGTATGCAATTTTGATTTAGCGTAGCTGTTGTGTTTCCTTTGCTTTCACTTGGTGATGTCGAGGAATGGTTTGCTGAACTTGTAGTGATCATTGGAACTACATAAATGTCGTTAATGATGATCGATGTCCAATACAATGTATTACCAGCTTGTCCGAAAGGGTCTAATTATTAAAAGTCCAAACACGGCCATTAAAAGTGCGAGTGGAGAGTTGTGCGAGTGGAGTTGGGAGCGGAAGGGAACTGGAATGGAAGGGTCTCGACGGGACGTGATTGAGATGAACAGGTGGGATCCCATGTCAACCGCAGGGGTCAAAGCGGAAACCAAAAATGGGCGGCTTCCCTTCCTGTTCGCTCTGAATTGAGTGCGTTGTGTGCATTCGGGAAACTGCGCCCCTCCCATGGCGGTTCCCAAGGTGGACGCATTTGGCAGTTATGTAGGCTAGATATCACTAACGTGTGGGCCTAGTAGGGAATGGTCCCACTCGGTAGTGACACGAGTCAACCTGCAGACAAGACACAGCTAGGAGTGGCAGGGGACAATGAGTAGATTTTGTTTCTAAAAGCGTACTCCCTCTGTCCCTTGGCTAATCCCAATGGGAGTTGAGTTTCATAGAGGTTTCATGCACGTTAATTAGGATGCGATGTCAGCATTTCTGATGATGTAGTAGTGAGTTAATGAGGTGAGAGGTAAGAGGGATTTCATCTAGATGAAACCATGTATGCACAGTTACCAACACAGTTTGTGTCTTGCATGTAGTGCATATGAAACTATTACACCATGAAATTTTTTTATTTGTTGTCCAAATCAGGTGATTCTTTTTTCCAATTTCTCGAAAAACTTTTTCTTTTCATGTGGTTTTATTTACATTATGTTACCCGACCCCTTGTATTAACATTATGTCATTTGCTTCAATATTTACTTTATCTAGAACGAACGGACCTTTTTCGAATGTGTCCAAGGTATCAGGGGCATATGAATAGGCAAGTTGGAATCTATTATGGTCAAATGTGTATCATATATATGGCATATCATATAGGTGTATCATGTTCAATGTGACACCTTCTTTTGCTTGAGGTGATTTCATGTGGGGGCTAAGACAATGTTTCGATGCAAATTGGTCATCGATCTCCTCAAGGACATATTTATTGCACAAACCATCTTTTTGCATGTTCACACCTTTGTTTTTGTGATAGCATATCCACTCATGCACATTGAGCTACGACATAAGGAAATATATATTCGAATTGTATGAACCTAAATTGGCAAAAAATTTGGACTAAAAAACTTGTAACTTTAAAATGAAGGAATATAAATTGAAATAAAATGCAAAAAACCATTGAGCTATCACCTTATTTCGGTAATTTTAAAGGAATTTATTACTTTGAGTGATTATCTGTCCCAGGTGGCAACACTACATGACGAACATTGGTCATTGCGTGTGGGCCGCCTGTGTCAGCGGCTCGTCAGTCAGGAGCCGAAGATGATGAGTCCCAAGCGACAATTAAAACGGGTCGGAGGGAGTATATAACGCCCCCGCCATTACCTAAGGGCAGCGTATCCCTCGGCCCCCTACTCCTGCTTCGTCAAAAAACAACCAACCGTCATCGCAATGCCTCACTGGTTGCCAACTATGTGGGCGATGCTGAACCCCTCCTCCTACGTACCTCACCCCCTAATGCCTTCGCCGCTGTCCTCACCTTGCTCCCCGACACCTCTGCCACCATCGTCACCTGCCACCCGACGCCTCCACCGCCATCGTGGCCTCCGCCGCAGTCATCGTCCGACTCGGAGTACCTCGAGTTAAACCTCGAGGATGATTCCGATTGGGAGACAATGGAGGAATCGGAAGAGGAGGTTCATCATTTTGATCTAGTGCATTCGACCGTCTTGAACTCGTTGGAGACGGCCGAGCAGGAAGTGGAGGACCGGCGTGACTGCACCAAAGTGGTGGAGGACATGAACGACTTCCTCCTCAAACGAGGCAGCAAGTTCTTCCTCCAACATGAGGCCAAGGAGGAGGACGCCGCACAGAGGAGGGCGCTGGAGATGGTACGCTGCCGGTGCCGGGATGCCTGGAGGAAATGGGAAGAGAAGGCGGCGGAGGCGCAGCTGAAGGATCACCAGAAGGGAAGACGGGAGTAGCAAGAGCGGGCGCCGTTATTAGTATAATAATTAGTTCTTATTTATCTATATGTCCAATCCTATGTAATGATCTAGTAATGAAAAAACTGTGTTATCCTTGTTTGATCTACAATTCCTTTCTGTTGCCAAATTGGTTTATTTCTATGATTCTTTTTTGGATGAACTTTATATTATAAAGGGCCTTGTACATAACTTTTCATAGAGGTTTCATGCACATTAATTAGGGTGCCATGTTAGCATTTTTGATAATGTGGTAGTGATTTAATGAGGAAGAGGTAAGAGGGGTTTCATCTAGATGAAACCATGTATGCATATTTACCAACACAGTTTGTGTCTTGCATGTAGCTCAAACACATTTTGCATGAAATTTTGCATTGTAGATGTAGTTTCAAACATATTTTCATTTTCATGTTGCTTGTGTAGCTATCTTGGAAACATCAAAATGAAACTCTCCATTGTGGTTAGCCTTTAATGTTTACTGCATTGCTATCACGGTTAGCACGATGAGCATCGCTAGTTTTGAGGTACCCACCGGGACATTCCACCTTGTTAGGCAAGCTGTGCTGCAGCTTTTGATGCTGCGGCAGCAGGTTAATTGTCCTGGCAGTAGCAGGTGTAGCAGCTGGACAAGTCATCATGCTACCGTAGAACTGCCCGATGCGTGGCATGCTATCCTTTGAGTGATTATGTGTCCCTGATTTGCGCCTAGACCTTGCAACTCCCCAGCCACGCTGGTCAATCGCGTGGTTCCCACGAAGAGCTGCCCTTTTACCTAGGAGTACAGTGGCTGCTCGCATCGGTTCCCAACGCCGGTGCCTCCTCTTCCGAGGGGTGCCTGTTTAATGCAGCGTCAGTTCCACCCACGCACACGATCTTATGCCCTTATGCCCTACCCCCACCTTTGGCCACCATTGCACCATCGGGCATCCCGTCACCTCCTTCCACCGCGCCCCCTTCGATTTCCTTCCACTTTAGCCTCCTCTGTCGCTCCAGCGCGCGTGTTCATGGCGGCGAACAGGCAACAACCGTCGCTGGAAACGCTCCCTATGAAGCTGCTCACTGTGATCGCCATCCACCTCGTTGCGACCTCGGACCAGCCCATGGAGGACCTCGGCAGGCTACAGGCGACTTGCACGGTCATGCGCCGCGTGTGCGGTCAGTGTGCCGTCGTACGGCACGTGGCACTGCTCCGGTGCTGGGAGGAGGTGCAGTGGAACCAGCCGAGCAGGTACTACTCCCTACTTCGTCTGCTGGTTGATGTGGGGAACCCGGAGGCCTCATTGCTCACAGGGATACCAGACTTCTTCGGGGGATACTAGCCGTCCCTCGATCAGCTCTCCCGCGCCGCCACGGGTGGGCTCAATGTGGCAGCGTATCTGTACGCTCTGATGCTGTACATGAACGCTGGTGGTGTCGCCACCGATGACATGGCCAAGATGTACATCCATCGCTTGGAGGGCGAAGAAGGAAAGGCGGCGAGCGGGAGCATCGGCCTAAAGATGCTCCACAACTTGGTCTGTCGGGAGTGCCGTAAGGACGCCGTGTACCTCGGGGTGTGAATCCTGTGGAACAACGTTGTGCTGCCACTAGCACCGGGTCACGGCGAATTCCCCTGCGATGGAGGCGGCTGCGGCTTCCCTAATGGCCTTGGAGAAGATACGCTGTTTTGTAGCGAGGACTGCAGGCTACGCCATGAGCTTGCGTCATTCGAACGGAGAATAGTTAACAAATTCAGTCTTTGTATATCTATATGCAGCTATGAATTATCGTTATCTTTTGTGTTTCTTTTGCTTGTGCATGATGTCGTCCAGGACTGGTTAATGTAATGGTAGTACTAGTGTTTGATCTAGCGTCATGTTTGATCTATGTCCTAGCGTCGTGTGTTTGATCTATGTCGTTTAGAGGACCACCGGCAGCAGGGGGACGACGCATGCGGCAGCACCGGCAGTAATTAGTGAAGCACTAGTGATGAATCTATGTCTTAGGTCGATGTAATAATTTACTGGTACTGAAAAAAACCGTTTTACTTGCTTACATATTCCATGTTGCATTGTATGACCTCATTTTGCTTACATCGTCCCTTGGTCGTTGTCACGAAAACCATAGTATATGAAATGCTAGGTACGAAAGCAGCAAAAGCTATCTTCATAATTTATACTGATGTGTCATGTCCACCATCTACCATATCGGGGCGTGTTATGTTTTGCTGCATCACTGTGTAATGTCAAGTCCAGTTTGGTGCTCTGGCTCCTGCACAATTTTGGCTCCACCGGCCTGCATGGTTTGTGTTGGAGAAGGTGAGGAGAGAGAAAATAGGCTTCGATGAATAGTGTTGGTACAGTGTGTGAATAGTAAAATAGTAGGAGGAGCCAGAGCTCCAAGGAGCTGCACCAAAGTGTTGCTAGACAACAGAGTTTTTGAGTACTAGGCCTGCGTCTTTGTGTAATATCAGTTGTAGTCGTGCGGTAGGCCTGCGTTATGCATGCTGCAGCTTGCGTGCTGAATCCCCTTAACGACAAATTGTGCACCAGGCAGAGCGTCATCTTCCAGATAAATGTGGCTGTGAGTTAATGAGGAGAGAGGTAAGGGTAGTCCCGATGGAAGAAACTGACGCGGTTTCCATAGCACAAGAAAAATCATCTATAGCAGTTGCTGCACTACTGAGCCTGCTGCGTGCGTGTTGCAGCAGCTGCTGCAGTGCTGTGTGTGGGCTGTAGCTGCTACCGAGCAGTAGCAGCCAGCCGAACAGGCTGGCCTTTGAGTAATAATTATTTTTTCTTTCTCTCTCCCAACTCTATCTTCTTCGTCCAATGGGAGTGTGGCACGAGCCCCCTAGAAACTGGTGGTTTCTTGGTTCATTGGGTGAAGAGAAGACCTGATTTCTTCATGAGGAAACCATTTCTAGGATTTTTGCTCTCTTTCTTCATTCATTACGTTGCCATGTCAGATTTTGCCTACGTGGCAAGTCATTTAATGAGGATAGAAACCATCATCAATACACCATTGGGACTGCCCTTAAGAGGGGTTTCATCTAGATGTAATCATGTATGCACAGTTACCAACACAGTTTGTGTCTTGCATGTAGTGGATATGAAACTACACCATGAAATTTTGCATTGTAGAGAGGTAGTTTCAAATGCAATTTCATTTTCATGTTGCTTTATACAATTCCAATATATAATTTCTTAAGTCCTAACACAATGTGCATGCATGACTGGAGATGCTATCACAAATACAAAGGTAAGTGTATATCACTAGCTTGGTTTATCACAAATACAAATACAAAGATAAGTGTATCTTGGTGTCACGAACCCAAAACCTTGGTAAAGACGATGTCCCACTGTTGATGCCAGATTTCGTCACCAGTAGAATCGGCGCCAAGAAGAAAGGGAATTGGAGAAGCACAGTTGGGAATCGGCCAAATGGTGCTACAGTGCGGAATCGGCTGGTGACTTTTGTCTCGCTTTAGGACGAATGCACCAGAGTCTCAATCGGTAATCTTTTGCCGATGAGAAATCGGCCGATTAGGAGGGTGGATTAATTGGGCCTGTATGGGCTTGGAAAGGGATAGAAGGATAAGGTGGAGGTTAGCCCACGAAGCGTGGAGTAACTAACCTAGCACGAATTGTGCTTATAGATATTCGTTTTCTGTTTGAATTAGAGATAGGATTCTAGTCGGTTAAGAAGTTGTTTGTACGGGGCTATAAATAGCTACCTTTGTAAATCTGTAATCATCAACCAATCAATACAACAAGCTACTTTTTCTTCGTACTTACTTTCGAGCAGGCGTCTTCGCCATTACTTTTTCTTCTCACGAGTTCGTGCGGGTTGGCAGGGCTGCATCATCTTGATCTCCGGCCGATTCTGTAAGTTCCGTTTATCGAGTAATATCTAAGCTTTAACTCCGGGCGTATCGCTGTTGTTTCGTTTAGATTTATTCATCAGTTATCGATATTTGCTAGATTCATAGGTTTTTACCTGTTTTTCTAGTTTTTATCACCAGTTATCCAGCTAGGAATCGGTAGTATCGGCTTTCTTTATTTTCTATCGTTAGATTCATTTATTGCCGATTAAATCTGTTCCTAGTATTGTTATCACAAGCTTTGTTCCGAGTATTTTAGCAATTTCCTGTCTACAAGGCTATAGAGATCAGGCTGTCTTATAGCCGATTTCATTATCACAGTAAATTGGCCGATTCGCCGATAAACTCTCTCGATCGGAAACTTAGCCGATCGTAATTTCTGAACCTGACACGTGTTCTTCCTTGCCAATCAACAGGTCAGATTGGCTGGCACGCCGCGTGAACCGCACCAGGGCATTCACCCGAACAGGAGCTAAGCAGATTCTCCCGGGTTGTGTGTCGGTCGCTGGGATTCGGTTGACCGATTTCTAGCGCCAACACACTTTTGGCACGCCCAGTGGGACCAATACAACCGCTATCATGTCGAAAGCTGCTGAAGTCTCTGAAGATAACGTCATCGAAGTGACGGAAGCAGATCTAAAGGACGACCAAAAGGAAGATCTGAATAAGTATATGGAGCAAGTCCGAAAAACTTGCTTAAAATCATTCAGTCGTTCCAGGAGCGGGGAGACTGTTAAGAAGACTCCTTTCCCTACTCCCCGTCAGATCACAATTTCTAAGGATTCAGATAAAATGTCCGATATGATTCAACAATCTCTTCATCACGCCTTCATCAATCAATCCCCGGTGCTTTCAAACATGGTGCACAATGCCGTTGTCAACTCCTTCGCCGGAGGCATACCTCAAGGATACAGGGGACCAACGTATTTTCAGCCGATTCCACCAAATCAGGCTTATCCGGCTTCACAGCCGATCCAATCTTCTGTTGGAGGATCCGGTGCTTCTACGTCATCGACTCCTTTGGGATATGGTTCTATCCAACTGTCCTCTGCACCATTCCCTCCAGTCAACCCTTCACCCTGGGGGGCACCTTTAAACACAGCCGGTCTGAATCAATCGGTCAGTCAAGGAAATCCTCCGTTCCAGACACCCTCCCAAACGGCCACCCGGCCGATCATACCACCATACCAGCCTGTCGCTCCGGAGGTCAACAAGACGTCAGAGCTCATGCTATATGATGAAACGAGTGGTTCATTCAAACAGCCAACCTTTACTACACCGCCGGCTTATACTCAGATACCACCTTTTCATCAATCTCCTTTTATTCAGCCTCCGATTTATCAGCACGTGTCGATACCCCAGCCAACTATTCCCCAGCAACAACCAGATTGGTCGGCGCAAATTGCGGAGGTAATGCAAGAACAATTCGGCTTGAAGCCGAAAATGCAAACTTATACCTATAGAACACCATACCCATCTACATATGACTTGTTGCCGTTTCCCCATCGGTACAAAGTTCCTGATTTTACCAAATTTTCGGGGATGGATGACACTTCGACCGTAGAGCATGTGAATAGATTCATCATCCAATGCGGGGAGGCAGCTACGCAAGATGCCCTGCGGGTACGGTTGTTCTCGTCATCCTTGTCTGGATCGGCCTTCCAATGGTTCACGACTCTACCACCAAACTCAATTATCACCTGGGCCGATCTAGAAAGACAGTTCCACAAGTACTTCTATGCTGGGGTCCATGAAATGAAGCTGTCCGATTTGACTAGCCTCCGGCAAAGAAGTGATGAGCCGATACCCTCGTATATACAGAGGTTTCGGGAAATCAGAAACAAATGCTACTCCCTAGCTCTAACCGATGCGCAGTTGGCCGATATAGCTTTCCAAGGCCTTCTGCCACACATTAAAGAGAAATATGCCTCACAAGAGTTCGAGAGCCTGAGCCAGATTGTTCACCGATTGTCCGGACAGGAAGTGCATCCATTCGATCCGCGACGGAATTTCCAGAAGAAAGTGGCATTCCTGGAAGAATTAGAGGATGAGGAAGATGTCGAAATCGGACTTGCGGAGTGGATTAAGGGAAAGAAGCCGATATCATGCCCATTCGGCAAAAAGGAGCCGGAAGCATTCGGTTTCGATACAACTAAAGCCGATAAAATCTTTGATCTTCTCCTCCAGGAAGGGCAGATTAAACTCTCGCCTTACCATACAATACCCTCTGCCGAACAATTAAAGAAGATGAAGTATTGCAAGTGGCACAATGCCACATCACATGATACCAACGAGTGCAAAATCTTCAGGCAACAAATACAGTCGCCCATTGAGCAAGGCGGACTCAAATTTGAAGTGCCGGCAAAATCGGCCAAACCAATGAAGATCGACCAGCACCCCTTTCCTACCAACATGGTTGATACGGGAAAGAATTCTCTCCAGACAAAAGTGCTGACGTCCGAGTCGGCCAAAAAGAGTGGCGCTGTCGATCCCAGAAATCAAGTTACGTCTGAAGATGTCAAGGGAAAGCGGCGAATGGAGGACGATGATGGTGAGTCAGAAAGGCCACGCATTACTTCCCAGTTCTTGCTCCAGAAGTACCAACGACAGCATGAACGCTCAAGGTCCCGAGAAGAAGCGATGCGTCGGCACGAGGAGCACTGGAGATGCCCGTTCTTCATTCATTGTTGGGAAAATAACCTCAGGTTACCATCGGCCGATACTTGCCTAGAGTGCAACGGTCCTTATCGAGGCAATCGACCGTTCAACAGGTCTCGCTCCAGGGACAGAAGGCCAGAACCGATCAACAGGAATTGGCGCAACCAAGATGACCAGCGCCCTCCCGTGCGTGATCGGCTGGGGGGCAGAAGTGACCGATATGATCGGTCGGAAGATAGACGCCATGATAGGCAGGGGGGCAGGGCTGATCGATATGATCAGTCAAACAACAAAGCCAGCGTTCACAGCCGGCTCGAAGACATGGCCGATGCTCGGGTGACGGACGAGAACCCGTTAGGACGCGAACCGGAGTGGGAACGCGCCAGGAAAGAAGGGAGGCCAATAAACCCCAGGTGGTGCCCCGATGGTTTGACCAAATCACAAAAACGGAGGATCCAACGTCTCCGCCAATGGGAACAGCAAGAAGAAGAGAGCGCGACGGACAAGAAGGAAGGGAGGCCTCGGGTGTGGCGCCCCAAAAGAAACGACGAGGGAAATAATGAGTCGGCGGGTGATGAATCGGCAGCTGAGATCGGTATGGTTTTCATACTGCCAATGGAGTTCATGACCCCCGCCGATCAACAGGACGTATCGGCGATAGAGGAACAAACAGCACGGTTGGCTTTAGAGCCAATGATGGCCACGTTCGAAAAGCCTGAAGATGACGAACGACAACATATGAAGGCGTTGTTCCTTAAAGGGCATGTTGACGGTCGCCCCCTCACTAGATTGATGGTCGACGGAGGAGCTGCTGTCAATATCATGCCGTATGTGGTACTCCGGAAGTTGGGGAAGAGCGACGATGACCTAACCAGGACGGACATGATGCTCAAGGACTTCGAAGGCAAGGTGTCAAACGCTCGCGGTGCTCTCTGCGTCGACCTCACCATCGGCAGTAAGACCCTTCCTACCACATTTTTCGTCATTAATGGCAAAGGGTCCTATAATATGCTTCTTGGCCGAGACTGGATACACGCAAACTGCTGCATCCCGTCAACTATGCATCAGTGCCTAGTACAATGGGTCGGCGATGACATCAAGGTAGTCAAAGCCGACTCCGCGTACAGCATCGCAGCAGCCGACGCACAGCAATGGAGCTGCGAAACCGTCAGGTGCATATCAGGAAGGGTGTGGGAGACCGATTTCCTGAAGGTCACCGATTTTGGTCTACAGCCGATCCGAGCAGTCGGCTCCGAAGACTCAGAATAGATGGATCAGTTCGCCCGAGAAGATGGGAAGCTGGGGCACGGATTCACGTCGGCCGATTCACTAGAGATGATAGACTTAGGTGATGGAACCAAACCAAGGCCGACTTTCATTAGTGCAAATTTAGATCCGGAATACAAGTGTAAATTGACAAATTTGTTAAGAGAATTCAAGGATTGTTTTGCTTGGGAGTATCACGAGATGCCCGGTTTAGATCGATCTATTGTTGAACATCGGCTACCCATAAAGCCAGGGTACCGGCCGTACCAACAACTCGCACGGCGTTGCAATCCTAAAATTTTACCAGACATAAAAGCTGAAATAACTCGGCTAATTGAAGCAAAATTTATTCGGCAATGTCGTTATGCCGAGTGGATTTCTAATATCGTGCCGGTATACAAGAAAAATGGGAAGTTGCGCGTTTGCGTTGATTTCAGGAATCTTAATCAAGCCACACCGATGGATGGTTACCCCATGCCTACGGCCGATGTACTGATTGACGCCGCCGCGGGACACAAAATTATTAGCTTCATG
This sequence comes from Setaria italica, assembly GCF_000263155.2. Taxonomy (NCBI): domain Eukaryota; kingdom Viridiplantae; phylum Streptophyta; class Magnoliopsida; order Poales; family Poaceae; genus Setaria; species Setaria italica. The sequence continues at coordinate 10,739,560 of NC_028455.1, read as the reverse complement.
GATGGAAACGCCGGATACAATCAAATACTTATGGGCGAAGAGGACATACCCAAAACGGCTTTTAGATGTCCAGGCCATCTTGGTTTATTCGAGTGGGTGGTGATGACTTTCGGCTTGAAGAATGCTGGCGCTACATATCAGAGAGCTATGAATTACATTTTTCACAAACTCATTGACCTCCTGGTAGAAATCTACATCGATGATGTTGTGGTCAAATCCAAGAGTCACGAGGAACATCTAGCCGATTTGCGAAAGGTACTAGAGTGTACCAAAAAGCACGGTCTCAAGATGAATCCCAACAAATGCGCTTTCGGCGTCTCCGCCGGACAGTTCTTAGGATTCATGGTGCACGAACGAGGTATAGAAGTCAATCAGAAGACCATAGCGGCCATCAACAAAGTCGTGGCCCCACAGAACAAAACGGAGCTACAGTCTCTAATCGGCAAGGTAAACTTCATCAGAAGATTTATATCTAATCTATCTGGACGGATTCAGGCATTCACACCACTTCTGAGGTTGAAGCCTGACCAGGAATTTGTATGGGGAGAAGAACAGCGCAAGGCGTTAGAAGATATCAAGCGATACTTGGTTTCACCGCCAGTCTTGGTTCCCCCTCAAACTGATAAGCCGTTTAAACTGTATTTATCAGCTGAGGAAAAAGCTATTGGGTCGGCTCTAGTCCAAGAATTTGAAGGCAAAGAGCGGGTAATTTATTACGTCAGTAGAAGACTCCTGGATGCCGACACAAGATATCCTCCGGTAGAGCGTTTGTGCTTGTGTCTTTACTTCTCATGCACCAAACTCAGACACTATCTACTGTCGGCAGAATGTGTAGTCGTATGCAAAGATGACGTAGTAAAATACATGCTATCACTGCCGATATTGAAAGGACGAATCGGTAAATGGATCTTAGCTTTATCAGAATTTGACCTGCGGTATGAATCGGCAAAAGCCGTCAAGGGTCAAGTCATGGCCGATTTCGTCGCCCAGCACTGTGGCCCGGAGATCACCCTCGTGGAACTGGCGCCTTGGCAATTGTTTTTCGACGGGTCATCATGCGGGGTCGGATCAGGAATCGGCATCGTTCTCATATCGCCTCGGGGGGCAAGCTATGATTTTTCTCTGCCGATAGAAACCGCCGCTACTAACAATCAAGCGGAGTACAGAGCTGTATTAAAAGGCTTACAGCTATTGAGAGAAGTCAAAGCCGATTCCGTTGAGATCTTCGGAGATTCTATGCTTATTGTAGATCAGCTAACCGGAAGGGCTGAGTGCAAAGATGATGTATTAAGAATTTATCACGAAGATTGCTTACAGCTTTTCAAAGAATTCAGATCGGCAGTAATCGAGCATGTTCCAAGGGACCGCAACGAAGAAGCAAACAAACTCGCCCAGCACGCATCTGGGTATCGGCCGATTCTGGGCGCTATGGCCTTAGAACTTGCAGCCGACGACTGGCGTAAAGAAATTGCCGATTACCTGAAGGATCCGTCTAAAAAGGTGGAGCGACGAGTACGTTTTCATGCCACCAAATACGTATTGCTCGAAGATGATCTATTCTACCGAACGATCGACGGAGTCCTTCTTAAATGCCTTGGGACAGAAGAGGCCAAGACTCTAATGGGAGAAATCCATGAAGGGGTATGTGGAGCACACCAATCGGCACATAAGATGAAATGGATGATCAGAAACAACGGGTACTATTGGCCTGAGATCCTCGAAGATTGTTTCAAGTATTATAAGGGTTGTCAGGAATGTCAAAAGTTTGGAAATGTCCAACGTGCACCCGCGTCGGCCATGAATCCCATCATCAAGCCGTGGCCGTTCAGGGGATGGGGAATAGACCTTATCAGCCAAATTTACCCACCGTCAAGCAAAGGGCACAAGTTTATCCTGGTGGCTACTGATTACTTCACCAAATGGGTGGAGGCGATTCCGTTGAGAGCCGTGACATCGGCTATCATGGCCGACTTCGTAAGAGACCACATCATCTACCGATTCGGCATCCCCCAGACTATAACAACCGATCAAGGAACAATGTTCACATTGGGGGAATTTGAGGAATTTACGACCGATATGGGCATCAAATTGTTAAATTCTTCTCCGTATTACGCTCAGGACAATGGTCAAGCAGAGTCCTCCAATAAAGGAATAATCAAGTTGATCAAAAGGAAAATTGAAGAATATCCGAAGAAGTGGCACCTATGTTTGACTGAGGCCCTGTGGGCATACAGGATGGCCTGTCATGGGGCTACTAAGTTGTCTCCCTATCAGTTGGTGTACGGTCACGATGCAGTACTACCATGGGAGTCGAGGGCAGGATCGAGGCGTATTTCGCTTCAGGACTAGTTATCGGCCGATGATTACTCATCACTTATGAAAAGGGAACTTGATGATTTGGCTAGCCAACGACTGAGGGCCCTGATAAGCATTGAAGAGAATAAAAAGAGAGTGGCCAGGTGGTACGATAAGAGGGTCAAAGTCAAGCAGTTCTCCCCTGGAGACTTGGTATGGAAGTTAGTACTGCCGATCGGATCGAAAGATCCTAAATTCGGAAAATGGTCCCCTACCTGGGAAGGGCCGTATAAAATCGGCAGATGCGCTCTAGGGAATGCTTACATCTTGGAAACAATAGAAGGAGAAGAATTCACTAGAGCTCTGAATGGAAGGTACTTAAAAAGATATTACCCAAGTATATGGGTCGGAGCCTAAGAAATCAACCGTAACACGATCACACATAGCCGATACAAGTCGGTTTAAGAAGCACATAAAGTCGACCGGAGCGGCCGATTACATTCATTCGGTACGGGCGACGGATTACATGGCCGACAAAACACTAGTCGCCCTTAGAACAAAAAATACAAAAAACAAACTAATTATTCTTCTTCTCAGATGCCTTCCCATTCCGCTCCAGCTCATTCACAACACGGAGATGTGAGGCCTCTGCCGCCGCAAGGATGACTGGCCGAGGAAGCAGACGGGTCCTATCGGTGGGAAGTCGCTGGCCGCCGTTCCTCTCCGTGAAGTCCAGGACCGCGCGGGCTGCTGAGGTGACGTCATCTTCAGGCGCGTCACGATGACGACCCCTCACGGTTGGAGATCGGCGATGACCTTCGCTCTCCACAGAATCCAAAACCGCACGAGCCTCTGCAGTAATGTGGTCTTGGAGCTCCTCTCGGTGAGCCAGAATCAGCGCCTTGTCCTCCGGGGTCAATGGATCTTCAGAGTGAATGCGCTCGACGGCATTCTTTTCCTAAAGATCTAAGAGAAGAAGTCGGGGCTTCACTTGGTTAACAGAAAAAGATGACGATGAGGCCATGACGAAATAGTCGCGCTGATGAGAAGAAGAAGAAAAGTGAAATGGGAGCCGAATCGATACTATCGGGAGTAGGCACCGAGGTCGATATTTATGGAGAAAAATACGTGGAAATCTGGTGAGGCCACGTCCCATCGGTAATAAGGAAGGCAGTAAATAGAGAGGGCGTCGTGAGGGACGGTCAAAGAAGGTAGTAAATGTTCGTACAAAATGGTCAGTGTTTTACAGATTACCCAAAAGGGTATCGATAGCTGTGATGGCCCGGCGCCGGATCTGATCGGCAGAGTCAAGAACCCGTTGGTCTTCTTCCGCTGATCCAGGGACCTCCGATGCGCTGCGGTGGAGTCTCAGAGCCTCATGAGCAAAACGCTGCCGATCCCGTGTCAAATTGGCAATAGCGGAAGGTAACTCTTGAAGTTTGTTCTCTTCGGCACTGATTGCCTTGGTCACTCGCTCTATCTCTTTGGCAAGTTCCGCCCTCCGATGTTTGAGGCGGTCTATTTCACTAATGATCGCCGGGCGTGAGTCTTCTAGAACATGGATACGCCGATGCACTTCTTGAGCCTGACGCTTGAAAGCGTCTTCATCTTCACGAGTCTTGGCCAGTTTCGCGCGATCGGCCATGTGACGAAGGGCCCTAAAGACTGGGATCCTCATGGACTCGATGAAGGCCGCCGGTGCCAAGGCCTCTTCCGCTTCCTCTGGTACTCGTCCACTGACATCACTGAAGAGCTGCCGAATCGGCGAAGCATCTTCTACCAATCGGCCGATATCCCGTTGTAGGAGGGATCGAATGTTGGTAAGTTTAGCTCGGACGTCATCAGGAATGGAGCTAAGAGCAACTTGGCGGGATGCGACTTCCTCGTCATCAGAAAGAGCAACCGCGAAGGAAAAGAGGCTGTTGTCGGGGGAATCTTGTTCCTAAGAAAATAAGGAAAAGGGGTGAATCGGCGGGGAATCAGAGCAAATCGGCTGGTTGAAAGCTGGTTTAGGAACTTACCATTTTAAAGCGAATTTCTTCATGATGCGCTTGTAAAGCCGTTGTGTCTTGCTCAGTGGCCTGTGCCATAGGTTCATCTGATGAAGAGGACTCCACGACAATCGGCGCGGTGCTCGGACCAGCCCCCTGAGAAGAAATCGGTGGTCGAGAAGCGCTCGGTGTGCCGATGGCCTGCGTCGAAGAGTCGGTTAAGTACATTACGCAAGTGCCTGAAGGAAATCTGTAAGATAAGTATCGTACCTCAATGGATGAGGACAGGGGCGCGTTGGTGTCCGGTCGAGTTGTCACCGATTGTGGTATTTCCATAGAGGTGCTCTAAGAAGTACAAAGTTAAGAAGAGCTAATATCAAAATGATAATCGGAGATGGTAAAGCTCAGACTTACTTGTATAGCTTCCAACAATAATGATGCGGCAGCCACTCCGGCTTGTGTGATGGTTTGAGTATCGGCACTTTGTGTGACCTGGGAAGGCGGTGCAGTCAAAGTTTCTGCCGATACAAGCACAGGAGGGTCCGCCGATTCCGTACGAGCCCGGACTCGGCGACTAGTTTTCTTGATGATCCTCTTATGTACCTGCTTCGATCGGCCAGCGATCATGTCAACTGACGGGGTGTTGTAGCCGATAAGAGGGTAGGTGGTATATGGATTGCTCTCTATCAACCGTCCGCTGCGGCTATGCGTTGGAGGGGTCCGGTTCCCGGCCTAGAGAAACAATGAAATCATTAGTGATCAATCATGTTGGGAAGAGTAAAAATCAGTGATCAGAAATACCTCGGCATTTGGATCAATGTTGGCCGGATCTAGAAGGTTGCAGTATGCCGATGCTGAGTTGCAGAATAGAAATTGCTTCCATTCGGCCCACCAAAGTTTGAACGGCTGGACGGCAAATGGAAATAATAGCCAGTCATTCAAGTTAATCGTACTGGAGTCCGGAATTCAGTCTCGCAACCGACAATAATCCAGGCCAGATGTGAGCACATCTCTGAACTTGATTCGGCCAGCAAAATACACTTGTATCGGCAATTGACCCATGCCGAATTGTCGTGCTGCAGTAGACGGGTTGTAGAATTCGTATGTAGGGGCATCCTTCCCTGAAAAGAAGTTGGCTGGCAGGAGTCCTGGTTTGATCAGTTCTTCATAAAGATCCTCATCAAACCGGCCAGAAGTCGAGTCAAAGCAGGTGGGGAGCTCAAAGACTGGGTTGTCTCGCTGGTACGGGAACCAAATGGATGCATCTTCATTAAATCCGTTATAAAAGCACTGAAAGTACTCAGCTACCTTTGTAGCAGAATACGCGCAACCTGGAAAAGCTGACGCTGCTTCACCAAAGGACATGCATCGGCGACGCTCGCTAGGGTCCTCCGCCGATTCGATATTGGGGAACATCATATGGTCCACCGGTTGCCGGGTGATTCTGCTCATGTAAAGGTTCAACCATAGATTGACAAACCACCAAGGCCCGCCTGGGTTGCCGATCGGTTCTCCCTTGGAAAGTTTTGTGCCGATTTGATGAAGCATGTGGTACACGGCACCCAGAAGATGTTTCCCGAGAGGAATATGGTTTCCTCTGGACAGTGCTTCAGCTAAGGATTGGGTGTTGGTTGTTGGGCCGGCGGCTCTTCCACAAAAGAAGTGTTTTTCTAGCCACATCATCAGGAAAGCTGTGTGCTCCCTGTTCTCAACGGTACCGGTCTTCTTGTTACTGTTGATGAAGCCTTTCCAGCCGCCGATTCCCCTTGTGTCCAGCCGATGCGACGTTGTGGTCAAAAGGTGGAAGGGTGTGTCGGGGGAAGATATGTCCAGGCCGGTCAAGAGGACCACATCGGCCAGGGTGGGGGTCATAGGACCGTGTCCAAATAAGAACGCATTAAGTGCGTCAGACCAAAAATAGGAAGCCGCCATCACTAACGGCTCATTTTTCTCCATTTGAGACAGGGAGAGGTTGATGCATTGGCCGATTTTGAGCTCTTCCCACGAGACGCTCTTTGACGCGGCCACCCGTTGGTACCATTCCCTCCAACCTGGGGTTTCATTCGGCCAAGATCTGAAAGTGCTCACCCATTGATCTAAGTTCATATCAGATCGTTTGAAGGGTATCCGGTCGGTTTCCGAATTTATAAGATCCACCGGATCTGGGTCTCCCATAGGACCGAGGCAAACAAGGCCAGGACTTCCCGTGAGGTGAATAGTAATTCTATGCCTAACCGCCTAAAAAAGGAAAATGAGTATGGGAATGTAAGAAATAGATCTAAGATAAATACGTTGCCGATAGGGGAAGGATTCGGTATTTACCTCCGGGATGAAGTTCTGAGTAATCGGTGTGGTCGCCGATGCGGATGTGGATGACGGGACCACAATGGGGATCGCCATTGGGATTTCTGACGAAGCTCCCTCATCTGTAGATGGAGTGACGGTTGTCGCCACCACCACCGGAGGCGCTGACTCTGGGGCATCGCGTGCCGGGGAGCTGCCGGAAGGAGCTGCCATCGAAGGAAAGAGGGAAGAAGTAACAGGAGGTGGAGCTAGAAAGCTTCGGCAGCAAGGGAAAGTGTCGAAAGAAGAAGGATGCGCGCACGTTGGGAAAAGAGATGTGAGCTTGAAGATGAGATGCGGTGAAGCGCTTTTAAAAGATGCTTGAAGGGGGGGTAAAAATGGAATTTTCACCGCGCCGGCGTTCGAGTTTTTCGGGGGTAGTGGCTATCGTGGGCGTCCGTTTCAAAAATTGCAATGATCAGCTGGGAGACCGCGAAACGGAAGGAGATTTTCACTGCGGCCGTTTCGGAGGGGAGGTTATAAAGAATTTCAAAGTAAAAGACTGTGTTTTACTCCGAAACTGGGGGGCATGTGTTGACGCCAGATTTCATCACCAGTAGAATCGGCGCCAAGAAGAAAGGGAATTGGAGAAGCATAGTTGGGAATCGGCCAAATGGTGCTACAGTGCGGAATCGGCTGGTGACTTTTGTCTCGCTTTAGGACGAATGCACCAGAGTCTCAATCGGTAATCTTTTGCCGATGAGAAATCGGTCGATTAGGAGGGTGGATTAATTTGGCCTGTATGGGCTTGGAAAGGGATAGAAGGATAAGGTGGAGGTTAGCCCACGAAGCGTGGAGTAACTAACCTAGCACGAATTGTGCTTATAGATATTCGTTTTCTGTTTGAATTAGAGATAGGATTCTAGTCGGTTAAGAAGTTGTTTGTACGGGGCTATAAATAGCTACCTTTGTAAATCTGTAATCATCAACCAATCAGTACAACAAGCTACTTTTTCTTCGTACTTACTTTCGAGCAGGCGACTTCGCCATTACTTTTTCTTCTCACGAGTTCGTGCGGGTTGGCAGGGCTGCATCATCTTGATCTCCGGCCGATTCTGTAAGTTCCGTTTATCGAGTAATATCTAAGCTTTAACTCCGGGCGTATCGCTGTTGTTTCGTTTAGATTTATTCATCAGTTATCGATATTTGCTAGATTCATAGGTTTTTACCTGTTTTTCTAGTTTTTATCACCAGTTATCCAGCTAGGAATGGGTAGTATCGGCTTTCTTTATTTTCTATCGTTAGATTCATTTATTGCCGATTAAATCTGTTCCTAGTATTGTTATCACAAGCTTTGTTCTGAGTATTTTAGCAATTTCCTGTCTACAAGGCTATAGAGATCAGGCTGTCTTATAGCCGATTTCATTATCACAGTAAATCGGCCGATTCGCCGATAAACTCTCTCGATCGGAAACTTAGCCGATCGTAATTTCTGAACCTGACACGTGTTCTTCCTTGCCAATCAACAGGTCAGATTAGCTGGCACGCCGCGTGAACCGCACCAGGGCATTCACCCGAACAGGAGCTAAGCAGATTCTCCCGGGTCGTGTGTCGGTCGCTGGGATTTGGTTGACCGATTTCTAGCTCCAACACCCACGAACATCAAGAAGGTTTGTGCGATAGATCCTGTCATTGTGGAGTTCAAAAAGAGAATGGGGATCAATCAGTAATTCTCTCTTTGTATGCAGCTGTGAAGTAGCGTAGCTTTATGGTTTCTTTTGCTTTTGCCTGATGATGTTCATGACTGGTTGGCTCAACTTGTAGTGTTGGAAGTATGTTTGTGATTAATTTGGCTCATTTCTCCTTCGTTTTCAATTGAGGGATCATAGGTACATGGTGAGATAGGCATGCATCCTCCAACCTACATTCATGAATAATAACTGCACAAATTTAGATAAAATTGTAGATAGGTTTGTTGAAACCAAACATGAGTGCAAAAAACTATGAAATCAAAAGGATAGGTGGGACCCACTACATCCCGCCAAGGTTGTGCCTCAAATTTTTAGTACTAGTGCAATGTTTCCCTCCTACGTTTTCCAAAATCCTCAAATATCTGAACCTCCTCCCCACTTGCTCCCAAAACGGCGGTTCCATCCATGGCGAGTCCTAGTGCAAAAAACTATGAAATCAAAAGGACAGGTGGGACCCACTACATCCTACCAAGGTTGTGCCTCAAATTTTTAGTACTAGTGCAATGTTTCCCTCCTATACATTTTCCAAAATCCTCAAATATCTGAACCTCCTCCCCACATGCCCCCAAAATGGCGGCTCCATCCATGGTGACTCGCCCTTCCATGGCTAGCGATGGAGAATATTGTCAGGGGGGGACGATGGTTCCTCTCTGCCTAAGTGACTCCATCCATGGCGGCTCCTCCTCCTTCCATGGCCGGCGATGAAGAACGGAGCACACGACCATGTACAGCGGCTGCGTCAGGGGGGCGACAGTTCCTCTCTGCCCAAGTGACTCCATCCATGGCGACTCCTTCTCCTTCCATGACCAGCGATGCAGAACGGAGCACGTGACCAAGTACGGTCGTAGTCGAGGAGGAGGCCGAGATTGAAGACCGATGTTACAGGTTTGCTGTGGCGGAACCGCCCAAATTAACCCGGCTAAAATGCACTTAAGTCGCCTGACACACGATCATGCACTTTAAGCAAGTCAACTCGGTCGTCCGTCGGATTTCATCTGATAAACCACTTACACAGGATCAAGAAGCATTGCTCACACGAAGGTGAGTGGCACAGAGATTACAACATTCCCCTCACATTAACATAGTTCGACAATTTATTACATCAGAATTTTTCGAAATTAAAACCAGTTTGCAAGGTTCAACAAAGGCGAAGTAAAATAAGCGGAATATAAACGTCGATACACAATATCATAACGAAGCTGATCATGACATCAATGATCCCTGCCCTCACCGTCTGAGGTGGGATCCCACTCGACTGTCCAGTCCAGAGGGAGCTGGGTAGGCCAAGTGGTGCCAGCAAACATACTCTCGACATTACCTGAAAAGTTAAGCCACAACAAGGCTGATCAACTAATACTCATCAAGACTGACCCGACAGGTGATAGGTATTGTCACCAACTTCTAGGTATGCAAGGCTTTTTGGCTTTGGGTTTGCTTTGCCAAAAGCGTCTATAGTTGGTCCTTACTTTCAATATTTTAGCTCAAGTTCCACGTTCATTAACAAGTCTAGATTAGCAACTTACACTAAGCAAGCATAGTTTTTTAAGCAGTTAACGAATAAACATCAAGATTAATATCCTCATGTTCCATTTTTACTCAGTGCAGAATAGCGATCAAGTAGTCCCAAACTATGAGAGGCAGACGAATCGATTCGAATTTATTAACCATGCATGGCGAACCTAATCTCACGACATCCGCGCACCACGAAGGGTCGCTTCATTTGTCAGCCGTCCCCATCGATCCCCATGCACGTGTCAGGGCCAAACTTCCCTTGGCATGCAATGCTCCACAGTCCCGGCCTCTTGCCGTACTGTGACCACACTTGCACCCTCATGATGCACCATGGGAACCTCGTTCCAGGGACAGCAGGAGTATAAGCCACACCCTAGTTCAATCAGGTACTAGGCTTCCCCATCCAATACTAGGTATGAGATTAGTACTTTCAAACACTTGATCATGAACGTTGACACGGTTCGACCTTAGCAAGTTCATTACTAGGCAGACGGGGCAAACCACCATATCGGAACCATTCCCGGTCCCGTCCGTCATCCTTATGGTTGGAGCATAAGTAAACAAACAACTCCTATAACTCGTGAGTGACATGCAATCACTCGACTTTTACCGAGTCCTATTTAGCATTGCATCTACGCGACTTATCATGCTAGTGTTCATATCAGAAGGGTACTAAGTTCATGCATCTAAGGTGTCATTCAACTCCTATAAACGTAAATGCACAATCATAAGCATCAACATATTGCATAATTTAAAATAGGGAAACATGCACCGGGGCTTGCCTTCAGGAAAAGTTAGCAGTTCCTCGGGGTCTTGATCTAGCTCGGGCTCGACTTCCAAGTGATGAAGCTCCGCAGCAGGTTCTTCCTCTGGTGTAGGGTGGAGCTCGTAGGTCCTGTCGGCGAGATTAGCTTCTACACGACATGCACATGCAGGAGTTTAGTTTTATCCAAGCGCGTACACCAATGATGCAAGGCATGGTTTACTGGTAGAAAGAAAGTTGCATATAGGCCACATTCACCTAAACAAGGTTTTAACTTTCTTTAACTTCATAAAGTAAGGTGGTCGGTTTAAACTTGAGGTTTACTTTGATGGCGATTGTGTACATATATAGATTCTCACAACTTAGAGTTGCACAAAAAGGTGGAAGGTCATGTTTGGGGTGGTTCAAGTGCATTTGGAGAGTTATTCACTTCTGAATGTTTTTTTTGTATCTGTTCCAAAATTACTTATTTAGCTTATTAGGATTTATATTTCTTTTTGTTCCTTTAAGTCGATTATTTAGCCAAAAATGGTTCCACAATCAAACAGCAACCAAAGGCACTGAGAAAACTATAGCACCTCACTTAAGTCATTAATAAGTTACTGCAAAATTTTGGAAGCCATTGGATTACCACAAAAAGAATTAAACGCATATTATCACCAAGGGTACCATGTGCTTAACTATTTTTATCTCAAAACTTATTGTGATTCTGTGACTGAAATTTTACCAGTATGTTGAAAGTGTGTTACAAAAGCTTTGGTTATTTTTTCATGATCTTTGGAGAAGGACAACTATTTCCCCTATTTATCTCCTATTTAAATATGCTTTACAAGGAAGGTGGGTTTCTTTCTGATTCTGACTACAACCCATATTTTTCGTGTAAACTACTTCTCAAAACTGAGCTACTCCAAGTGGTTTCATATTTTTCTCAGCTATGGATTAAAACTTGTGCAAAAAGTAATATTTAACCCTAGATTTCAAATATAAGATTAAAACAGTAACTTTAAGTTCTACTCCAGGGCCCTAAATATTTTTCTAAGCTTCTATTCACTGAAACATACACAACAGAGTTGGATTTACCTTTTTCTTATTTTTCTTCTATTTACTATGATTTAAAAGCAAGAAATAAAACTATAGGATATAAATTACAACAGTAACATGGGCAAACTTAATTTTGTAAGAAACTAGACAGAACAAGGATTCCAACAAAAGTGATTTAGCATTTTTCTGATTTTTCTAAGATTTACTGGGCATTTACAAAGTTTAAACCTTTTTTGGTCGATTTTAAACAAAAAACCGTGGCAAACTTGCACTCTACCCCCTACGTCTACGGTTTATTCACGTAGGGGTCCCTGAGTTTTGCGCCTAGGGCCCTGGAAAGATTGGGGAAGATGCAATGTCGTCCCCGGGGGTGCGCACGGCGGCGGCGGTGAAATCCCCAGCGATTCACCGGCGGGGATCGGGCAACAAGTGGCCGGGGAGGCGCAGGGGCTCACCTGAGCTCGACTTGGTGGAGTTAGGGTGACAGAGATGGCCGGCGAGGGTCGGAACATGGCGGCGGCAACTTGGCTTGGCGGGTGGCGATGCGGGCGGCGTTCCGACACACCGGTGGTGTCTGGATGGCAACGAGCGGCTCGGGGACGTGCGCGGAGGGGTGGCACAGCGGGCGGAGAGCTCATCGGAGCGTGGGGTGGCACGGAGGTGGGAGCTCCACGGGAGCCTTAGTGGTGACACAGAGGAAAAACAGGGGCACGGTGTGCGGGAGGTGGCGAAGGGTGGCGCTGATGGCGGGCTTGGCCCTTTTATGGGGCAGAGGTGGAATAGAGGGTCGAGGCGGGGCTCCAGGCGCGGGAGGATAATGCCGGGGAGAGCGAGTGTGCGGGCGAGGTGGCCATTGGCCCTGGGAAGCAGAGCTCCGGGCGCAATCTCGCCATGGTTGGCCATGGGCGATATGTAGCGTGGGCATCCGGTTTGTCGGGCGGGCGAGGCGGTGCGCCAAGGCTCTGGTTGGGTGAGCGGGTGGAGGTGGGGGACGACGGCAGCGTGGCGGCTTTTCCGGCGAGTGGTCAAAGCTCCGGTTGGCGGGCGTGGATGCGCGGCAGGGGCAAGGGATGTGCTCGGCCGGCGATAGGGCAGCGGGGAGCTTCGTCGGGTCTTGTCGCAGCGCTGGTTGGGCGTCGGGGCTCCCGTCCTGTTGCTTCCCCATTAGGGATAGGGCGCCGGTGAGCTGCCGGTGGACGACAGCCACACGTCGGGCGATGCGCGGGCGAACATGCTCGGGGTGCACTGGCGTCGAGGCAAAGCCGGGCAACAAACAAGACCAACTTTGGGGGCCCTCCACTTAAGATTTTCAAACTAAACGTTCGAATATCCCTTAAGCAAACTTGTAGTCCTATGCTCGGAGTTCAAACTTTACTAAAGGTGTTTGCTCAGATTTTGAAAGGATTTGGAGATAACTCAAGCCAAAGTTTGCCAAAAACCAGAGATTCCGGACTCAAAACATTTCAACCGATTTGGAGGAATTTCAGGAGTTTGGCTGTCTTTGACTCGAATTTTGGACAGCTTCTGAGTTGAATTAGACCAGGGTGCTATTGATAGAGTTTCTCTTCGGTCTTAGGAATTCAACTTTTATTAAGGGCTTTTCTCGAGTTTAGTTCAAAAATTTGGAGGAACACACTCGCCAAGAGGCACACTCTGGATGGTTTCCAGACTTAGAGCCCGATTTTGACCAAGATTTTGAGTAGGTTCGGATACAATTGGAACCTGGGTCAGTGTAACAAAGTTGGAACACACTCAAGGGACTACAACTTTTATTAAAGGTCTGACTTGAGGTTAGATATGAAATTGTGAGATAACAGGTTGGAAATTTGAAGAAAAACTTGAATTCTAGGACTTAGGTTGTTTGTCGGGTTTTATTATACTTCTAGTTTGATTCTTGTTTTTGGCCTTCTTCCACTCCGGATTAGCCAAAGTGTTTTTAGAAAAAGTTGTTTGAAATTTAAAGTTTTACAACTCTTATTTGGGCAAAATTTCAAGTTTGTATATAAAAACTCAAGTTTTATATTTAACTCCAAAAAGAGCTTTTTAGGGTCAAAAAGGACATTTCACCTCTTTTGGTTAGTGACTAATGACTTGTTTAAGTTTAAATACACCTAATTAAGGCAGAGTTGTTACATTCGCATCCACCTCTAACGCCTTGTAGGATTAGGGTAGAAAATATCTGAAGAATTAACGCGTACAATCGATTTGATGCTGCCTCATTAGCACATGCTTTTATAAATCACAGAGCTGATTACTACTGATTATTTTTTCGCATCACACTAGTAGTACCACATCTTCATTCATTGATGCGGGGTTTTGATATCTATGTGCACATACAGATCATGTGAGTTGACAAGTGAGTGGGAGGTAACGGTACATTGCTTGGGGGCAGATGGACAATTAGTGCGCCGGGTTAGGACTAAATTTGACAGGAAACAAGTAGACTTAGTCTAGTTGGTGAGTTTGAAAGAAGAACTAGGATTTGGTCTGCGGGACTACTACTACTACAAGAAGAGAATAGGAAATGCTAATGCATCTGTCCTGCCAATTGATTCCACCAAAGATGTAGAGTGCTTGCTTGAGAACATGATATCATCTGAAGAAAGGAAACTAAGGTTGATAATATCAAAACAAGAAGTGGTTGGAGCTGCCAACATTACACCCCTGAAATGACCAAGGGTGAATGAGTGTGATGATGTTACTGATGTTGATGATGATTCTAGTAATGATCGTGACGTTGATGAATACAAAGATAAGCTTGATGCCTAAGACCCAGAATGTGGTATGTATGCTGTTTGTACTACATTATGCACATGTGTCTATAACTGTACAATGTACTCACATAATTGTATGTGTTGGTAACTTGCAGGTCTATACAATGAATACAGGGATGATACAATAAAAGCATACTCTAAATGGTTAAGGCACAAAGGCCTTCTGAGAGATATTTGTAAATTCTTTTGCCTCTGAACTAATTCTTATTTTTGATGAAAATTGTACAATCCATTAAGTGCACCTGTTTTTCATTTGTTCAGTGTCTTATAATAGAGTTCAAGCAAAGCCTACAGAAGTACGTGAGGAAAGCAATGGTAGTAGCGACACGCCACCACAACAATGGCCAAATCATGCTAGGAAACCAAAGCAGACAAAAGGTTGTAAATGCTTCACACCTTGTGCAGTTTTTTATGCTCTTATTGTGCACGACTTAATGTATATATGTTTGTATTTTTGGATTGTAAGTAGGTGGCAAGAAAGTTGGCTGAGGATGCTTGAAAGGGCTAGCTACGATGGCCAAGAGATCGAAGAGTGGCTTGGAGAATAAACTGAAAATCAAATTTTCCAAAAAAGTCGGTGGTCCTTGTGGAGATAATAGACGTAACTTTGTGGATGAGGTTGTTCTGTATACAAAGCAGAAGGCTCCAGTAATTGGAGTTAGAAATTGGAAAGATGTGTGTTCATCTGTCAAGGGGGATATTGCAGAATCTGTAATGGTATGTCAATGGCCACCTCATGCTGCATTATAATGTTTTATATATATTAGTCTTGTTCCCTCTATTTTCTTGGAAACATATATTATGAATATAGCATACATTACATGTTTTCTTTTCCACTAGGATCATTGGGACCTTGAGACCACTGGGAGTCCAAAAAAAAAGATATGGAAGGTTGCCAATGCACGCTACAAAAGTTGGCGATCCATTTTGCATTCTACATACAAGGCATACAACAGTTATGATGAGAGAATGAAACATAAGCCTGAAGATATAGACATTGTGGGGTGGCACTATTTGAACATGTACTATGCAACTAATGACTTCAAGGTACGCCCTCTTTTGTAAGTAAAAGAAGACAATCATGAGTTCAACTTCTCATCGCTAACCATTACTTTACGGGATGATTGTGCAAAATAAGAGCAGCACGAACTCTTCGAATCGCGGCATGCTGAGAAAACCTCACTCGGGGGGTTCCAAACCTTTCTCGCAATGGAGTTGGGAAAAGGTAAAGATTTGTTTACTTATTATCAAGTTTCAGTACATTACACAATGATATATTATTCACATTTAATGTTGCAATCATAGAGAGATCCAGTAACTAGTGTTGAGCCACCGCTTTTGGAACTTTTGAAGACTACTCACACTAGGGAGGGAAGATGGACAAATCAGTTGGTTGAGAGTATTTATGTGAGTACTGAGTGCTAATTTGATCATAACATTGCCTGTACATTACCAGCTATTTTTTGGTATGAAACCATGACCAAATTAATGTTACAATTAATTGTTTCTTGCCATCAGACTAGTACAAGCAGAAAATTATCTCTAGCACAATCAAATGAAGAAGAACAAGTTTTCCAGAGTAGTCACACTTCTGGACCTGCTAAGGAAGACAAAGTTTTCCAGGAAACATACATGGAAACAACAGGAGCCAAATACAGCACGTCACGTGGCCATGGTTACTTGTTGAATACAAAACGAAAACAGGCAGCCCTTGAGGAGATAATGATTCAGGAGAGAATAGAGAGGCTCGAAGAACAAGAACGTCAGTTATAGGAAAAAATGCAGAAGCATGAAGCTGAAAAGGAAACAGAGAGAGAAAAACTTAAAGCCTTGCTTAAACAAGAATTTGAAACAATGATCGCTCCTTATCATCAGGCTTTACTGGGAGAGGTAACCAGAACATGATTTGTGCATGTTTATTTCTGTTGTGTTATAAATTTGCATAATCTTGCTCATATCTAGCCTCCCCTCTTTTAAAATCCGCAGCGTACACCGGCAAACAACAATAATACAATTGAAGTTGATGCTAGGACCAGCGAGGATAACATTGAAGCAAGGCCAGTACTACATAGCCAAGAAACTAGGAACCAGGTATCAATAATAATTGGATGTGATTGAAAATATATATACATATGTCGCTAATCTCTTGCCTGCCCGCTTTTAAATTGTACAGCATACCCCTCAAACCAACAATAATACAACTCCCGATGAAGCTGGGAGGACTGAGGAAAACCTTGCTGCAACACAAGTAGTGCATAGTCAAGAAGCAGCAAACCAGGTAACAACATCGAACAAGCATTCCAATCTTGATTGTTTTTTGCATTATATTTCAGCTAACATTGTTCCAAGACCTTTATTAAGATCCATAATGCTCCAACCACCATTGTCACAACCGAAAATAGCACTTCGACTCCAACCAGAAATGCTAAAACTACCAATGTTGTAAAGAGTCTGTTCAATGATAATTGTCGTAAAGGTACAAGAGCTGTTGCAGGATCCAGATCATACATTAGTACACAACAGCTTATATCTGGTGCTAAAACACGAGCAGGCAAAAGGAAACTGCAACTGGTACGAACTGGAATTGTGCTTTCAATATTGCTGCATATTGCTTCCAAGACAAAGTAGCTTCACAAGTTTTAATTCACTTGTTTGTTTCTCTTCGCTTCAGCATGCCAGTGAAGCTACGGAGGGGCAATAAGACTCAAGGTTGCCTATAGGTTACAAGTAGACCTTGAAGCAAAGTTGATTATCATGAATGCTGGGATGGGAGTCATGTGGATGAATGGACAAGAGTATTTTCATGTGTCGAATATTCTGTTTTATCATGAATGGTATGCATGAATGATGGATTGATTTAATTAATGATATATATGTGGCATCAATTATTGTTTTGGATTTTCCATTTTAGCCGATGACCAACAAGCATATGACGATGATATATTTTATGTTGCGATATCCATTGAGCGTATAACCATGACCCATATTGTGTGGCAATACCCTGTACGCATATAACCACGACATACTCTATTGCGATATGGTTGAAGCATATAACGACGACACGTACATCGTTGCGATAACTCGTAACCCCTATTGCAATGATTCAGGTCGTTGCTACATCCATCGAGCGTAAAACCACGACATATGTCATTGCGATATGGTTGAAACATATAACCACTGTTAAACATTGTTGCGATACCTTGTACCCCCTATTGCAACGATTTCATGTCATTGCTATATTCATTGAGCGTATAACCACGACACATTTCGTGGCGATATGGTTGAAGCATATAACGACGACACGTACATTGTTGCGATACCTTGTACGCCTATTACGACACTTTCTTGCCATTGCGATATCCATTGAGCATATAGCGATGACCCATATTTCGTTGGGATACAGTTGACGCATATAGCCACGACTAGTATTTTCGTTGAGATAGGCTGTTAGCATATTGCAACAACATAGGTCTTGTATTGCAACAACATCCTTGCATTGCATTATCGCTTGTTTGCAACAACGCAATGTCGTTGCAATAGCCTCTATAGCAACGACCCCTACCGTTGCAATAGCCACTATTGATATGCAAAGATCTATCAGACCTAGCATATGTAAAAAAAGAAAGGCATGCAAGATCTACCAGCCGATACGATCTCATAACTTTGAACATTTAAACTAGGCAAGGGAGCTGATGAAGATAACCTAACAAGATCTAAGTTGTTCGATTACTGTGAGTAACATTGAAGACAAGTAGAATATTGGACAAAGCCTAGAAAGTTCTACCTACAATCTAAGAATACTTGATAACTAACCACACAACAATATCATAATATAAGACTTAACTTTAAAAGTTTTGATGGAGGTTGTAATGATCGGGCGACGGTACTTACAAGCTCACCTGAGATCGAAGCCGATGCAACCCTGCACGCTAGAAGGAACTCGTTGAAAAGCTACATTACTCCTACTCTTAAGGAATTGGTGGCATGGCGTCGAAAGATTGTATTGATTGATCGAGAGATGTTTTTTACACTGGTTAGGGGGTACATATTTGTACCCTGGAACTAACAGAGTCTGAACCAATCTTGACTAACTTATAGAAATCCTAACTAAACAAAGGAAATATTAAGATACATGTACTCTAATTTCCCTTATGAGTCCTTGTTGATAAAGCACCCTTGTCCGGCTCGTGCCCTCGCCCAATACGCGCTTTTCTTCAATTTGATTTTTGGAATCCACCATCTCTAACATGGCACTTGCTAGCCTTTCTTCATCAGGCTATCAACTTCCTTCCCGAGACCCTATTGACAATAAATTGGCCAAATTCTAGTTTCAATAGTCTCACCTAAAAATGAGAAATGATGACAAGAATCTGAAAGGTGAAAATGACGCAAGGATGTGGATGGAAGATTGCGCAAAGGCTAACAAGGAACTTGAAGCGACTACTGCTCAGCTGCAGAAGGTGAAGGGACACCTGAATTAGGCCACCAATGTTCTTAAGAAGGTCAAGCAATCACTGTTGTAGGCCTCATATAGAAGGTCATTCAAAGACGATGGCGAGACATAATGTGATGTTTGGTGTTATTGCTAGGTAGATGGTTGAGAGGTGGGATCATTCTTATATTTTGGTAGTTGATGATACTATCTGGCAAATTATGATAGCTATTAATGATGATTATGAACTTTGTAATGAGAAATGGCTATGACATGCCATTTTATGAAACCTGTTGCTGTTGTGATGTTTGCTGCTTGTTGCCGCTATGATGTTTGTTGTTATTGCTGAGGTAGATGGTTGAGAGGTGGGATCATGTTTTCATTTTGGTAGCTGATTGTACTATCTGACAAATTATGATAAGTAAGAATGATGATTATTAACTTTTGAGTAATGAATGGCTATGACATGCCATCTGATTATGCCGCTTTGGTTTAATCTATTTTCAATTTGATTCCAGCATATTTACCATTCATAATTCACTGTTATGTTAGTCTACGATGAAAAAAAGGAAGGAAAATAAAAAGGAAAGAGTGTCCACAGCAAGGCTCGACCCTAGAGAGTACCCAAGGTAGTCCAGTCGAGTACAGTACAGAGTCCTACTCTAACTCGGTAGAGTAGTTTCCTTTGGACCCGACTAGACTTTGGGAGGTCCATGAAGCCTACGCACCCTCCAGAGTAGTCTTCATGTCCGAGCAGGTTTCGGGTATGTTCCCCTAATCAGGTTCGTACAAGTCTTCTAGTGGGCCCGAGGGTGCCCAGCCGACAGGTGCCGGTATGTGTCGTGCAAGAAGGTAAATGATAACTTGTTTCAATTCTAATAAACCTTGTTTGTATTCTTGATGTTAGTGTTGTAAATGGTGAATTTTATGAACGTAATCGATGTCTGCAGCTTGATGGGAAGAAATGCATGGCGTTTAAGTGGGTTGATCTGAATGGAATGCTAGAACTATAGGTATTCTGGTGAAGCTGATGAAGAGGAAGGAAAAAGCTGAAGAAGAATGGAGAATTGCAAGGAAGGAGCTCAACGACACAATCTATGAGCTACAGAAGGTGAAGCGATACTTTGGGAAGACCACCGTTGAGCTGATGGACACGAGGAAGAAAATTAGACATGATGTATTCATGCCTCACCTGAAAATGGGAAATGGTAACAGGAGTCTAAAAGCTGAAAACCAAGCAAGGATGTGGAAGGAAGAATGCACAAAGGCTAACATGGAGCTTCAAGAGGCTACCGCTGAGCTGCAGAAGCTGAAGGGTCACCTGGATAGGGTCAAGAAATTGATGCAGTAGGTTATTAACAATTATAGCTATTAACAATTATTATGAAACTTGTAATGATGAATGGCTATGACATGCCATCTTATGAAACTTGTTGATGATGTGCACTTTTTAGTGATGAATGGCTATGACATGCCATCTGATTATGCCGCTTTTGTTTAATCAACTTTCAATTTGATTCCAACATATTTACCATTTAGAATTCAGATATGCTGCATATTTGAGGAACACTAATAATATAGATATTGGTACTATATATACAAATGCGTGGTCTAAAAATACAACGGGCGGCACGGCTATTACAAAATGAAAGATCAATTGCTCTACTCATAGCTAGGCAGGAACCATGTTCCTTGCTACCAAATCCAGTTCCCAGGAACCTGTGTAATGCGACTCTTCATCATGCCCACCAATTGCTAATACTCCCTTCAAGTTAGGCAAGCCATAAATGGCATGCTCTTGTACAACAATGCACTTGTTAGGTCCAAATAGGATGATCTTATTCTAGAAGTCTAGAGCTGTCTCCCAGGGAATACACTGCCAAATGTTAGCAACGAATGAACGCAGAGTAAATTCAACCATCTCAACATCTCTCTCGTTGATGTCCCAGCTCCAGGAGCTGTGCATCCTCTTCTCCCAAACAACAAAGAACAATCAGTCTTGACCTTGGAGTAGAGAAGAGTCAATTGGCTTGAGGAGGTACTTGAAGATGAAGCCCCAGGTAGATCTACATCTTTTCAAGAGAATTGCACCAAAAATCTTCCAAGGGAACGGTAGTCCAGTCAGATTGGCTTCCCAAATACCAAATGCATATGGCAATGACCCTAGCGCTGGAGTATATTTCGGGGGCCACAAATTGGTTAACATAAGAAAATGACTCTGCACCAGTAAGTGTTTCCAAGCCAAAGATACAAGCATCGAGAGAACCCATACGGTGCCGTGCTGGAAGTTGAGGAAGGATAATTCACTGAACGAGCGCAGTTCCAACTCTTAAGACTGCTTTGAACCTAATGAAATCTCTTGCATCACTGATCTTATTGGTGATGCCCACAACAAGATCTAGGATAAGATTTGCCTAGGAAGGACCCATGTTTGAGGAGAGATTGACTAGACAGTCAAAGAAGAAGGTAGAGGGAGAACAATGGAGGACTCGTAATAGATAGATAAGGGGAAAGTTATGGACGAGGCAGAGATTGCAGTTCCAAGCCAGAGTAATGATGAGGGAGTGGAACTGGTTGGTGAATTTCTGGTGTATTGATGTTTTGCAGAAAGTATCTTCCTATGTATGAATACTAACAACCGCATCTATCTGTTCGTGTTCACCGGATCATCTTGTATAACTACTGTTTAATAGACTAGACCTTCCTGTGTTTGTATTGATTGTTTCAATGCTATCACTTGTATGTATTTGAAATGAAATTATGTACTTGAATCCATGGAATGAAATTATGTATTTCTATCACCAATGAACCCACACCTCTAAAACAACCGTGATATGACAAGAGAAGTATTGGAAATAGTGTGATGATGTAGCACTCATGGAGAGATTTAAGGACCGTTTTATGATTTTACATTACTTTGCGGGGACCAGTTGTCAATAAGGGCTACATCAGATTATAGCATTATCCCGTTCTCTTCCCTTATGGAGTAAGCTTCTTCTTCATTCCTGCAACCACCAAAAAAACCCCAATCTGGTAGCGCGCCTCTTCCTCTCCCCATGGTGCCATCGTCTCCTAGAGCGATGACGTATGTCACATTGTTGACAATCGTTAAGTACCAAATATGATCGTCAATATACTCAAGAATAAAGGAAGATTGACATTTCTTACATGCATATTTGGTTTTGAATAATGTAGTTCCACTTGTCCTTAGAGAATATTTGGTTGTAGGTGAATTAGCAAAAAGAGGATGGGGAAATCACCCTCTATGGATCCAAGAAACACGCTTCTTACCAATTGGAGGTTGCCACGTGTGCATCCCACGGATTGAAGGGCCCACAAACTACCACAACCGCCTCAATCCACAAGATAACACACGTAACCACCATTGGGACCCACCAAGCAATCACTCAGAGAAAGGCGGTTGCGAGGTGGGCCCTTAGGAGGTTGGCTGAACCTGGGGTTTGGCCGAACTACCCTTATCCCCTCTTGTCTCCAGCTTCCACGTGGTGACGGTATAGGTCGGTTAAGGGATATTCCTTGAAGATTCCCTCGCAGAACCGCCTCTTGGAGCCTATAAATATGAGGGGAGGCTTCCAAGTTGAATCACTCTCTCCTTCTTGGTTTCCAAGTTAGTGGAGTTAGGCTAGAGTAGCTCTACCTTAGGTTCTGGGTCTCCATGGAGTCTAGGGTATGGCTCTTGTATCCTTTTTTCCTAGGTTGACTTTATTCTATTCTGTTGGCGCTAGAAATCGGCCGACCGAGTCCCCAGCGTCTTAACACACGACCCGGGAGAATCTGCTTAACTCCTGTTCGGGTGATCGCCCTGGTGCGGTTCGCGTGGCGTGCCAGCCAATCTAACCTGTTGATTGGCAAGGAAGAAGACGTGTCAGATCCAGAGGTCGCGATCGGCTAAATTTCCGATCTCGAGAAAGCTTATCAGCAAATCGGCCGATTTGCCGTAATAAAGAAATCGGCTATGAAGCAGCCGATTACCGGGCAGCGTGAATGAAAACTGCTGGAGCAATCAATACAACGCTACAGTAGCAACACTAGGAACACATCTAGTTGGCTATGCATAAAATAAGTAAATTAAGTGACGAAATACGAGAAAAGCCAATATTGTCGATTCCTAGCTGGATAACTGGTGATAAAACTAAAACAACAGGTAAAACCTACAATTCTAGTAAATATCGATAACTAGTGAATAAATCTAAACAAAATGACAGCGATGCGCCCGAAGTTAAAGCTTAGAATTTACTCGGTAAACGGAACTTACAAGATCGGCGGAGGTCAAGTTGATGCAGCCCCGCCAATCCGTATGAACTCGTGAAAAAGAAGAAAAAGTATTTGGCGAAGTCGCCTGCTTGAAAGTAAGTACGAGGAAGCAGTAGTTTGTTGTATTGAGTTGTTGATGATTATAGATCTACAAAGGTGGCTATTTATAGCCCCGTACAGACGACTCCTTATCTGACTAGAACTCTATCCCTAATTTAAATGGAAAACAAATATTTACAAGTACAATTCGTACTAGGTCGATTATTATGCGCTTCATGGGTTGATTCCCTCTTCATCTTTATAGGTCCTTCTAAGCCCATACCAGCCTAGCTATTCCAACCTCCCAATCTGCCGATTTCCTCATCGGCAAGGAGTAACCGATCAGGAACCGGGCGCGTCCGATCCTAAACCTTCAGGGGTCAAGCAAGGCAGAATTCTAAACATCAATCGGCCGATCCTGGACTGTAGCATCGGCCGATCCTGGACTGTAGCACCAACCAACCGATCTTTAACTGTAGCGCCATTCGGCCGATTTCCAACTGTCACCCCTGTATCTCGCTGTATCTTCCAATTTCTTCCTCTCCTGACGCCAATTTTACTCGTGTTGAAATCTAGCGTCAACATATTCAAAGTATTCATCTTTCTTATATAGTGTTGTGCTTGGTTCTTCTATACATGAGTTGGTTGTATACCCTTGCTATAGTGATATGCTAGGCTTATATGCTCGTATGCTAGTCGTATACCCTTGCTATCGTGGTATAGGCTTATATAATCTCATGTGTGCTTATAGACCTTGCTACATGTTATACCTTTTGTGCATACATATCATATATGGGCTAGTTGATCTATGCTACAGCATCGGTTCAATGGCCATTTCCATGGTGGCTTCAGCCATTGTCACCATAGCCAGAATGGTTGGAGTGTTATTATCAATGCAAGCATGGTGCTTGGATTACTTAGCTTCATTGGATATGAGTTTTCCCCACGGATTGCTAGGGGTAGGCGGCAGGTGGTGACAGCCCTATCCGTCCTTTGTAATCCCTCCCCTCCCGTTCGGGTACGCTGTAGGAGTTCGTAAATTAGCAGTAACTGCGCTGGCAGACCAGTAGGGTACTGTCTCCCCGTGTGTGCCTGGGTGCATAGGCTTGGTCCCTGTACAATGAGCATGTATGTTGTGCTTGTAAGATCTATGCAGTATATAGGAGTACATATGAACCTAGAGCTAACTCTTAGTCCTTCTACCTAGCTTAGTTATCTTGAGATGATTCTTTTATGTGTGTCACAGTACTCTATCCATCATTATCTTACCCCTGTCTTGAGTATTGTCTCTATCCATCTTATGATATACTCATATGCATAGTAAACTCTTACAATACCCTTGGGAATACTCTTGGGTGAAATGCTAAAACGGTATATCCGTGCACTTGTAGATTTATTCGTGATCGTTAAATATACCAACAATGGCGTGTGAGAAAACTATGACCACATTTCTATGGTGGGCATTTAAGACTAACTGCACCCAATTGTAGGAGATCTCATAACACTAATCTTGCCAAACAGAATTCTCACAGAGGATTTTGTGTTCGTGTGTCACCACCATCCTGAAGTTATCAAGAGGATCCACATGCTTGCTTTAAAGAACATCGAGTAGAGATTAGGAGGCCGCTGCCAGAGTCCGTTGTAGTTTTAATGTACTATTTAAGTGTATTTTATCATGTAAATAGTCAAAAACAGTACATTAATATGTTGTGCTAAAGTATATTTGTAATGCAATAGTTGGATCATCCTGCAGATAGCAATCTACAAAGGAGGATAATCCGTGGAGTACTCATCAATGCCATGATGCCATGGACTGTGCCAGACTCCCTTCTAAAACTGCTCATTTACGTAAGGTCACTGACGCTTGGGTTCGAGTCCCAACCGGTCCAATGTGCCACTGACCTAGGTCTCATGGTGGTTTCTAAAGAGTTTCATCTCCCGCTACCGAGCACAAAGGCAGGATCTAAAATTTTGAATTCCTCGCTCCTCCTCCGGGTCCTCCCCCGTTATATATAAAGAAAGGACCCCCATTATATATAAATAAAAGAGGAGAGCCAACCCTCCCACATCTCGCGTGGTAATTCCAAAATCAGTCCTCTCTCATCTTCCCGTTGAATAGCCCTAGTAGATCTGCAGTGGTGGCAGCAAGTGTGACCTCGGCAGCGCCATCAAGCTGGACTGGTAGTGGGATACCACGGCTACAAGTGGCGGGCTTCCTCAGCGATGGGCTTGAAGCTACGAGATGGTTCGAGGCTATCACTCCATCGGCTTCCCCGAGGCTGCCACCGGTGGCTGCCGTGCTCTAGTACGTGTGAGGAAGATCGACGAAGCGGCGCATGCCCGGGCTGCTCCATTGAGGTGGCATTCGGCACCTCCTTCTCTTCATATTCATCAGTTCAGTGGTCTCCTCCCCATATTGCTAAATTAAATTATTAGATTGCTTCCCCATGCTCTTTGATTTTCAATATTGTAGTTGCATACTTTGGTGAATGTGGATCCGATGTACCCTATTGCAAAAGTTGGTGAAAAAAATACTCCTCCACTAGATCCCCTTTATCTTTCACATTTTCCAATAATTATTTTTGTGCCAAGTCAAATTATTTATGTGGTTTGTAGAACTTAATAGATGAAATTATTAGATTGCTTCCCCATACTCTTTGGCTTTCACTATTGTAGTTAGATTGGGTAATGTTGATCTGTTGTACCCTATAGGTAGAGTTGGTGAAAAGTTACTGCTCCAGCAGATCCCCTTTATCTTTCACCTTTTCCAATAACTATTTTTGTAGAACTTAATAGATGAAATTATTTCAATTTGCAGGTGATCTCAACCATTGCCACATGTTCTTATGCTTGGTTATTTTTCCATTCTTAATTTATACTTAAATAAATGCATCAACTGAAGTTTGACTATATCCTGTTTCAGCTGGCCAAAGGGTCAACATCTGTAGTCGCTCCTGTTCAGTCCAGCTCCAAGGTAACAAACTAAACACATGATGATTATTGAAGTTCCTTCTTTCCTTAGTTTAAATCAATTACAAGATCACAATCTGATTTTGGATCCATTGTTGCTAGATGGAAGTTCTAAAATCAATGCTGCTTCTTGCTAAAAAAACCTAATGAGGCAGCGAGTACTCAAGAAGCTCTACCAAATCCTTTTGCAGCAATGTTGATAGGGAGCAAGTTGACACCGACAAACAAGATGGGGTACAACTTCGACAACGGTCTTTTGCTCACCAGGAAGAGTTAGCTAACTTGAAGAAGAAGACAGAAGATTCAAAATCAACTCTCAAAATGCAGTCAACCGAGATTGCGAACTTGAAGAAGATATCACAACATATTGAAACACTCCTTCATCAACTGCTAACCTCTGCTAGAGGTTAAGATCAATGCTCTACTTTGTCTCTTGAGCTTATGACCTGGATGCAGCTTTGTTAATCTCAATTCTTTGTGAGACAGTTATCTTGTAATAGTTTGTAATATGTGATGAACAATATGGTAGTGGTTGTCTCGATGGGAAACAATAATTTGTTTTCTTGTATACGTAAATACGTGTGTTCTGTTTATTATTTTGCCAACTGGACCGGAATTAAAATAAAATTAATTATTTGTCAGCCTAATTAGTTAAATTTATGTTTGCCTTAAGTGGGCTTAGCCCACATGTAATGGGGCCAAAAGTCAATTTCATTCATAAATTGGGATTAAAAGGGCCGCAAACAATTTGCACAACTTTTGAGCTCGACCCAAGAACAAATGGGCCTACCGGAATCAATTTTGGACTATTTGAACAACATTGGCCTGTGGGAACAAATTTGGGCTCGACCTAATAACATTGGGCCTATCAGAATCAATTTTGGGCTATCTAAACAACCTTGGCCTGTGGGAACAAATTTAGGCTCGACCCAACAACAAATGGGCCAAATTCATTTTATGACAAAACAATTTGTCAGAATTGTCATGCCACATCAGATTCTATCCATTGTAGCAAAATAGTAGGATCCAATTTATGACGTTTCTGTTTGACGATTCGTAGGTGTCATAATCTTAGTGACGCACCGAAATAAAGAAAGTCACTAGTCGCGTTTATGATGCTCAAGTAATGGCGAAGGGTTTTTGTCACTCTCGTGTTGTAAATCACAATTTATGACACAAAAAATGCGTTTATGACACATTGAAGATCTAATGCGAGCGTGACGACGATTAATTGGGTGTAGTTGTCCCTAGTGGATCCGCACATGGCACCACGATACCCTCCAGTGCCCCATTGCTCTGGGTCAATCCTCCCTATGTTCCTCCACTTGTGGCTGCAGTAGATTATGTGTTGGCAACATTGTGGTGGCTAGAATCACTACTAGAGAACTCATCTTCTATCCAACCCTTTTTATCCCGGTTGATTTTGGACCCACTTTAGTCCTGGGACAAAAATGAGCCACCGACGGGGAGGGCTTTAGTCCTGGTTGTAACTGCTAGTGGGATGAGGGGGTGTTTTATCCCGGTTGGAGCCACAACCGGGATTAAAGCTCCCCCCTTAGACCCCATTCGACTTACCAACCAGGACTACCTTTAGTCCCAGTTGTGGCTCCAACCGAGACAAAACACCCCCTCCGGCATCTCCCTCC
>NC_028455.1:10466514-10711688 GCF_000263155.2 Setaria italica | reverse complement strand
CCCTCTACTACCTCTCCCCTTCCCCCTCT
The DNA here is from genome assembly GCF_000263155.2 of Setaria italica. Taxonomy (NCBI): domain Eukaryota; kingdom Viridiplantae; phylum Streptophyta; class Magnoliopsida; order Poales; family Poaceae; genus Setaria; species Setaria italica. Next base: position 10,711,659 of record NC_028455.1, on the reverse strand, counting down.
ACTCGCCCCTCACTGGCAGTGAGAAGCGGCAGTGAGGCAAGGTGCAGGGAAGTGGCGCGCGAAGGAGCGGTGGCCAACCAGAGGCAGTGGGACGAGCGGGCGTGGCCAGGAGGCTGGCTCCCAGCGACTGACCTGCTAGGGGTGGCCGGGCGAGCAGTGGCCGAGCGGCGACGGACGTGGCATGGGCAGGCGAGCAGCGGCGTGATTGACAGCGAGGTGCGGGCGGGCGAGGGTGGGCAAGCGGCGGTGCGGGCTAGTGCAGGCTAGTGTGGGCCGGCGCAGGTGGGCAAGTGGCGGCCAGTGTGGGCGCGCGACCTCTTTTTTTTTGCATCCTTTTTTTAGTCATGGTTAGTAAAACCAACCAGGACTAAATGGGGTCTTAAAGGGCTCCCTTTTATCCCCAATAGTTAGTCCCAGTTAATTTGTTGGGATCTATGTCCCTTACCAACCGGGACTAAAGAAGCGTTTTTTAGTAGTGAATGGGTCAAATTGCATCTCTTCCAAATCAAATCCAAGGGACATTTATATTGCTTTAAGTCCGGGAGAATGAGTGTTGTGGGAACACTAGGCTTCATTTGGCCTTTGATGTGTGGTGCAAGTGGTTGAAACCAAGGAGCTAGCACACATTCTGACCCTAGTGCTCATCATCCTCATGTACCTTCCCTACGCCATCCTTGGTCCATACCCAACTATGTGGTTTGTACAAAAACCCTCTACTTGTATCCTTTTCTGTAAATTTACAACATGTTACAAACTAACACTAGTAGAGAACTGACCTTCCATCCAAAAACTTTTATCCTGGTTGACTTTGGACCCAGGACTAAGTGCCTTTAGTCCCAAGTCCAAAATGAGCCACCAAAGGCTTTAGTCCCGGTTGTGAAGACCAACCAGGACTAAAACCCCCCTTAGTCCTGGTAGTAATAGCTAGTGGGAAGAGGGGGCGTTTTGTCTCGGTTAGAAACACCAACCGGGACAAAATACCCGTTTTCATGCGTGCGCCCCCCTCTCTCCCGGCCTCCACCTTATCTTTCCTCCTCTCCCTATCTCTTCTCTCTCCCAGCCCCCCTTATCTTCCTCATCTCCGTTCCGGCTCTGTCCCTCCCAACCACCGCCCCCTCCCCCTCCCTCCCGCCACCGCAAGCCCCTCCCCCGACCCTCCCTCTCCTATGGGGCCGACGCGTGCGGGCGCGGGCAAACGGTGGCAGTCGAGCGGCGGGCTAGCACGGGCGGTGGGCGAGCGACGGCGGTGGGCGGGTGAGCGGCGGACCGGCGCGGGCGAGCGGACGACAGCGGGCAGGCGAGCGGCGGGCCGGCGCGGGCAACCGGCGGCGGCCAGCGCGCGGCCTTTTTCTTATTTTTTTGGAATCCTTTTATCCCGGTTGATTTTACCAACCATAATTAAATGGGGTCTTTAGTCCAGATGAATGACCCAGGACTAATAGATCCTGCTTTTATTTTGAAAATTTAGTCGCATGTTTTCCACCAGCGTAAGACAGATAGGCTAATATGGAGTTAAAGCAAGTGTCATGTGGCGTGTAAGAATCAATATTAAATCAGCTATTAAATAGCACACAAACTGGTGTTTATAAGAGATGCCAATAGTTGCTAACTCCAAACTAGAATTCTTCCACGGATGAGTCTCCAACCATACTTAGCATGTATAGGCCACTTCAGCTGGCTGTTGACCTTCACTGTTCATTTTGTGGTGCTAACCGTCTTTAGGGATTTTATCCAAATCAATCCAAACTTTATCATGACTTCCGTGTGTCCATCAAACCAACTCAAACATATACTCTTCAAACAAGTTAGTCATGTTGTCATCTTTCACAAAATCACAATATGCCCAAACTAGGACAATATTTCCTACAACAACGTGTTATATATAGGTAGTGAAAACTATTTTCATGAAAATGCACTTAGTAGAGCTTCAACACGATTTGCCAAGGGCCTTGACTTCCTTGTACACTACCCATGACCACTTTGCAAAATCAAGTGAAGTGTCTCACAAGACTTACAATGCTAATGCGCTACCACAATGGTGTGTGCAACAATTGGAAATATATGGCGGTCGCACGTCAAGTCGATTTTGTTTTCTTTCTCGTTTTTTCTCCAAAAAATTTTCTCTAAATTTTTATTCTATATTTTTTGCACGAATCTCTTGTCCCTAAATTTTGCTCACAAATTTTTGTTTCAATTTTTTTAGAAAATCTTTCCTAAAGTTTTCTAAATTTTCTTCAAACACTTTCCCAAATGTTTGTGTTCCAAAAATTTTTCATGAAAGTTTCATTCACAAACTTTTTGCATGGAATAAATTTGTATGAATTTTTTTGTCGTCTAAATTTTATGTGTAAAAACTTTACACATATTTTTTGATGGTATTTTTTTAAGTTTTAAAGATAACGGATGGGTCAAGGGGCTGATGCACATGGGGGAGGGAAGGGAAGTGTCGGGTGACGGGTTGTCAGAAATCAACCGGACGGTGGCTTCCATCCGGTCGCCCATAAATTATTAGCAGCTCCTTGAATACGTCTCGGTCTTGGTGCCCATCTTCAAGCCTCCTTGACAAAACTCTAGTACAAGTGTCTAGTGCCATCATGGTAGCATCTGTTGGATTATGGTGTGCTGCTCCTCACCTCTGGATCGTCTTTGGAGTTAAACTTTGGTGGAGGCATCCAATGATCACTAGATTATTGTCACCGAAGCTTCTGATGTGTGAAAACGCATTGGAACTTTGCCCTGTTGATAACTTTGTTGCTTAAGCATTTAGTGCACTCAAGCAGCCGGTGAATGTTATCACCAGGATTTGCTTTGTTCCATTGTCCAAGCGTTTTCTCTTCGGTCATTCCCTGATCTTCTAGCTATCTAGCTAGGGTCTACGATATGCCCACTTGATCTTAACGAGGTGTTTGATCACTTAAGTTCACTCCATGAGACTGAGTCTTTATATACTAGCAAACCATGTTAGATATATGTTTCCATTCGACTGCAGTGAGTGGGCAGTAAGGAACGGGCTAGCTACACTAAGGCCTCGTTCGTTTTCACCGAATTGACCCGGAACGAGGTACATTCCGGGTGGTTTGAAGTGGTCCGGTTTGAAACCAGACTTGCATTGAAAGTGTTGTTCGTTTTAGTCTGACCTGGAACGAAAATCAGTCTGGACTGGAATACTTCTACATTAGATGGCCCGGATTGAAACCATACCTCCTCACCCCTGGAATGAATCTTGACCGGATTGAGTGACACGGGTGGAATCACTCAAACCGGACCTGGAAGTAATCCTGGCTGGAATCCAATCCCGATAAAACAAACGAGGCCTAAGTGAATCTACGTGCAACTTGACACGCATATGCATTCACATGACTGCCGGGCTTCACTGAGTTACCTAGGCACATTCTAAGTACTCAACATTTAATCTTATCACTACACACAACGTAATAATTCAGTAAAGAAACCAGTAGGTTAATTATATATATTCTTTTAAAAATCCAGCAAGTTCTGAAAGCAAACGCTCACCAAGAAATCGCAACGCGAGTCAACACAAAGAAAATATTGCATCAAAAAGAGTTTGAAACAATAATTATCACAGCAAGTAACCTGAACAACACCTAAAATAGCAATTATAAATTGATACCCAGGTTCGGAGCTAACTATTTGGAAATCAGTTGCACCATGGTCCAAACTCCTTTCTGGCTTGTGCTTTTTTCCTTCATGTGAACAACCATTGCACGTGCAGCCTTTCAGATCGATGTGTACAGCTTCACGAATCGATAAGGCACGATCACGCCACCTTAAATAGATGTATCTTGGTACCAATGCAACAAATGGAAGCAGGGGCGGACATGGGCCAAAAATTGAGTGGCGGCCCAATATACAAGCTACAGTGTTTGCTACATTAAAACAGTGGCCCATTCCACTGCGGGCCGAGAATTTGAGTGGTGGCTCGTGTCCTCACTCAATATACTCTGGGTCCGCCCCTTTCTAGAAGTATTGCGGCACATAGAGATGGACGGCATTCCTTGGTAGGCGTACGTGTTGATGACAACATCCAGGGCTTACAAGATGATCCTTCGTGATGAGAGAGCCACCGATGAGCTTCAATTTTGGCGAAGCGACGACGGAAGGTTTCCAACAAAACAACAAAAAATGTTTCATTTACATGGACCAAATGACCTATGTTGAAGCTAATCGGTAAAGACAGCTAGCCCTAAGAAAAAGTTAGAATGAGAAGTATGTGTTTTTCAATTATGTGGGCTTTTCCAATCGGCCGTGACCTCCTCTTATTTAGGGAGGCAACTGGACATATAGGCTTAACAAATTTAGAAATCTATCTCTATTGTTTCTTCCTACCGTCATGATCGTTTTGCAAAACAGTCCTATAATTTTTTCGTAATCAACTCGCAGTCCTTGGAATAGTTCTTGATGATTTTTCAAAAAGGTCCCCAAACTTTACTGTAATTGACCCGAGGTCCAGCCTTTGCTCCTATTCTTTTGTCCCGCCCACACAGCGCACTCGTCGGCGGCGGCGCGGGACGCGCGCCACCGCTCCGTCGCTCGCGTGGCCAACCCTCCTCGCGCTCACGACGCATTACTATTGCTCGCCCTGGCGGGTAGCTACTCCCTCAGGCTGCACGCCCTACCCACCACCTGGACCTAAGGAGTGAAGGAGAGAGGCGGAGTAACGGGGAAGGAAACAAGGAGCCAAGTGCTTAATGGAATGCTGATAATGTCTAAGCTTCCTTTAGTGTTCATGTGAGAGGTTAATAGTACGTTCCTCTACTTGGATTATCTGCTCTGCTCCATCATCTCCTGGTAACTTTATCTTGCTCGTCTGGTGCTAATAGTCTTTGTAGATGGCAAGTATTTTCGTGGATGCATATTAGCTTGGTTGTCTGTTTGATATAGAACTAGTTTAATCCACGGTGTCTTGGTGGATGATGTTTGGGCTAGTTTATTTGTTTAAATGTAAATTCCAATGTGACCCATTCCTGGTAGGATCTGGCAGTGAATAACGTGAGCCTGGTGAACGTCTACCCAGAATCACTTATTCTAAATCAATCTTTCAATTTATATTTAATTGCTTTGAATTTGTGCCCCTAGTATTGCCAAGAATTGGTTTTTTTCCATCCAGTAGCATTTAGTACCATAGCCTCTAATCTGCATATAACTGTAACTGGTTTTCATTTTTATTTAACTTGTAATCAATATCAATTGCTATCTAGTGTAATACTCTTTTGCAATGCATATAGTATGAAGCTTGATTGACATTAAGCACCATTGCTTTGCTAACAGTGTATGCCCTACTGTTATGATAATGCCTTGATGCTATCTATGGATGTGTACATGAGTTTGCTTTTCATTTCAAAGCCAAGATTTGTTCCTCTCTTATTTACTTTAATATATGCCAGATTTGGTGTGTGAATTTTCTAGTTCGGTTTTGTTTCGTTGCCACATGTTGAACATGGTATTTGCCTGTCAGTGAACTCTAGGATTTCAATGTGCACTAATTCATTTCACGAGAGTGTATAGCTTTTACTACGTTCACTTCTATTGATTTCTCAGATGCTGATGTGCGGTTAACAAGGATGATCCGTCGTGATACCTTTGAGAAGGATAGACATATCAAAACTGTGTTAGATCAGATTGCACAGGTTCTTCCATTTCAATTCCCCTCATTACATCTAACAACGTTTAGCTGAACTTGAATGTCTGTCCTCTTCATCTGTTATGTACGCACTTGACGACTTTGCTAATTTTATCACTGAATTGGCTACATTATTCCTCGGCCCCGTTCAGATGTAAGTTTTTTTTTCAAAGATTAAACTTACAGTTTCATAATATCTTCAAATTGTGTTATTCATCTAACCTCATACCCCGTTGCAGGTGAAGAAAGCTACAAGTTCAAATCTTAAACAACCTAGTGATGTAACTTTTCAAGGGAGAAGTGAAGCTGCTATAGAGACGGGCAAGAACAAGCAATGAATCGTAGGTTTTAGTTGTTACAGAAAAGATTTAGAAATAATTGTATAATATTGTCACTTTGTCTGTGTTTCTTTATCAAGGCAATTATCTTGTTGACAGCACTTTAATTAATGGACATGTTGGTTCTTGAATGAAGTACTTAGTTCTTTTTGGTGAAGCAAAGAATTGATTGCCAATGCAATGTCATGGATAATTTATTTAGACATTACTAACCTATTAGAAAATAAAATGATATATTAAATTTATAAATGCAAATAAAAGAATCATTATATATTAGTACACATGAAAATAGATTTATCTATAAATCGTCTCTACGTTTCTTAATGCACAACGTGGTGTTACTATAAAACGTGTCTCGTGTAATAAAAATGTATCTACGATATTGTTTCTACATTTGTTAACATGCAATTTGGTGTTACTATGAAACATGTCATCCGCCACATCATCTGCCAAATCATCCGCCACGTCACGTGCCACATCACCCGCCAAATCATCTGCCATGTCACCTGCCACATTACGTGCCACGTCACCTATCACGCTCTACTAAATCGCCTCTATACTAATTACTACGCAATAAGACATCGCTATACAATGTGTCTATATTAGTAGGCTTGTTTTGTATACGTATCTATAAATTGTATCAATATTTATTAACATTAAATGAAGTGTTACTATATTATGTAACTACACCACTAAAGACGTTTTATACATGTATCTGCAAAATTGTATCAATAATTTTGATATGCACCTAACGTGTTTATAAAATGTCTCTTTCTTTTATAGTGACGCTTAAAGGATTCGTCTCTGCAAGGTCTGACGCGGTACGTACGAAAACACTTCTAACACGCTTTATGAAAGCGTGCCTACAATGACATAGAAATAAAATAAAGCGTGTCTAATTGTAAAACTGGCGTAGCTACACGAGGATTTTCTAGTAGTGCCATAGACTTCGCATCAACCCCTTGCACACACCCAAAAGGAAAAAAAGAACTCGTTTTTTTTCGTCCGAAAGAGAGAGAGAATTATACTCCCTCCCTCCTCTACTGTCCAACCGCGGACACCAAGGCAAGTCAGGCAGGCAGGCGGATAGGGGAGGCAAGAGGGGCACGAGCTCGGCGAAGCTGCTAAGGGAGACAAGCCAGCTGCTATTGGGAAATTATATTGCCATAAAGTATGTTGGAAACTTGGAGTGAATAGAGTTGCTCCCTCACGTCCAAATTCAGGGCAAGTATATTGGTGTTATCTAATAACCAATCTCATGCATTAACACATAATCATGAGGCGATTTAACAAACAACTTATACAATATGTTGTCTTTTTAAGTTGTCTCGTAGTAATTCATTTTCCTTAATTTATGCATAGAAAAAATATTATAAGTTGCATGCAACCACAACTCGTACAATGGTAGAGTAGTCGTCTCGTAGTTCTAAAATCTAGTCTATGAGGCAATTGTTTCACGAAATAACGATCTCTTTCTCTCTCATCACCCTCTCTCCTCCACATCAGCAAAAATCCTACATGACATTACATGAGACGACATATGAGACTGTTGAGGTGTAGCAATGTACCTATTTTAAAACAAAATATAAACATAGAGCTAGCTTTATCTTCGGCGTAAGTAGTGCTAAATGATGTAATTATTAAAAAAAGTGCTAAATGCTGTGCTCAGCCATGGCGACAACCCAAGAGCCAAAACAAGTGCCGATCCAATAGGGTAGGGGCAAATGAGTAATTCAGGAGAGGAACTCCCCTTCTCGCCCACCGTTTCATGCCTCTGATCTCTTCCAGATGAAGCGCAAGGCGAGCCCCACCTCTCTCTATTCCTTTTCCCTCCCGGATGCATCCATCCATCGTCACAAGCCAACACTTCTCCCGGTCGCTCCCCCCCCTCCTTTGAAGTTGCGCTCGTGCTCTGCTTCCTCGGTTCCAAAGGACCGGCGGCCATTGCTGCTGGCAAGCCGATCATCTCCTCGTCCCCCTTTTCTAAACCACTCACCTCGACGCGATTCGCAATCCGATTCTTGCAGACCGAGTCGCAATCTGATTCTTGCAGCCTCGGTCCAGCATGGCATGATCTGGTGTGTGCCGCCGACGCCGCTCGAGCTGGGAGGCCTGGATCTTGAGGTGACGCTGGTCACTGCCACGGGGGACTCTGGTAGGGCCCGTTGCCACGGCATGCTGAGCTGCCGACTTCGCGCGGCGGGTGGGAGATCTAGCCGACGGCGTGGGCCTGCAGATCCCCTGCTTGCATGGGTTAGTAGGTAGCGGGCCAGCCACAAGGGCTGAGGGGTGGCCGGCCGGTGGAGCCATGGCAGTGGCGGACGGATGAAAGAAACGGAAGAGGTGGATGGGTGGAGTCGCGGAGAGGGAGACGAACGGTTCTCGTGGAGGAGTGTAGGTGGCGGATGGGAGGAGATGGAGCGTAGGTGGCGAACGGGAGGAGACGGAGCCTGGCAAGAGGGAGGAAGCCGTGGCCGCGTCGCTGTGGCAGGCCAGGCGCGCCGGCCATAGCAGGTGGGCGTCGGAAGGGAGAGAGGGAGGAAGGGATGGGAGGGAGGTGCGCAGACGGCGGACGGGAGGAGACGGAGCGCAGGCGGCGGACTGTAGGAGACGGAGCCTATGACACGTGGGACCCATGATAGATGAAAAAAAATTCGCAGAGGCCCACCTTTCATTGATAGAAGTTGGACCAAACAAACGTTCCTCACTTTTAATAATACTAGCAGAAATGCCCGTGCGTTGCTACGGGTCATTACTTGCTGTCATGTTATTATACATTTGTTCGTACCATTTTTGAACTTTGAACAAGAATTTTCATTTGCAAGATCTGCGGTCTCTGTGCCCAATGTTGCCCATCAAGCTTAGCACAAATAAATAATCAAAAACAATCAATGGAGTATTTTTCAGACATAAGGAAGTAATTTTCCCAATAAAAACTTTTTGTCACTTTAATTACCATCAGGGACACTTTTCTTGTCTATCTTTACATATTTCCCATCAATGCTCTTCTTCCCTGACAGCAAGCAGACAGCAAGGAAATCCATATGTTTCTGAGTACAGCAATCAAGGCATACCATTTAGAAAGTGTGTTTTTTTTTGTTTGCAGGAGAATCACCTATTTGAAACAGAAATAATAAATGTCAACAACAGTTATCCCACACATTCACAAAACCGGCAACTCCAACGTTCCGCTCAGGGGTCGGACACTCCCGACCCCAGGACTGAGGGTCGGGCGAGGCGGAGCTTCACTCGGGGTCAGGCGAGGCGGAGTTCCACCCTCAAGGGGTCGGGCGCATCCGACCCCGGGACCAAGGGTCGGGCGAGGCGGAGTTCCATCCCGCAGCTATGTATACAGGCAAGAACGCAACCTCGATTCCGATCCAAGTCGGCCTCGATTCCGATCCAATTCGGCAGCAAAAAGCTGAGGCGAGTAAGACTTGCAATCGTTGCAGGAATTGTGTCCCTCTACAGGTTGCTCGACAAGTACTTATTTGGTAAGGACCTCTGAATACACTATATTCTTCGTGTATCTATCGGTTGTGTCTTTTTGATTCACCTCTTTCTTATCTGACATGTCGGTTTTGCTCTTCCTTTTTTTTCTTTTTCTTATTTTTCTCTGACGGCTTGATTTTGCTGTCCTGCTTCTGGTTCTCATCTTCATCATCATTTTGAGCTGTTAGTATCTTTATGTTCTTGGCCGTTGTTGCTCTAGAAAGCGCGACATATAATTGATCGTGAGAGAAAACCGGTTCAGGCAGGTAGATGCCTACATTTGGTATTGTCTGTCCTTGTGCTTTGTTTATTGTCATTGTGAAACTTAGTCTGACAGAAAATTGTTTCCTTTTAAAATGGAATGGGAACATCTCATCATCAGAGGGGCATAGCGGGATTCGAGGCAAGAAAACTCATGTCCCATAATGTTGTCCTAGCACAATCTCTGCATCGATTGCATTTTCTGGAATCCTCGTACCACCAACCTTGTGCCATTGCATAGTCCATTAGCTGGGTCGATATTTCTAAGTAGTATTATTGGACAGTTAATCTTGAGCTTTAGCATATGTGGTGGTAGTCCATTTGGGGTTAGTGTGTTTAGGAATTCCGGGGGATAGTAGTTATGGGGGTCATCTTCTATAGTATCAAAGCTGTGATAGACCATCTCTTCTCCTTGGAATCGTTCAATCATTTTCAGATTAATGCGGTCTACACAGTCATTACGCGTGGATAAAATGGCTCTTGACGTGATGTAATTTGGATCCTGTAGGCAAGCGTTGTTCATTTGATAGACGCTATCGATGAGTCTATCAAGTCCGGAATCATCCATCGTGCGTGGAATACATATATTTTTGGGCAGACGTATCTCACCTTTATCGTTTGTCTCCTCAGTGCCATTGCCGATGCGCAGTAGGTATTCTGCAAACCATGGGTCATTTTGAGCCCTCATGTTGCACACAAGCTTCATGTGACGCATGCAATTCCAGAGTTCAGATCTGTGTAGTGAGGCATCTACTATTTGTGATCTTGTACCCTTTCGTACAACCGGTAGAACTTGTCTAAAATCTCCCCCAAATACCACTGTTTTCCCACCGAATGGAAGATTTGGTATATCCATTATGTCACACATGCTTTTGTCCAGTGCCTCTATTGCCTGCCTCTTAGTCATCTATGCTTCATCCCAAATGATTAGCGATGCTACCTGAAGTAGCTTGGCTGTCCCACTTTGTTTTGTGAATGAACAAATAGCCCCATCATCTATCCTTAGTGGTATCTTGAACCTTGAGTGCGCTGTCCTTCCTCCGGGCATTATGGAAGCTGCGACACCAGAGGTTGCTGTTGCTAAAGCTATTTTTCCTTGTCCACGGACTGTTGCAAGCAATGCCCTGTATAGAAAAGTTTTCCCCATTCCTCCAGGTCCATCTACGAAAAATAGCCCTCCTCCATCACGGTCAACTGCTGTTAGAATTTCATTGTAGGTGGCCTTTTGCTCATCATTTAGGTGTTTAGGCAATTCCATGTCCTCAGGGTCCACCTCGATGTTGGATTCCTCGGTGATCTCCCTAGGTGTATTGTCTTTTGTGTCATTTTGCAGCATATCCCTAATATTTATTAATACCATCTGTTCGATCGTTCTTGCATTTTTGCAGTTTCATCAATAGTCTTCCGACATTGCCTCGATGTGATTGTTCCATAGTGCACGGATGTCGTGGGGCTCACAAAACACAAGAATCGTCGCAAATAGCCTTCGTAGCGAGGATGGCATCCGAAATAACTCTGCTTCCATCAGGCAATCATCTAACGTGTTGTCTGCCTCAATGAGGCCCCTTTTCTCTGCAGCTTCACGAAATGATGGCAATATTTGGCCATCAACTGTTCGTAGCTCTTCGTAGCAGGTTGCGCCTTTCACATGGTTCAGGAGAACTCGAAGATAGTATCTTTCTCCTTCGGCTGGATGTGCTGAGACGATCCTCCCAACCTGGTACAACGTTTTCCTTTTCCTCTGTTGCCAAAACTTCCCCTGGGTTTGCCAAGTATAATGTTCTCGAAAATCACGGTACAAGATGCCTCGTGCTTTTTCGTGTGTCCTGTTAGCTTCGAAGTATGCCGTTAGCATTGACTTCTCAACACCTTCGCGGTTGATTACTTCCGTGATTTCTTTTTTTCCATGGTATGAAACCATGTGCATGTTTGGAAGATGAAGCTGCAATTGCATGACTGGAGGATTTGTCTTGCTTAGTTCGAAGCCGTATATCCTCCATAGTGCCTCTGGTGGTGTCACCCATCTCGCGTCTCTGTATTGTCTAATCTCATCGATATCTTATTTTTCACTTGTCCCATTTACACATACAGACGCGCGGTCATGTCCCTTGTAGATGTATTTGTATAGGTATTTGACAGCTTTTATGCTTGAGCATACCTCGACATTTATGTGGCAATTGAACATTTGCAGGAGGTAAGGGTTGTAAGGAACTACCCACCTGTTATCTAGTTTGTGCCCTCGGACTATTTCATTATGGCTGTCATCTCGTCGCCTGTATAATGGGTAAGAATCCTTGCCTTGAATGGTAGTAGCGTTAAATTGCCTTGGATAATAGTTCTTGCATGATTTTCGATTCTTCGTGCATGGACAGTTCTTATTCAATGTACCGCAAGGTCCATGCATCATATGTTTGATAACCATCTTGTACAACTCTGGGTATTTTTTGTTTGTTTGGGAGCTCCGCCGAGATTAGTCTATCATATTGCTCTGGACAAGTTAGCTTATATTTTTCGGTCATTATAAGCAAGAAATGAGCGTGCGGTAGACCTCTCTTTTGGAACTCTACAACATAGGTATAGGCCTTCACCTTGCCTAGGATGTGCTCTTCTAACAACTGCTTTTTCATTTGTTCTAGTTTTGCTCTAAAAACACGAACAACAAGATCAGGGCGATCTTGTGGTGTTTGACCAAACTCAAGTTCATTCGTGATCTCTTCCCAGTTGGGATTGCATGTCATCGTGAGGAATATGTATGGTTTCCCATATTTTCTAACTAAAGCCATGGCGTCCAGGTACCGACGCATCTTGTCTCGAGGACCCCCAATAAATGATGATGAAAGCACTATCCATTTGCCGACCGCATCTCCCCTGTCTTGTCCCGCATGAATGCTATCTAGAAGGCCTTGGTATAGATCCACCCTTATCTCTTTCTGATGATTCCATATGAAGTCTAGTTGTGAGCTCTCAATCTTGATGTATGTATCCACGGCGAATTGTTGGAAAAGCCGTCCGCCGTATAGTATTGGGTTAAATATGTTGGCTCGCACATGAAATTTATAGCAGCAGTATTCTCTCATGGTTACCCACATTCTACCACTTGAATCTGTGTTGGACATATAAAATTGATTGTTAGTGGCATAGGCAATTATTTCATTAGTATATGTAATTATGAAGACTAATATTTGAAATAGTTACCTGGATCATTGTTTTTGTTATTTTGATTAGCACGAGCTTTCTTCACATCTTCCGTAGTAATTCCAACCTTTGGGATATCGGCATGCCATCCCAATTCACCTCTTGGAAATAACAAAGGATAAGACAATGGATCATAGCATCCAGTGTATGATCAGATTCCTTGTATTTCGTTGTTGTTCCCATGTAGTATTACATTTCTGTCAAAAGTATTCCTCCGTTCATTTCCTTCAATCCATACTGCAGCCACCTCAGATGTGATTGGTGCATTGTATGTCCTCTGGTCCAATCTTTGGTCGAGGTTCAACATCACTCGGTAGTCCTCAAGGTTTTCTTCCTGTCCCAAACTCCTAAATTGTTCAGAGTATGGATTGTTGCGCAGAGTATTGGTTATAATGAGTAATACATGTTTGTCTTGCTCGTACATTTCCTTGCGGCAATAGCGGTAACGATGCTCTAGGGTTGGATCGTCATCATAGAAGTAGAGTTCTAGATGCTTAGGACCTGAACCATCTTTTGCAAATGAGCGTATGTTGTGATAGATCTGACCATGTGCTCGGAAGGTGTAAATACCGCTGTTTCTCATGGTAGTTGTATCTCTATCGAGGCGACGGTACAGAGAAGTAAATGAGAAGTGGCCATTGAAAAACCTTATATTCTTTCGAAAATGTATTGCATCAGAGTCATTGCTTGTCCATAGTCTCATGAGCTGATGTGGTGTCTCAAGATTTGCAAGTTTGATCTGTCCTTTTCGACAGCACAGCCCCTCAGGTTCGTGGTGAAATTTTTTTGCGTCGCAATATTTGCAATTTTCAACAGGTTTCAGCATGTGTGTGTTGTCTGGTATGTTACTATAGACGATGTCATATGGATCATTGATGTTTGAATCCTCAGGAACGGTTGACTCATTTTCCATTATTTCTACCTCCATATCTTCCCATTCTGCTGTGATTTGTAGGATGAAAGAAATTAGAGAAGTACTCACATTGTGATGTGAAAATATTTTAACGTGTTTATCATACCTTGACCAGAAATGATGTTATCCTCCTCATCGGTGTCTTCTTCATATACAACTCAATCGTCACCTGCATAGAATTATGTGAATTATATGATGTTTTCCATTGCATGATGAGAATATAAATTTAGTATATATCCTTACCATATGGTTCATCATCAATGAATGATTGATTTGTTTCTTCTCCATCCTTGCTACCTGGACACATTGAATAGGGGATATCTGTCCATGAAAGATTGTTAACATTGTAAAAATTGATGCATGTTTTATCTGATTGTGAGAGTCATATATGCAATTGGGAGTATTACCTTCCTTCATGTTTGTTGGTTGTTTTAGAGATTCTAGATCATCTATGACTTTGGTGTTCGTAGAACAGTCTTCATCTGGTAGGGCAGGAGTTTTTTCCTTTGTTCTAGATGTGAAGTTTTCGTTACGATTTGCAGGGTTCTCCATTGCAATTGATTTTTTGCTTAGAGTGTCACGTCGTCGTGCACGATTAGCAGAAACTTGTTCTAACTTTGCTTTCTTTTGATTTGGTTGCATGTTTTCATATCTTTCCCTCTCATGCATGCATTTTTTGTGTATTTTTTGTTGCTTTTCTTGATCAGTCACCTGTGAGCATTTTTTTTGGATTTGAGTTGAATTTGTACTTGTTCTTTTTTGTTGATGATAGGCTTCACGACGTTTTTTGAGTTTTTCCTGCTTTTCTTGATCAGTCATCCGTGCATACCTATCTGTATCTCTTTTCCTTCTCTGCTCTTTGGGATCCAAGAGTTGCGATGGTGATTCAGCCAAGGAATTTCTCTACATCTGGTCCTCCTTTGTTTACGTGACTTGTGTCTCAAGATCCTCCAATCCAGGGTTATTTCTTCCCACCTTTTAAGGTGAAGGAAATGTTTACGTACCTTTTGTGGAAGTAGAGTAAGAAGCTTGCGGCACGTGTTGGCGTTGATGGAGGTGATCTCTGCGCGTGTTGCTGAGCAGTATCTCGATGGTGAGGAGGTCCTGGGCTCTTGGCCACAACGCCGCAGCTATTTATACAGGCAAGAATGCAACCTTGATTTCTATCCGAGTCGGCCTCGATTACTATCCGGTTCGGTAGCGAACTCTCTTGGCAGTCTGGCCCCGAGTGAGCTTCGATTCTGAGGACTCAGGGTCGGGCGAGGCAGAGCTTCACTCGGGGTCGGGCGAGGCGGAGTTCCACCCTGAAGGGGTCGGGCGCATCCGACCCTGGGACCAAGGGTCGGGCGAGGCGGAGTTCCACCCTCAAGGGGTCGGGCGCATCCGACCCCGGGACAAGGGGTCGGGTGCATCCGACCCCGGGACATGGGGTCAGGCGATACGGAGTTCCACACTCAAGGGGTCCGGCGCATCCGACCCCGGGACCAAGGGGTCGGGCGAGGCGGAGTTCCACCCTCAAGGGGTCGGGCGCATCCGACCCTGGAACGACCCCGGGACATGGGGTCGGGCGAGGCGGAGTTCCACCCTCAAGGGGTCGGGCGCATCCGACCCTGGAACGACCCCGGGACATGGGGTCGGGCGAGGCGGAGTTCCACCCTCAAGGGGTCAGGCACATCCGACCCCGGGACCAAGCGGTCGGGTGCATCCGACCCCGGGACATGGGGTCGGGCGAGACGGAGTTACACCCTCAAGGGGTCGGGCGCATCCGACCCCCGGGACCAAGGGGTCAGGCGAGGCGGAGTTCCACCCTCAAGGGGTCGGGCGCATCCGACCCCGGGACCAAGGGGTTGGACGCATCCGACCCCGGACCAAGGGGTCGGGCGAGGCGGAGTTCCACCCTCAAGGGGTCGGGCGCATCCGACGCCTGGACCAAGGATCGAGTGAGGCGGAGTTCCATGCTCAAAGGGGATGTTCCTAGTAACCTCATAAATTATGTAGCAGTTGATGATTTATGCAAAAATTCAGAGAGAGCAAATAACTTGACAGAATTTATAAAATTCAGAGAGGGCAAATAGCTTGACAGAATTTAGAGGCCAAATAGCTTCGTATTAACTAAATGGGTAAAGTGAGACAAACATACTTGAATAAATAGTTATGTCTACTGAAGGCCAAATAGCTTCGTATTAACTAAATGGGTAAAGTGAGACAAATATACTTCAAAAAATAGTTAAGTCTACTGAATCTAACAGGTCGTAAGAAATGTTCAATTCTATCATCTCCGAGACAATACATTAGGATATTGGACTACGCAAGGTCTAGCCATGTGTGACACGCTAAACAAGCATACGATCTGACAATAGTCATGAGAGCAAAGCCTCTTCTTTTTTATGGTATATATCATCAACCTTTGGTTTAACCCAAGGAATAAAGCAAAGCCTCTTCGATAAGCAGAGCTTGAAAGCCATGGCAGGAGGGATTTTAACATTATTCTCGCGAGATCAAGATCGCGCTCATCATTGCGACTGAAGGCTAAAGTACCCCAATTAGGTTTATGGGGTTATGATGGGCCATGACCCATGATTACAGTACCAGATAGGGCTTTTCTTGAAACAGAGGCAACGCATCAACATATTATGAAGTGAATCTAACATATTACAAATGAGCAAATAATAACTATTCCTACAAACAAAAAGGTCCAATGGTAATAATAAAACCGTTTCAATATGATCTCGTACATTGTCTGTGCTTGCATAACTATTTCTAACTTTGAGTAGCATTGATACACCTAAGAAAGTCTCGAATACCAGCAGGCATATTGTCTTCACATTCATTCTCCTTGTAAGTTAATAGTTGTGCCATAAATTGCTTTCTTAGATCGTAGCCATCCTGTACATGCATATATGTATGCAAACAATGAATAATTAGCGTCATATAAGTGTGTAAATAATAAATAGTAATATTTCAAGTTCTCATGACACTGACCTTTAAAACTGGCAACTGTAGTTCTTCATCTTTCCATATGCACATGAAGAGAGAAACAAGATAACCGGATAGTTCTCTGATAAGATAAGAACATCAGTGATTATTCTAATACATATATTTTCATAATATGTTGAACATTGAAGATAGAACTACTCTTATTTAAATAGATGTTCAGCTTTTGGGTAGAGAATATAACCATTCGTACAATAAACTGGAGAGTTACTACATATGTCCACCAAAACAAGCATTTAATTTCCTTTTTGTCTGAGAAGTAAACAAACTAATTCTGGTTACATGTTATAAGAATGCTTACCTGTTTTCGATCGGAACATCAGATAAGATTATTTGACGCCATAGGAAAACATCCTCATTCCATCTAGATCCAGGGCATACTTTTGACATGGCTTTTGGTAAAAATTCAGCAATACATAAAAGTTTCTTCACATATCTTGCATTTGGGTTGTATTTGTAAACAGGGTCAAGTGGAGTAGGGTCTAAAATATAGACGGTTCTTGTATCTTGGTTTAGTATTAGCAGAATAAAGGTTTTGTTGAATTGTACTATTGGTATAAGAATATGCAAAATGGTAGTTGTTAGAACAAGAGCATTAAAATCTACAAGACGGCTAGTAGCTATAATCGCAAGAACTGTGCTTATAGGTTGTGCTTATAGGTATAGGGAAGTGATGTCTTACCAATTTGCATCTTGAAACACTATAATTAACACCAGGCCAGCTACTAACGGTTTCTGCGAGTTGTTCCACGTCTATCTTTTTACGGAAGTTTGGGTGTCGTCCAAGGTTGCAAACCTGAGGAAAAAAAAGAATATATTTAGATTGCGATTATAAGAACATACCCAAAACCGCGTGTCTAGATAATGCTTTGATATTGTTCCTTTGGTTTTGTTCATCATTTGGATGTCATCAAACATGAATTTTCGAATAACCAAATTATAACAATCACGGTCCATGGGCAGATCTTCCTTCAGTATTTCTTGCAGTTTCCTGAGAGTCAAGCTAATGGAATATGGCTTAGAGTTTCGCACCCATACTTTTCTGCATTAAGACAAAAAGTTTGCTTTATATAGTCCAGACAAAGAAAAAATTGTCTTATTGAAAGTATAGATATCCATTATACTAATAACAAAACATACAAAACAGAACAGAACATGACAGGAGGAACAATACACCAGAAACCTTGCAACATGATATATGGGAACACACACACAAATAACCATGAAATAGTTAACATAGAAATTTTTTTGCTAAAAGCTCCCTGATAGTTAGAGCTGTTATATCGTCAGCTACTCTAAACAGAGATGTTGTAGATTGTATTCTGCTATTAATAAAAAAATACACAGTAGTAATTAGAAGGTTCTTACTCCAATGTTTCTGGACAATTAATTGATTTGATGTAGTCACAAAGGCCGCCAACTAACTCATGTACACTGATCTTAGAAAGAACAGACATTAATGATTGGTATTTTGTTTCCTCTGATAATGAATCTGATGCCTTGGGTTCTTTTTGGCCATCTGAACTTCCTAACAATGAGATATTTTGAGGAGTTGTTTGTGCTGTGTTTGTTTTCCAACATAATAATATACCTGCTAACTTGAACCTAAAATGATTAATATCTTCCTGCATGGTAGCAATCATTATTAGAACTTGTAAAAAATTAGCATGAAATTGACTTTATGTTATTCCATAAAATAAAATAAAAAACCTGTGTAATAGGATGAGATAGTGAATCTCCAGTCCAGTATTCCATAAACTTGAGCATGAACAGTCCACAAGATGAGCTGCATGGTTATAAAATACTGAGTACTCCAAACAAGAAAATAAATAATCTTATATATGTTAGCATATTTTTTTTTGGAACATACCCATCTTTCTGCATTGGCTCTTGTAGTTGTTCTGTGATTATCCAGAAAATAACCTGGAGGTCTTTCCAGTTATGACTAATCAAGTTTTGTTGCCTTCCAATTATGTTCAAATGATATTGTAGTCCTTGTAGCTGTTAAATTATTAATATCAGTAAAAATGCATTTAAGTGTAGGATCAAGTATGAATGCTGTAGAAACTGACCGTATCAGCAAGGTCACCTCGGTTGAAGTCCCAACACAATGAGTCAAGTACTTGTAGTTCACACTTCTGTGTGTTAATAATAGCCAAATACCAATGTTTTTCTTTGATATTTATTGGAATAAGAATCTAAAATGAAGAATTGAATTAGTACCAGACATGAACAGTTAACAATTAAAATCTATCAAGCTTAGAACATGTCAACTAAAGAGATAGAAATTACCATTTCATGCTTAAGATAGTTTCTCACAATCTTTGTGATATGGTTACCATCTTCACCTACTCCAAGCTTGCCATCCCTTTTTAGCAATACAGAAATAAAGGGATTCTCAAAGTAAAATTTAACATCATTCCTACTTTCTAAATGGGCTTGATCCTTTATGCAACATGTATACGCGCTGATGACCTACAAAGATTCAAATAACAAACCTTTATTACATAAGAAAAAAATATTGATCGAAGAGCATTCACTTGTAAGTAGTTACTTACATCATCATTTAGGAATTTTTCTGAATCTAGCAAGCATGACAATTGAGCTTGTCTGACAAAGATGTCATCTATCTTCACAAGTATATCATCTTTCAAAGATGTTTCTATTGTTATTTGAGCACAGTAGTCTAGGTCGGTCATTTCATAATCTGCAAATATTCAAAAAATTTAACGTGATGTTAAAAGTTAAAAACAACAACACAGTGAATAAAAATTTCATAGAAACATACCTTGTGGGAGATAGTCATATGTTTGATCAACTTTGTATTGTTCATGTTGATCTTGATGCTTCTCGTCATCTAATAGAATTCTTCTGTCATTATCTGATTCAAAGTCAATCCATTCAGAACATGCCACTTTCTCGGCAACAATTGAATCAATAGTGTAAGAATCTTTTTCCTAAAAAAAAACCTAAAATTGTCAAATCATTAACCAATCCACTAAATTACATGAACAGCAAAAACACTAACCGGAGATGATGATGCCAGGGTGGTTGGTGATGGAGGTGATAGTGATATGTCAAGATCATTCATCTGTTCAGATTTTTCTTCCTTCAAGGGCTGAGCATCTAAATCATAAACATTGCTTGATTCAATGTTATCACATGATGATGCCAGGGAGGTTGATGATGGAGGCGATGGTGATAAATTGCAATCATTCAACTGTTCACATTTTGCTTTCTTTAAGGGTCGAGTATCAAAACCATTAGCATTGCTTGATTCAATGTTATGAGAATCCATTTTCTGCAAAAGCAGCAAAATTGAAATTTCTCTATCAGTAATAGTATGGGATGTTCCTTTTATGACTAACCACAAAATGAAGAAACGCAATATGTTAAAATAGAGATGCAAGTAGCTGAATAACATAATTCTATTGAAAACTACAGCATCCAGCCCAGCAGAAAATTCAGAGAGGGCAAATAGCTTGATAGAATTTAGAGGCCAAATACCTTCATATTAAGTAAATGCTTACGTACCTTTTGTGGAAGTAGAGTAAGAAGCCGAACATGCTAGGGCACACGAGCTGTTGGCGTCGATGGAGGTGATCTATGAGCGTGTTGCAGAGCAGTTTCTCGACGGCGAGGAGGACCTGGGCGCCTGGCAGTCTGCCACAAACACGTCGAAGATGCCCAACCACGCAGCTATGTATATACAGGCAAGAACTCAACCTCGATTCCGATCCAAGTCGGCCTCGATTCCGATCCGGTTCAGCAACAAACTCTCCTGGCAGCGATTCCGATCCAAGTCGGCCTCGATTCCGATCCGGTTTGGCAGCGAACTCTCCTGGCAGTCTGGCCCCGACTCAGCCTCGATTCCGATCCGAATCGAAAGCGAGCTCTCGTGGAAGTCTAGCCTCCACTCCAATCACTGCCCACTTCGCTGCCACCTCGAGGATGCGCTGGCCATTACCGGGTCCACACGGTCGGCATTGCGCGGGTCCCTGAAGATGATGATGGCGTCGATGTCGGAGGATGGCGGAAGGTCGTCGGTGGACATGGGGTGGAGGGCGAAGGTGGGAAACAGCCGCAGGCCCCGGATCTGGACGGAATGGTGGCGGGATGTCGACGAAGGATGATGGCGTCGATGTCGGAGGACAGGGGAGGTCGTCGATGGACATGGGGAGGAGGGCGAAGGTGGGAACTGACCGCAGGCCCCGGATCCGGATGGAGCGGCGGCGGGAAGTCGACGAAGGATGATGACGTCGATGTCGGAGGATGGCGGGAGGTCGTCGGTGGACATGGGGTGGAGGTCCGAACGGAGCGGCGGCGGCTAGATCCCCAGAGGGAGGGCGGCGGAGGAAGGGGAGGGGAACGAGGGAGCTGGGTGGAGGGCCGGACGGAGCGGCGGACGAGGGAGCTGGGTGGAGGGCCGGACGGAGCGGCGGCGTCTACATCCCCCGAGGGACGGGACCGGAGCCGGACAGAGTGCGACGGATCTCGATCCCCCGAGGGAGGGGAGGGGAACGATGGAGCGGAACTCTTTTCGCTTTAATCCCTTGTTTTCCTATTTTTTCCACTCGAGCCCCCCTATACTCAGAAGAATTGGACTGCGGGTTGATATCACGAAATGTCAGGGTTTTTTTTGAAAAATAGCCCGACGGACGAAAAATCCAGGCAGAAACGTTACTTGCTTGAATAATAGGTAAAGATGTATAGATACTGCATATTGTTTTATCAGAATTTTAATGTACAATATGTACCATTTATATGGTGAATGAACGTGCATGCTTTTTTCGTCTTACAGTACTTATAACGAGTAAAGTAGCATCGTATACATATGGCTACTATACCAAATGGGCACAAGGACGTCTATATGTGCTGTGGCCTATAGATGCACACTCACGTACCTTGTTTGGATGAACTCATTCCCTTTCGATACATGTGGATTACTCTAGAAAACACTAAATTTCCTTCAACCCCTCCCAGTAGGTATGGATTGAAGAGGATTAGTATTGTGTTTCCAAACAAGGCTTATAGGATCACTCTACTTACGCGGCATGAACAACACTACCACGTGGTTTTGGAACCAGGATGAGCTTCTCTTTGGGATGGACAGTCAACCCAAACACCTCCGTTAGATCTATGTCCTCCTTCTCCATGCCAGCCGGCAGCTCCCAGTCAAAACGGTACACAAGGTTTGCCAGCATGATCTCAACAGTAGCCATGCCAAAGTTGAGGCCAGGGCAGATCCTCCGGCCAGCCCCGAACGGCACAAACTGAAAGTCATTGCCCCTGAAATCGACAGCCGCAGCGCTGCCACCTTCGAGGAACCTCTCTGGCATGAACTCCTCTGCTTTCTCCCAGGACTCCGGATCCCTACCAATAGCCCATTCGTTGATGATGACCCGCGTCCCAGAGGGGATCGTGTAGCCATCGAACTCGCAGTCCACCATAGAGATGCGAGGGAGAAGCAGCGGCACTGGTGGGTGCAGCCTGAGCGTCTCCTTCACCACAGCTCTTAGATATGTCATGCTAGCTATGTCATCTTGCGCCACCATTTCTTGTCCTTTGGGTGTGTTTTCCCTCACCTCAGCTTGTAGCTTGGTCATGAGCTGAGGGCTGCGCATGAGCTCCGCCATCGCGAGTTCTAGAACTAATGATGACGTGTCCGTGCCCGCAGCAAACATGTCCTGGACATATATAGACACGTTATTTAGGTTGGGTGAAACAATCAGAGCTACCAGGTTATATTTTCTCTAATGATATAGAGACTAGTATTTATTGAAATAAGTACGTTACCATTAAGATGGCCTTGATATGGTCTCTGGTGATACCATACTCCTTCTGAACTGAGAGTAACACATCGACGAAGTCAGTCTCTTCTTGCTCAACACCACCGCCAACAACATGCCCCTGCTCAGAGCTTCTTCCCCGTCCCTCGTGGTCGCTTATTATCGTTTCAAGCAACTCATCCCATATTTTGTGTGTCTTCTCGGCCTTGTTACTCGCAAACCAGCTGGTGAGCGAACCTAACACGTTTGCTAGCCTTGGGAAGTACTCTTCCAGGTTGAACCCATCAATCAAACTAATGATCGTCACGATCAGCTCCCGGAAGAGCTTGTTCCGGCCTTCCGCCCTGAAGAACTTGCCCGACACGGCCCGGCACACGATGTCGTTTGCGAACGTGTTCATCATCTCGCTGATGTCCACCACCTTGCACCCGGCCACCGCCTCCCGGATCTTCTCCATAACCAGGCGCACCTAAGCACGCAGGAACAGATCATAGATGCATGGTAAGTGCATGTATACTGCATAAATTTCACGTTGACAGTATATATAATTAGTTAGTTAATTACCTCGTCTTGCCGGGCGAGGCGGTATGAGTTCACCTTCTTGACGGAGAAGAGGTGCGTGGTGACGAGCCTCCTGAGCTGGCGCCAGTGCTCGCCGTAGGGGGAGAAGCCGATGTCCGACGACCCGTAAAGCAGGGCGTCCGAGATCCTGGACGTCGGCCGCGAGGCGAAGGCGTGGTCGTGCGTGCGCATGACAAGCTGCGCAGCGCGCGGCGACGACACGACCAGGTTCGGGACCGTGCCGAGGCGGAGGAGCATGAGACCGCCGCTGTCATGCTTCGCGGCGAGGCTGCGGAGGGAGACATGCGGGCAGTCGCCGACGAGGTGCAGGTGGCCGATGATGGGCAGGGCCGGAGGGGAAGGAGGCAGCACGGGACGCTTCAGTTGCTGCTTGCTGCCATGACGGCTTCGGCGAGAGGTGGAGGGGAGCAGCAGCAGGAGGGGGACTAGCAGTAGGAGTGGTAGTGCTAGAGGTGTGGTGATCACTTGCAGGAGTTGGTATGCCACATCCATGGTTCCTAGTTCCTCGTACGAACTTGTTCTGGTGTATAGGTGGTCGTGTTTTCTGGTACAGAAAGTAGCCTTTGCCTGCCATATATATAGTTGCGTGAGTGTTTAAGTTTTATATTCGCATGCGGTACTATCTTGGCTGCTCAGCGATCGTTTTTTCTTTCTTGAACAGTAGCATGAATGATTGAGATGATTATTACTACTCTTCTTTTTCAGAAAGAATTTAGAGATTTAAGGGTTGTTTGGTTCTTTAGTCTCCGTCACTTTGAATATTCGGATATTAATTAGAGGATTAAATATGAGCTACTTATAAAACTAATTATATAGATGGAGGTTAATTCACGAGATGAATCTATTAAGCGTAATTAATCCATCATTAGCACATGTTTACTGTAGCACCATATTGTCAAATCTTAGACTAATTAGGTTTAATAGATTTGTCTTGCAAATTAGTCTCCATCCGTGCAATTGGTTTTATAATCCAAACACCCCCTAAATAAGTTACATAGATCACTAAGTAGAGAAGAGACTTTCCATTCAACATTTTTAGTCCCAGTTGTCTTTGGACCCGGGACTAAAGGGCCTTTAGTCCCGGGTCAAAAGGCCACCACAAACGGGAGGAGTTTTAGTCTCGGTTGTGAAATATCAACTCGGGCTAAAGGCTTCCTTTTAGTTCCGGTTGTAATGGCTAGTGAGGCATAAAAATCTGGTGGGGCGTTTTGTCCCGGTTGGAAACACCAACCGGGAGTAAAGGCCCCCCCTTAGTCACGGTTGGAATTACTAACCGGGACTAAAAGCCCCCTTTCCATGCGGCCCGCTCTCTCTCCACCTTATCTTCTCCTCCTCTCCCTTTCTCCCTTGTCTTCTTTATTATCTTATCTCCTCCTCTTCTCCCTTTCTTCCAAGCAGGCGCGAGGGCGGGGCTGGCGCGAGCGGGCGGCCGGTGCGGGCAGCCCGCACTTTTTTAACTTTTTAGTCCCGGTTGGTACTGCCAACCGGGACTAAAGGGGATTTTTAGTCCCAGGTATATGATCCGGGACTAAAGAGGGGACCTTTAGTTCCGAATATTTAGTCCCGGTTGGTTTTTCGGGACCTATGAGGCTTACCAACCGGGACTAAAGGTGGGTTTTCCACTGGTGGATATAGGGAAACCAACTCTTCATATGGTGATAGAGAAATAAGGTACCACTTTATCAAAAGGGCACTACTGGAAAACTCAGCATTCCTCCCGAGGTTTAGTACTGGTTGGCACTAGTACTGAATCTGATGACTAGTTCCTCAGTTGGGCCCATGCTCCCCTTTAGTATTGGGTGAAGAGTTCACCCGGTACTAAAGGTCATACATTAGTATCGATTGAAGCCTCCACCCGTACTAAAGGCCCACATCAGTTCCTAAGTTTTGTAAGTATTTAATTTGCTCTAACTTCTAAATCCCCGCTCTAGTCATTGTGCAACGTCTTATCTCCTATTCTATTTTGTATCATGCAGGATGGAAATTCAAACTTGCTGGAATAAAGGATTCTATGATGTTGGCTTCACAGGGCCAGATGTTATAAATGAGGCAACTGTAGGAGATAAACAAAATCGGACCTTGAAGAATATATATAATTTTTTGGACAAGAGACATTGCATGAAGTACATACTTCTGTCGTACAACTTCAAGTGAGTGTGTTTCCTATCTCTTTTATTTTTTGAACTATTAGTTAAAAATAAGATTAAATAGTTTTTCACTATACATATATGTACAGCTTTCACTGGATACTCCTTATTATTATGGTTGATCGAAGCATAGTCTATATCATGGACTGTTTGAGCAGACCAAGAGATCAGTACGCCGTCCTCATAGTTATGCTTAACAAAGTATGGACTCGCTTCCATCAACATCACTCAGGTGAATTCAAGGAGCAACTTTATATCCACTATGAATTTCTGGTATGTATTGAATTTGCACATCTCGTGTCACTTCCTTGAACACAATAAATATTTCATAACTTCTTTTGCCATATGTATAGTGTTTGAGGCAGGATCCGGAGAATAATTTATACGGATACTTTGTTTGTGAGTTCATTCATGGCTTTGTAGGTCCGAAACGTGTGACCGGCCATGAAATCATAGTACGTAGACAAGTTTCTTAATAATATATTAGTTCTAATTGTGCAAATCCATTGATCTAATATAATAACCTTTGCTAATGACACAGATTATACACATGAAGGAAGAACTCGAGACGGAAAAAATCAGGGCAATTCAAGAACAACTCAGCGAATTTCCTTTGGATGAGGTACTAAATCCAGCGGTAAAGTTCCATAATGACTGATTGAATCTACATCACCGTCAGGTGGGTTCAGGATAGTTGATCTAAAATGTTGAACTTGGAAAGTTAATGCAATGTAATATTATTCATATATGTATATGCACAATATGTCTATGTATAATATTATCTCAACTATAATATTATAAATTAAATATAACTTTATATAGATTAGCGTACTAGAACTAGTATACGTAAAGAACTAGTATACGTAAAGCAATCAAATACGAAATACTAATATAGAATAAAGAAATAGAAAATAAAAAGAGAAAAGAAACAAAAAAGAAAAATAGCTTAGTACGGTATTTCAAATCGGTACTAAATTGGCCTCAGCCACGCACGATGTGGCAGATAATTTAGTACCGGTTGGTGTATACAATTGGTACTAAAGGCCCCCCTTTAGTACCGGTTATTTGAACCGATACTAAAGGTCCCCTTTAGTACCGATATACCAGTATCGGTTGCACGACCGGTGCTAAAGGGTGTTCCCACCCGGTACTAAAGGCGGATTCCCCAGCAGTGGGGGTTCAAAATCCTAATACCCGTAAAATTATACACATATACTCCCTCCATTTCAAAATGTAGATAGTTTTGACTGTTCTACATATATAGATTTTGTTATGAATTTAGATATAATTCTATATGTAGGTGTTTGTATGCATCTAGACATACATTATATTTAGAAGTATACAAACATCTATGCGCCTAGAAAAGCAAAAACGATTTATAATTTGGAACGAATAAAGTATGCGATATGGCTTTGTCAATGTTAAGATCTCCATCTCCTCGATATGTATTTAACGGTGGGTTTGTTAACAGTCATAGAACTTATTACACTCACGTAACAAACTGATAGCGAAATGCTCAAATTAACCTCGATTAGTCTTTTATTAGGACTTCCCACATGTAATGCATGCACGCTTCCAAAGGTTATCCGGAACATGTTATCCGTTTCTTGGAGTCGTGGAAGATCGTCCGTCCCAGTCTACCAATGCTGATCCGTTTTGCTCTTCGGCCGCCCCAGAGTCACCCACGAAGATGTTGTGGAGCTCTTCGCCGCACACGACACCGCAGCGGTCGTGCTGTCCTCGCCGGAAGGCGGAAAGCCGTCGCAGAACGGAGTTACTGCAGGAGAAACGAGCCAAAACAGGTGAGCTCAACCAAATAAGAGAGGGGGCAAGATCTAGGAGCACCGTCATCCTCGAGACTGAGGAGCCGCTGCCGCCCCCACACATCGGTCCGCAGTCACACCAGGTGTCAAGGCATTTTCACATAAACACAAGTACACAGCATACCTCGGTGCCACGGCAGCAGCCAAATTACAATCTCTCTCTCTCCGTAATCATTACTACAAATACGAATATTCGTTCTCGAATCCAGTAGCGGTTACATTTTAATCCGGTACTAATATTAGCATCACTACTGGGTCTAAATTTGTGATCCTAGGAGGTCTTTTAGTACGGGATCATAACATTACCAGGTACTAAAAGTGACCCTTTAATACAGAGTGGTGTTATGACCCGGTACTAAAGGTTCGAAAACTTTTAGTACCAGTCGTAGCACCACCCCGGGACTGCACCACCGACCACCGACCCCCCTTCTTCTCCCAACTCCCCCTCAACCCCACCGCCCTTGCTGCCAGCCCCCCCTCGCCGGGCAGCCTCCTCCTCCTCCACCGCCCCATCCTCCTCCTCCACCACGCCATCCTCCTCCGGATCCACCGTGCCATCCTCCTCCTCCACCGCCTCCTTGTAACGATCTAGATTTAGATCAGCCGAGCTTAATCTTAAGACAAGTTCCCTGATCTGGTCAACTCAAACTCCTTTAGCCATTACGGCTAAGTCTGGAAAATTAGTCTGATCTCACGCCTTAGGGCGGACTTATCTTTGGTAAGTTGAGCTAAACGCGCAGAAATTCCTTTATGGAAGTTGGAGAATGAAGTCTGTGCTACAACTTTGTTAGTTGGACCTTGGTCCAATTCACCTCCGAAGATCCCCAAAACTGCAGTTCAAATCAGCCCCGACCCCTGAAACTCAGCAACCCGCTGTTTGTCTCTAAGTCCCAAAACCAGTGTTCCTCTAAACTTTGAAGCTTTAGATCCCCAAATCCACTACGTTTTTGAACTCAAACCAATTACAAGAGTTGGGCCTTGGCTTGAGTACTACAACTCTTGTTAAGGGAGTCAAAGTGGTGCAGTTCAGAAAATTGGGAGAGCAAGAGGCTGGATGATGGACCCAGAAAGGATTCCGCGGACCTCTTGGGCCAAGAGCGCCAGAGAGCGCGTGCGCCCTGTTTCAGAGCGCCGCCGCCGCGTGGCATGACCTCACCGACGAGCCCCGCCTCGCCCAGTCGCCGGCGGCAATAACAGGGATCAGCGCGCCTCCTCCCCAATCGCGTGCGGAAGCGCCCTGCAGACTTTTCCACCCCATCTCGTCCCGCCCGAAATCTCACCAGCCGCGCCAGGTGCCCTGCCACCGCTGCGACCGAAGATTGCCCGCTGCCGCGCCAGTCCGCCTCGCCTCCTGCACGCGTCTCCTCACCAGGATCCCCGGCCGCGCCCCAACGCCTTCTGGCTTTTCCGTCGTCCCCCAGTCGCACTGCCCATGCACGCGCCCCGCGACGATACTGCATTCGCCAACCACTAAGCCGGCAATGACGACTCCTTTCCCCCGCCTTGCCAGTAGCGTGCCACGGCAAAGCCGCTAGTCCCGCGACTGCTAGCATCACTGCTTGCCTTGTCACCTCGCCTGCAGCGCCCTCACCTGCAGTGTCTCTCTCCCCCTCCTGTCCGCCGATACAGAGCCGCCGCAGCCAATCCAGCGCCTGACGCGACCAAACACGCGCTCTACCTCGCCAATCCTTCCGTCCGGCAAAACCGCTCCTGCATAGCGCTGTCTTCAGTGCCCAATACCGTAAGACCCTGTTCCCGGAGTTCCGCTTCACCGGCCAATGGAGACGTCGACCAATCGCCGCCATGGCAGAGCACTCCCTCCTCTTCGATCTTATCCTCGCGCTGCTCGAACTCTTTCTCTTCCGCGCAACTATAAAAGGGAGTATCGAAGCCTCTTACCGAAGTTCCCTTTTGCCACCACCGCCTTTCCGCCTTGCTTACTTGTTCTTCTCTAGCGCACTCGCCGCCGCACGCTTCTCTGCTTCATGCGCAAGTGCCACCGCCTGAGCTCTCTATGGAGCTCCCTTTCCACCCAACACCCCACCAGCCGTTTCGCCTTCCTTCGCGATGTGCTAGAAAGTGCTTGTTGCCCTCAAGAAGCGCCACCGCCGCCCGAAACTTAGCGCCATTCGTCGTTCCGCCTGAGCTTGCTTCTTCCAACCCCAAGACTTCGTCAGTAGGCCCAAAGGTAAGCTGCCGACCCCTATCCGTTTCGCCCGACCCCTTTCCGTTTCGCCCGACCCCTATCTGCTTCGCCCGACCCTTGTCCGCCTCGCCTGAGGGCTCGGCTGTACCCTTTTCTTTTGACCAAGGGTATCCATGTAAAATTTTGGGAACTTCTCTGTGTTAAGTCTAAGGACCCCGGTACAGTTATTCCTTAGGTCTAAGGGTCAGATCGTAAGTTTTTCCGGATCTGACTCTTTATTTTTGTCTGAATCGACCAAGCTTGCGAAATCCATCTTAAATCGAGGAAAACTCAGAAAAATGTGAAATCACTTGGGTTGGAATCCTCTTTCTGAGTAGAATCCAATAAAATGGGATTTCACACCTTTCCTATAGTTTTGCTATAGTTTCTAGGCTAAATCTTGCAAGTGTTGTTGAAATAACCACCTAAATGTTGACCCTTGCTTTTGCATTCCGTGCAGAGGTAAACCTCGTTGACGGCACGTACGAACTGCACCCGGTGGTAGAAGATGGAGTTGTAGCCGAGCTGCCGCCTGCGGGAGCTGAACTCGAGAGCGTCGAAGATCAGTTCGCTTCCACCTCGCTCGAAGGCAAGCCCTGGAGCATAACCCAGTCTTTCTAAACTTGTGCATGCCTTCATTTGTATGTATGTGCATTTACGTTACAGGAATTGGTTGAAACCAGAGATGCATGACTTAGTCCCCTTGATCTGAACACTAGTATGATAGGCCGAGTAGTTGCAGTGCTTAACAGGACTCAGTAAAAGTCGAGTGATTCCCTGTCACTCGTGAGTTATAGGAGTTGCTTGTTCTCCTTTGTCACCACTATAAGGACGGTGGATGGGGCAGGGCCTTGTGAACTATTTTGGTGGTCGGTGGATTGCCCCGTCTGTCTACTTGAAATTGGACTAAGGTCGAGATGTGATAGTGTTCGTGATCAAGTGTTTGAAAGTACTAATCTCATACCTAGTATGGGATGCGGAAGCCTAGTACCTGATTGAACCAGGACGTGAGCGGTTCGATCCGCTGTCTATGGAATAGAGTTTTCCCTTGTGGCCGCATGTGGTGACAAGTGTGGTCACAGAACGGCAGAGGCTGGGTCTGTGGAGCCTTGTACCAAGAGAAGTGGGCCTGACACGAGTCAGGGGATTGATGGGGACGTCTGACAAGGGAAGCGACCCTTTGTGGTGCGCGGATGTCGTGAGATTAGGTTCGCCATGCATGGTTAAGAAATTCGAATCGATTCGTCTGCCTCTCACAGATTGAGACTGCTTGATCACTATACTACACTGAGTAAATATGGAACATGATGATGATATGAACCTTGATGCTTGTTCCTTAAGTTGTTTGGAAACTATGTTTGTTTAGCATATGTTGCTAATATAGACTGGTTAATGAACTTAGAATCTGAGCTAAAATATTGAAAATAAGGACCTACTGTAGTCACTTTTGGCAAAACAAACCCCTCAGCCAAAGAGCCTTGCATGTCTAGAAGTTGGTGGAGTAGTTTCCAACCGGTCGGTTAAGTCTTGTTGAGCTTAGCAGCTCAGCCTTGCTTGTGGCACATCTTTCAGGTGATGTTGAAGCTTCCGAATCTACCGCTTGTGGCACTTGGCCTCCCAAGCTTCCTCCCAGGTGGACGGTCGAGTGGGATCCCTCCTCGGACGGCGAGGAGAGGGATCAGTGATGTCCTAATCAGCCTCATCAGTGACATTCGACCCCCGGCGCTAGCTTCCGATGGTTTATCTTTATCCGCTGCTTAAAAACTCTGTAAAACTCTGATTTTTGAAACAGTGTTGTAATAAATTATTGAACTTGTTTAATTGTTGGATGGTGTGTTGTATTCTCTGGAACCACTCACCTTCGTGTGAGCTCTGCTAATTCGGTCCTGTATAGTGGTTCTATCGGATGAAATCCGACGGACTGCCGAGTTAACTTGATTAAAGCATGTGATCGCGTGTCAGGCGACTTAACCGTGCTTTAGTTAAGTTAATCCAAGTGGTTCCACCATAGCTGGTACCAGAGCAGGTTAGCAGGACAGAGAAGACAATGGATCCTCAACACTGTTTTTTCTAAAGAAAATTTGCAAGAAATGTGTTGAAAAATGTCATACGATCGTTAAGGATGACCTTAGTACGTGAGGCTCTAGGGGAACTTTTTGGTTATTTTAGGTGGCTATTACTTATTGGTTATTTTGCTAACCTCCAGCACTTCGCCACATGCATCATACATGTGCCGATTTTCGCATCACGAGTATGCGAGGGTTGATAAGGAATTCTATTCAAAGGACCCTATCATCGCGGTTGTTTTCGCCAACATTTATCATACATGCGCAGGTTCCGTATGTTAACTCATGCGATGGTTGGTATGGTCCAATTCCAACGGGCCTATCATCATGGTTGATCGCCCACGTCTATGACACGTGCGCATGATTCCTCATCACGAGTATGCGAAGGGTTATATGGTCCTATTCAAAGGGGACCTATTTCCACAGTTGTTGCGCTGTCCATGCAGCGTTAAATGCATGAGTACCATTTCTATAGTGAACGGTAATGCTTGGGAACGCTTTCGTGTGTGCTGGCACGAAAGGTTCATGTGGTTGTGTTTTCTGCAGGTACACTAATCACGTTCGCCTAAGAGAAACGATATTGGAGACCGACTAGATACTATAGGGAGTGGCATAATTGTTGCCTTGCCACCGGCACTAACTACGTAAGACCAAGGCTTTTGGCTGTTATTTTTGGTTGAGAGGATGAGGTAGGTTGTGCATGCGTCATGAACTAAAATCTGTAAACCCACATCCTTAAAACAACCTTGCCCTGGTTTTAAGCTCTTCCTTGATTTAAGGATTTCTAGCTACCTTTTCAGCATGTGCTCTGGTCAGAAAACCGAGTGTTTCACCCTGTCTGATCTGTTTTCACTCCACCTCTCTCTCCAAAACTTGTTGCCAACTATCAGGAGAGAATGCTGGTAGTAACTTGGAAGTTTTGAATGAACCCTTGTTGAAGTTTTGAGCTTTTCTAGCCTCCCAGAATATGTTTCTCCTTTGGGGTTTCAATCTCATGCTTCTTTCGGTTTTTGGTTCTAGATGGCTGCTCCTGGACATGTGTTTCGTGGTGTTGATGGCTCCTCCTACTCCACATGCCTACACTTTGAGGGTTTTCCTACTATTTTGTGGGACACCTTGAGGTGGTTTGGGCACCAGTCGCCGCCTCTTTACGCGGGACGTGAGTACCGGGAGCACGGAGTGCAGCGATGCAACGTGCAAGTGTTGGTACCTCCACCCCTAGTGCAGCCCGAGTGGCCCCAGCTCAAGGTTTCGACCTATGGTCACACCCTTGAGGATACTTGGGAATCAGCTGCCTTGCAGGCTCTCACTCAGTTTTACCGGCTACACCCGTTTGAGGTCCTTTTGGACCCGATTGGTTTGTTCCCCGCCAGGGATCGGATGGACCCGGCTTGTCTTGACTGAGTAAACAACATGGAGGTGTTGGCTGCCTCACACTCGCTGGTCACCATTTCCAAAGCGACACGGTGCATGACCACTTTGTACCGACTGGTTGAGCTTCAGGGAAGGGCTAGGGCTATCTTGGCACGGATAGCTGTAGACACCCAGGAGCATTTCAACACCGCCAAGAGAGATTTGGTGGAATAGTCATATCAGCTTATCCAGAGGGGCATACAGGTCTCCGACATGCAGACCAGGATTACCGAGCTAGAGGAAAGAGCAACTGACATGGAGCAGGATATGATGCACCTTGCTGAAGGAAAATTGGAGGTTGAGATGGAGCTCGTGGTTGCTAATGCGCACTTGGCTGAGCACCATGCTGGGCTCGATGCTATCCACACTTTGGAGATGCAGCTGGATGAGCCTATGGCTCAGGAGGAGGAGGAGGAGGACCCCGAGGAAGTAGAGGGAGTCTCAAGCATGGAAATTGAAGTTGGTGACGCCCCTTCTCCGACGCCCAGTGTTTCCTCCATAGGCAACGTGGATGACTTTTAGGTTGAGGTTGTGAGTTGGTCTTTGTTGTACTCCTCGGCAACCTATAATCCGGCGGCCAACCCAAGTTTCTCAAGCGAAGGTGTAGAAGATTGGGGTCACGTTGTGAACGTGACCCTAGTAGCATGAATAGCGCGACCCATTTAGGGTGTCCAAGTTAGTTTAGGACTCTTTCTTTACAAAAATGTACAGTATATTCTTGGAAGTAGTGGTTGAATAAGGGTAAATTCAGTATGTAAAAGTCCGTTGGCCTCCATATAAAAGGGGAGGCACCTGTACTGTACAAGGGTTCACATTTTTGGAGAAATACAAGCCCTAAGAGAGTGTTGTTTCCCATTCATGTGTTCTTTATTCAAGTCTTTGGTGAAGAGCTTGCTCTAAACCAACACTACCCATCACTTTCGGCAACTGAAACAACTTCCGGACGGAGAACATCACCTTCGATGTGGCGGAATTTGATTTGGTGTACAACACCATCCTAGGCCGACCAGAGCTGGATAAGTTCATGGTGGCAGTACACTATGCATACTCGACCCTGAAGATCCCAGGATCATCTCGGTGAAAACCAACGTAAGAGGGGTTGTGTATTGTGCTGAGAAGCTCTCTAAGGCCCTGGCCGCGGCTGCGCCAGTGATGATGATGAGCGCCTAGAGCAGAACTCGCACCCCCCAACCAAGTAGTGCATCATCCCTAATGACACCGCGCTCACCAAGGAGGTTCGGCTTAGGGATGGCCCCGACAAAGTTGCCAAGATCGGGGTCCAGCTGGGCCGCAAATAGGAAAGCGCGCTTATCGCCTTCCTCTGGGCAAACAAGACATGTTCACGTGGGAATCATTGGACATGCTTGGGGTCCCCAGGAAGGTGATCGAGCATAAGCTAGCCGTGCGTCCTAATGTGCGGCCCGTGCAGCAAAAAGTATGATGGTGGGCCTCAAAAAGGCACGACTTCATCCGCAAGCAAGTCTGCAAGATGCTAGAGGCCAGCCCACAGAGTAGTTGGTCAGCCCGGTCATCCACCCCGAGTGGTTGGCCAGCCCGATCATCGGGCTGAAGGCAAACATGAAGCTTCGGATGTGCGTCAACTACACCGACCTCAATAAGGCCTGCCCAAAGGATCCTTTTCTGCTACCCCGCATTGACCAGGTTGTCAATTCCACAGCAGGATGTGACCTCCTTTTTTTCTAGACGTGTACTCCGGGTACCACCAGATAAGCATGTTAAGGGAGGATGAGGAGAAGACAACATTCACCACCCCAGTGGGAACGTATTGTTACGTACGCATCCTGTTTGGCCTAAAGAATTCCGGTCCCACCTTCCAGCGGACCATGTGCATCACGTTGGGAGACCAACAAGGCCAAAACATCAAGTTTTATGTCGATGACATCATCATCAACACCCAGGATCAAGCTACGTTGCTCGAGGATCTGTCCGAAACATTTGACAATCCATGAGCGATATGCTTGAAGCTCGACCTGGAGAAGTGCGTGTTTGAAATACCATCAGGGAATCTCTTGGGTTTCCTTATCTTCAACTGAGGGATAGAAGCCAACCCTGAGATGCTGGAAGCCATCGAGTGCATGCAGCCTTCCACCCGCCAAAAGGATGTGTAGCGCCTTACCAGCTGCATGGTAGCCCTAGGATGATTGATCTCAAGGCTCGAGGAGCGGGCGTTTTGAGTGGACCGAGGAAGAAAGTGAAGCCCTGAAGCGATTGAACCTGTACCTCTCGATGTTGCCGATATTAGTCACCCCAGAGATGAGGAGCCGCTGCTCTTGTACATCACCGCAACTCCACAGGTGGTGAGCATGGATCTAGTGGTTGAAAGGGAAGAGCAGGATCCACCTCCCGGTGGGAGCAGCACATCGCCCGAGCGCACCACCGACACGCCCCTTCTAGGGACTCCCGACAATAGCCTTGGGGAAATAGCGCCAGTTGAGGACCCTCCTAGGACTCTCAGGACCGGTGGCTTGACGGGCAAACGAAGGACCCTCCTAGGGGCTCACCCTCTCGGGACTCCGACTGAGGGATATGGGTACCCTATGGGTCCCTACTGATGAGGATACTAGCTGGACCTAAGGGGTAGGACCGCCCGACTAGGGCATGTGGGTCAAGGACATGAAGTTACTTGAGTACACGTCAAGGCAACAAGACTGTTCAAATCTATCCGGACATTGTGGGATGCATTTTGTAGCCCAACTCAGATTGTTTTTCATGTAAATACTGAGTAGATTAGATTCAAACCGACTTGTAATCCTTGATTGTCAGCCTATATAAGACGGCCAAGGGCACCCCCTGAGGACAACTCATCTCATACCAAGCAATACAATCCACGCATACAGGACATAGGGTATTACTCTCCGGAGACCCGAACCTATCTAAAAACCTTTTGTCCCCTTTGTGTTCTCATGATCACCTTCGAGTTCTTGGTTTCGCAATCACCCTCACCTTCAAATCAACCACTTGGGTAACCCCCTGGTGGACTACTGGGCTTATAAATCTGACAGTTGGCGCGCCAAGTAGGGTGGGTTGCGAGATCTTTTTTGCGACCTCGATGGCATCCCATCCTGGAGTTGTTTTTCCCGAGAGCATGAAGGACCTCCTTACCAACCCGGTTCAGATTCAGATCAAAACCATGCTAGAGGATTCAAATCTGACCACTTTCTCTTTCAACTCGATGGCTCCTGTCAACTTGGCGACTCCCATCGACTCGGCATCCAGCACCAACTCGGCTCCCACTGGATCTATTCCAGTGGGACAAGTTCTCCATCCAAGGATAGTCATGCCACTTGCCCAGCAAGTCAGTGAACTTTGTCTCTCTGAGAAGGTTCCAAATCTACTCGTTGGCGCCCGCCCATCCATGCCCTCCGACTTGATCATGGGGCTAGCTAGATCGCATCAGTAGTACTAGCTGATAGGAATCCGCTAGGGTTGATTCCCGATCTTTTGATGAGAGGTGTGGGATAACTCGATTGGTAGATGGAGACGACATTCACGGCCTGACTACAACCATCCAAGGATGCTGCTCCTTAGCAACCGATACCCAACCTCCAATGGTCGCCGTGATCTTGTGGAGCACGATCAACCAAACCACTAGGGTAATTTCTGCAGGCAATTAAGGAACAAGCAAGAACAAGTAGAACAAGCAACTCTATTGCAACTATGGAGATAAAAGCTAATCTGAAATCACAAAGTTAGGGTTCTAAATTGAGTAGAACGGATGGTCTAGTCGACATATGCGTCTACAAGGAAGTAGCAATGGCTAAACTTACATCAAAACAAAACCCAACTGTTCTTGGTAGTAGCTAAGGGGTATATGAAGGTAGGAGGATGACCACCAGGGTGTTGGGGTCGTGCTCCAACCCTAGGACGCATCTCTATTGGACCTGACTTGATACACGGCCCATTGGGCCAAATTAAAGTGACACAGCACCAGAAAACCTCTCGGTAGTAAATCGGTCATTGCGGCCGCCTCAGACTATATATGAACTTGAGTCTAAATCCATATGACATTAAACTTCATAACGAATCCGTAAAGTACTTGAACGCTCCAATCCAAGTCCGTATGCGACCGTGGTGACCATCACAAGGTTGTGCTATCCTGAAGTCCGAATCCAGCCTGCGCGAGTCCTTTTCCCTTTCATTTTTCTCCCTAGTTCCTAACCAAAACAAGAGTGCATGCGTATCCATGGTCTAAATAGGATTAATAGGAACTCAAGAGTGAACTTTCTTGATGATTAAGTTGACGAGCATGGGCATGAGTAATAGGACCAGAAATTGGTACTTGTGTAGGCGTGGATGTATCGTTGGTGTTGATGTCCTCATCACTAGCGCTAAGTGCATAGAGCTATCCGAGGTGGCGCTGCATGAAACCAGGTCGGCGCATGGCCCATCCCACGTCCCCTTCGGTCTATGAAACTTGGCCTTCGAGTACTCTGCCAAGCTTGATTAGTTTTTTCAGATCCAATCGGAGACCTGCCTGAACCCGCACAGTTTTTGGATTGTGGTGAATTCCAAGTGCCTCGCATCGTCCTAACACCAAACTCTTATGGAAGAGACAACGAGAGCAACTCTTCCATGCTAGATCGCAAAGCTTTCATTGTCTCCGCTGATGAGCCACCTCAGGATGGCGAAAAGGAATGTCAAGAAGAAGGTCGTAATGCCAGAAACCAGAACTGCACAGCATGGCGCCAACACAAGCAAGCTGGCACCCAACACCAACCTGTCACTAACACAGATGGAATAGGTGACCAGCGCCAGCAGCCGTGCAATGATCATGACAACACTGACCAAGATGGTGCTCAAGAAAGACGCAGGCGCCCTATGCGCGTTAGCAATCTACTAGCCGACCTTGAGCAAGCTGGTCACAACATCTTCGCCACACCCCAGGCCAACCTAGGGGATGCCTTTGTTGAGCTGGAACATTTTCCAGACTCAAACCAAGTCCGATGACTTCAGGTGCGACTCCTGGTTGCCAATGCCCAGCTCGAGGAGTAGATCAACAACTAACTTGCAAACTCTTGGTCCACATCGTCCAGACACTCTTGAAATAGGTCTAGGCAAAGCAGATCGAACCACCACCGAGGCGACCGTGCGAGTGGTCGGTTGGATCCAATCCATAAAGAGTAGGTGGAGCAAAACACTGTCCAACCAGCCAACCCACCGGCCAACCAAGGGAGGGATGGAGTTTTTCTTCATCACATATAAATAAAAATGTTGCATTCATCGTTTCATCAAATAGTTTAACACATCTTAAAGTATTTTCCCTACAGGTCAAGGTCATTTACAATAGTCTCCGCCGTGTTATGGTACTACTCAGCCACCTCAAGAATCTTATCTTCCTCGAAGTCAGCCATGATTCCTGTCGTAGCATGCTCCAAGGGAATCGACAGGAAGTGTGATGCCAACAACGCAAAAGTGTTATTGACACACTCCACGATAGTATCATTCAGCAGACTCTTCAACTGACCTGGTCAAGCCCTGAGATGGTCGAGCAGCGAAATTGGCTTGGATGGGTTGGCATCAGCTTGAATCATGTCCATAACATAGCTAGCCAACTTCCGCAGCTCCTGCAGCTCTAACTCCAACCCTGCAATTACATGTTAGTCAGTCTGAAGGTTACTTACAGTGTCCTCTAAGCAGCGCTTGAGTTCCTTGCGCGCATTGGCATGATTCACCGCTGCGTCATGCTCTTCCTAGAGGTGCTTGTTGGAGTCTTCACACCCTTTTAGGTCTCGCTTGAGCCTCTCCTCCCTCCTTATAGAATCTATTTGACTGACCAAGTCTGCATCAGTGTGACAACATCCAAGAGAAATATGACTTAACAAGTCAGCGTAGCATACCTGACAACTTCAAGCTCAAGATCTCCTTCTCAAAATCAAAATCAATCTTTACCTATTGTATGTCGGCTTGAAGGCACGCTTTGGTGTCCTCGCACTCCTTCAAGCTCCACTAAAGTTTGGTTACTTGCATGGCAGAATCTGCATAAACAACACAGGATTGCATCAGCATCAAGGTTGCTAAAGCAAAAATTGATTAAAATAGGGCGGCACACTGTACCATTCATGAGTCCATTATGCGCTACCTTCTTGAGGCTCTACCGAGCCAGCCGACTCTCGAGGTCTCCCCTTGCCTTCTCAAGGTTGGCCTCTAGGCGCGTTGCCTTCAGACAATACTGCTCAGCATGGTGGATCGTGTCCGCCCTCTTGTGAGCACACTCAGCCAGACCCTATTCACATTAAAACAATTAGAGCTCTACAAAGAAACTAGTTTTCAAATGTGAGTCCTATGGGTTGGTCGACAAACTTACGATTAACAACTCGGAAAACCATGGAGGATGCTTTCTGCAGCTCGACAATATCTCTCTTGTCCTGCACCGCGTCCCCAACAAGGTCATCCCTGGAGATGTTGAAGGCGTCAGGATCATTTCCTCCGTCCAAGGTGGGCAAATCAGGCAATGGATCATCCTTAGGCAGCTCATCCTGCTGAAGATCAGCCCCAATGTCCTCCTCAGCCTCCTCTTCGGCCACGACGTTTTCCTCCACCTCCTCCATGACCTTGGGTTCAGCCATGCTACCATCGGCAGCCTTAGCACCGACCTCAACTTGTTCTGGCATAGGACTCAGTGCAACCTCTTTAGTCTGACCACCTTCGCCAATCCCGATCTTTGTGGCCGATGACTGCTCAATGGTGCGACCACTGGTGGCCTTGGTCTGGCCCGAGCACCTCGTCAGCTGTGCACTGCCGTCCTCAGATCGTACGCCAGTTCTACATCATCATCACAAACAAGTAATCCAAGCAAAGATCAGACTGCAATCATAAACATAGAAAGTGTAAAGGTGGCAGCACTCATAGAGGTTCTCTTCTTCCTCAAGCACAACTTTGGGCGCTGTTGCGATGGTGGCACGGTTTTATCTTCGCTCGGACCGCTGCGCATCTTTGCCTTCAACACCTTCTTGAGGCATGCCGCATGAGCCATGGTGGTCTTCTCGAGTTCTGGCTTGTTGTCATTTGCAGCCAAGCTTGGCACGTCGGACTTTGCCTCGCTGACCGACCAAGTTGCGGCAGCAGTACTCGGCACAACTTTGTCCTTCTTCCTGCCGGCCAGCTTCTTCTTCTTTCCAGTCAGCTACGATGCCTTGGAAAAGGGTCGCTCGCGCACGACCTGCAGGGTCTGCCGTCCTGCGCCCTGATCCTCACCGCTCTCATTGGCTGTGCTAACGACGGGCACAAAAGAGGATTCAAAATCAAACTCAAGGCTAGCCCATGGTACGACTGGCACATCAGCCGGACAGATCTTTGGCGGCGCCGCTGGAGCCCCACAAGGCAATGGCGGAGGGCAAAAATAAACAAATGCATCATCCTAAGCCAAGTCATTGCTCCAAGTCAGAAAGATTGCAAACAAGCAACACACCACATCAAAACAAAGCTGAGTACAATCTTACCGGGGTAGGCGATGGTATCCTCAATGAAAAGGCCTTAGGGGCATCCTTGTTGCTGACCTCGCCCATGAAGAACTCGGACACCCGACCAACAACTGCCTCATCAGGTACCTTGCCAGGGACCTCCCGGGTCGGATCTTCTAGCTCCGAGTACTCGTACAACGGATGTACTCAGTATTTGATTAGCTGTGTTGCTCTCTAACAAAAATGGATGCTGATGGCCGTGGGTGTCAGCCCCTGTGCCTTTAGGTCCGCCATCTTCACCAACAACTCTTTTACTTGGACCTATTCTTTCGAGGTCAGCAGATTTTGCCACTTGGCTACTAACACTAGCCCATAACTCATATGCGGCGGTAGCTCGGGCTTCTGATTGGCAATAAGAAACCACTCGGAATGCCACCCCTTGTGGGAATCCTTTAGTTGAAGGTCAAAGTACTCATGCACCCTCTTAGGGCACAATGAGAATCTAGCCCCCCCCCCAATAACCCGATCCTTTTTTCCCTTGGTGACTATGGGTTCCAGCTCATAAAGATAGTGCCACAGATGAAAATGGGGAGGGATGCCCAAAAAAGCTTCACACAGATGGATGAAAACAGATATGTCCAAGATTGAGTTTGGGTCTAAGTGTACCAGCTCAATCTTATAGTACTTGAGGAGGCCGCGAAAGAAAACTCCAGTAGGGATCCCGAATATGCGCTCGAAGAATGGTGCGAATAGTACCAACTCTACCGTGTCCTCCGACGGGAACTCCTAACCGGCAGTGGGCTTCTAGTCGAGCAGCACTTGCGGGCGGAAGAGCCCACGGACAAGAGCTCTTGTGTTAACACTTCTTCATCCACACTGAGGAAGGCATCGGAGCATAGGTCTGCGCCATTGCTTTGAGGTTTTGAAATTTGGATCTAAAGTGGACTAGGGTTTTCCTACGCATAAAGCAGTGTGGTGGCTCGGGCAGCAGCGGCACGTGCGCGAGAGGAATGCGGAATGTGGCAGCGCAACCTAGGGTTTGCGAATGCGGCGGTGAAGTGCTCAGTGAGCTCAATGCGGAGGCGCTGCGAGAGGTTGAGGATAAGAGTGACAACGGCTCCGTGCCCCTCGTGCTTTTGAAGCAGACAACAGTGTGAGTTACGGACAGAAATCGCGGGCCTTCCGTCAGCACGGTGCAACTTGCCAGGCGAAATTTGTGGATCTTCCCATTAATAACGTGTGCGTGTGTAACAACTCTAG
This sequence comes from Setaria italica, assembly GCF_000263155.2. NCBI lineage: Eukaryota > Viridiplantae > Streptophyta > Magnoliopsida > Poales > Poaceae > Setaria > Setaria italica. The sequence goes on along the minus strand of NC_028455.1, from coordinate 10,670,139 downwards.
TTAACCTAAACTTGGTTAAGCTGGAATAGGAGGCTTAGACACTAATCTAGCAGAGATAAAGATGATGCAGCCCTGCTAGGTTGGAAGAACTCGTGAAGAAAAAGAGAACTTTGGTGAAGTTGTTGACTTGAAAGTAAATTGCGAATAAAGTAGATTTGTTTGTTTGTGTTTGTACATCTTTTTCAGACCTCGTAGGGTCTCTATTTATATCCTAAACTCAAGACTCCTAGTCCTAGTCGATTACGACGCGATACAATATCTATGACCAAAGAAACAAACTTTCTAAACAAAATGACTCGTACAAGAGTCGGAAACAAACTTCACCTCTATTAGCCAACCCTATATCTACCATCTTGCAACCTCCTCGCCAATCAAGACTCTTTTGCCTCTTATCGGTCGAAACTCCAACACCTCCAATCGGCTGGAACCCTCCTGCTTGCATCGGTTACACCCCATTGCCTCCCATCGACTGAATCTCTGTGATCCCATCGGCTGAACTACTGTAACTCCATCGGCCAATTTTACTAGCCGTTGCTCCTCTATCACGCATCAGCATCTCTGCTTCCCTTTTACGCCAACTTTTGACATGTGTCAAAAAACGGCATCAACAGCAGGCTATCACGCGGATTCCGATGAAAAGAAGAGGGACCGATTCCGTAGAGGCTTGAGTCTTGAGCTCAAGGAAAGGCTGAATCTCATCAAAGTGGATTCTTTCAATGGGCTGGTGAGCTGAGCAATCTCCCAGGAGGATTGCATGAAGGCCCTCAAGGCCAACATGAAGCGGAAGGCTTCAATGCTGTCACCTAGCACACCTGCTTGGAAGTTCAGAGTGGTTCCCACTTGAGCACCTCGTAGGCCAGCGCAGCCTAGGAGATGGGTTGCTCGACCTTCACCGTAGGCAGCACCCCGTTTCCCCGGATTCCAGCTGTAGGGGCCACAGCCTACCCTTCCACCGTCACCGCGCCCTGCCAATGGAAACCTCCATTTTACCTGCGGGAATATGGGACACTTTTCCAAGGACTGCCCCCGCAACAAGAATCAATGGCTTGGCTAGAGTAATGCAATGGGCAACAAGGGAAAGAAGCCTAAGGTACAGGTTCGACATGGCAGGCTGAACTTCACCAACCTGGCAGAGCTCTCATAAGGCACATTGGTCATGACGGGTACATTCTCTATTCATAACCAATCCATGTTGATTTTGTTTGATTCGGGAGCATCCCATAGTTTCATTGGGAGTAAAATATGTGCTAGATGTGGGTAAAGTTTCCGTCACGCTCAAGGGTCATATATGATCTCTACCCTGGGAGGGAAGATAGCCTCAGACCAGATAAATCTATTGGTACCTATCAAATTAGGTAACACCCTCTTTAAGGAAAACCTTATTATCCTTGGTCTAGAGGGGATAGATATTATCTTGGGTATGGATTGGATGACTCAGCACTGAGTGACACTAGATATCTCTACCCGAGCTATCCACATAAATTCACCCCTCCACAGTAGCTCTACCATACACTGACCCCACCGAGAGTGCGTAAATTCCTGAGCCTATCCAGCAGTTGAGACTCGACTAAAGGATATCCTGGTTGTCTGCGAGTATCTCGATGTGTTTTCGGATGACTTGCCAGGCATGCCACCAAATAGAGATATCAAGATTGCCATTGAATTGCAACCTGGCACAACACCAATCTCAAAGAGGCCATATCGAATGCCACCCACAGAGCTGGTAGAATTGAAAACCCAACTACATGAGTTGTTGGAAAAGGGTTTTATTCACCCAAGTACATCACCTTGGGGCTATCCAGCTTTGTTTGTGAAAAATAAGGACAAGAGTCTGCGCATGTGTGTGGACTACTGTCGTTGTCAAGATTTGCGGATCAAGACTTAGACTAGTAAATTTCTTATATGCGCGTAAGGCTTCAGATGGTGGCGTGGGAGACACGGGTTTAGACTGGTTCGGGCAAGGGAAGCCCTATGTCCAGTATCGAGGATGCTCGTATTGCCCACGCGGGGTTCTGTAGTAGGGGTTACAGATGGGCGAGAGAGGGAACTGGTCCCAAGTCTCTTTCGTGCTTGTGCTCTCAGGGAGAGTAGTAATGTGTTGTGGCTTGTGGGAGAAGAAGCCCCCCCCATCTCAGGCCCCCGATGCTCCTTTTATATCGTAAGGAGATCGCCGGGTTACAGGTGAGACCGGGTGTGGAGAACAGTAAAGAGTTAAACATAGCCGGGTAAAAAGTACAACACGAAGGGAGAAACCAAGTTCCCAGGTTCCCGGCGTCCTCGCCGGCCTTCGACATCTGCCGACGCGCATGCTGGAGGAGGATGGCGGCGCGCCAACTGTCGTTGCGCCCTGTGGATGGCCTCCTCGGTGAATGTAGCCACTGGGTCATGATGAGGGCGTTTCGTCGTGACTCTGGTGTCCGTTGGGAGGGACGGTGGATGCCACCGCCCTGCTGATGGCTCGCGGAGAGCGGACGTCACATCCCTGCTGCCGGGCGCGCGGGGCACGAGAACAAGCGAGTCTTCCCTCTATTCCGGGCAGCGCAGGTCATGAGTGCCTTGCGGCGAATGAAAGCAGGCCGCAGGTACTATAGCTTGTACAGTGCGGCCGTGCATGGGAACTTGTAGCAGGTTGCGTGAGGAGCGCGGTCATCCTTCTTCCTGACAGTCCTGCGACGCATTTATGGCGAGATTGACAAGGGGACCCAGGAGATCTGCGCCCGAGGTGGACTTTTGTCTCGTGGGCCGGGATGAGCCCAACTTCTTACACCCGGGGTCGGGCGAAGCGGAGCCTTGCGGCGAGGGGTCGGGCGCCCCCGACCCTGGGACCGCGGTCGGGCGAGGCGGAGTTCCGCCATCGAGGGGTCGGGATGAGCCCGACATCCTACGCCCGGGGTCGGGCGAAGCGGAGCCTTGTGGCGAGGGGTCGGGCGCCCCCGACCCTAGGACCGCGGTCGGGCGAGGCGGAGTTCCACCATCGAGGGGTCGGGATGAGCCCGACGTCCTATGCCCGGGGTCGGGCGAAGTGGAGCCTTGCGGCGAGGGGTCGGGCGCTCCCGACCCAAGGACCGCGGTCGGGCGAGGCGGAGTCCCGCCATTGAGGGGTCAGGATTGTCCGACCCTGGGGCCCTAGGTCGGGTGGGATGGAGTGGGTTGTTCTCTGCCTCTACCAGGTCGGCGGTAATCGTAATTACCGCAGTTGGGCCAGGGCCTTCGTGACTGCTGTTTTAAGCGGCATTAGGAGGTCGTTAATATTTCCCCCCAACAGTAGCCCTCGAGCCTGTGGTGGAGCAAAGATGCTCCACCAGAGGCTTTTTTCATCGCTCGTCGGGGATCTCTGCTTGCCCTGCAAGCTGCGGTTGATTAGGAAGAGGGAGTGTTGTTGGTCCAGCTTGGCCAGGGAGCCTGCGAATCGCGACCACACGTGTGGTCGTTGGTTGCGATGCTAGCCCCCGAGCCCCCGCGCGTTGCAGGAGACCGGTCGAGAGGCCAGGTCGACTTTTGATCGTTGCCCCTCTAGCGTCCGTTCGCTAGGACGGAGGGGTTGAGCCATGCCACGCTATCCTCGCTGGACGAACCGTGGTGCTCGTTGAGCTGCGAGCGGGTAGGTTCGAGTGGAGTCCCAGTCCCCGTTCGGGGGGGTCCGGCTCGGCCCAAGCTGGTGGCGTACTCCAGTTTCCAGCCAGCCAGTTCATATAGTTCCCGAGTCCGTTCGGTCGGATCCGGGGGCTCGTTGACCTTCCTCGTGGAAAAACCATGAACTTTGATGCCGGTCAGGACTCAAACGTGAGGTTAGGACACCCTTGGCTTTCGCTCGCCTGGGTGTTGGCCGCTAGCGGACCCGTCCCTTCTCACCCCTCGCTCGGGGGATGTCCTGGGGCAGCTGTCGAACCCTCTGGAGGGCTAGCCTTCGAACCCCTGGACCGTAATGGGCCGTAAGAGCGTTTTCAGCTCTGTATCCCTCTTTTCACCTGGAGCGGGTCCTGGTTCGTTTGCAGAGGAAGTTGTGCGCATGACCTCCGGGAGTGGAAGCAATAGAAAACGCCGAGCTCGTGCAGCAGGAGGCACGGTGGTCTCTGCAGTTAAAAAGAGATCGTGCGTACGGTTTCCGGAGAAAGATGGAGGTGACGGGATGTACCTGGCGTCACAATAGATGCGGTCGACTCGTACTTCGTTTGCCGCGCATTCCTCATAGAGCGAAAGAGCTTTCTTCATCATCATCCTTATCTTCATCGTCATCGTCCTCCTCCGTCGTTGTGCTTGAGCCCTTCCACAGCCTTCGGGGTTCCGCCGCGGCCTTTTTCTTCTTTTGGTGAGTAAAGGTGCCTTCATCGGCATCCTCCTCCCTCTTTGCCTTGCCCTTGGAGCTATCGAATATCGCCCCGACGGCCTCTTCGCCCGAGGCAAAGTCGGTGGCGATGTCGAGGAGCTCCTTGGTGGTCCGTGGGCCTATACGGCCCAGCTCGTGGACTAGAGATCTACAGGAGGTCCCTGCCAGGAAGGCGCTGATGACATAGGCATCGGCGATGTTGGAGAGCTCGGTGCACTTCCCGGAGAAGTGTCGAATGTACCTTCGGAGAGTCTCCCCCGACTTCTGGTGGCAGCTCCAGAGGTCCCAAGAGTTACCGTGGTGCTTGTATGTGCCCGGGAAGTTCCCTACAAAGATCTCTCTCAGGTCACTCCAGTTACGGATCCGACCTGACGGGACGTGTTCTAGCCAGGCTCGCGCCGAGTCGGCCAAGAACAGTGGGAGGTTGCGAATGATGAGCAGGTCATCATCCGCTCCCCTGGCCTGATAGGCAAGCCGGTAGTCACTGAGCCAAGGCCCGGGGTTCGTCTCCCCAGAGTATTTGGCCACATGGGTGGGCTGTCTGAAGCGCGCTGGGAATGACACGTTCAGGATGCGTGCGGAGAAGGCCCTGGGCCCCGCTGGCTTGGGACTCGAGCTCCGATTTTCTCCACCGTCTTGGAGTCCACCATGGTGTACGTGGTAGCCACGGTCGGCTCTATCCTCCCTGTCCACACGGGAGTGCCTCCGCGTGTCCAAGGCGTCACGGGCATCGCGGATGGGGCCGACGCGGTGGGAGACGGATGAAGCCCCATCACCCACGCGTGTTGGAGTCCGTCGAATGGGTGAGGCCCGGTTTGCCCCATGGGAGGAAGGTTGATGGACGGATCCTCCACGCCTCTTGATAGGCGCAGAGGGTGTGACCCTGCTGGCGCCGTGTGTGCGGTGCCGGGACGCGGAGCTTTCTGCCTGCTGGACAACTGCACACTCGAGCAAGTCGAGTACCTTCTGGCGGACCCGTCGCTCCTCGGGCGTTGCCGGATCGGGGAGTCGTCGGAGTAGGGCTGCCGCGGCGACGACATTCTGGCTGGCGTGTGCGAAGAGTTGGGGATGACCCTCATCCCCGCAGATGCGCCGCTGGACATTGCGAGCTCGATGACGCGCCTCGCCCTCGTTGCAGCGGTGCTCATCCTCCTGGTGGGGCACTGATACCCTGACAAGGGCCTCGGCCGTAGCTGCGGCGCGTGGTGGGGGAGCGTGCTGCTTCCCTTCGGCGCCGTTGTCATTGGATCCCTCGGAGCGCACGTCAGCCATGGAGCACTCGTGCGAGGGGTGGTGACTCTCATCGTTGGAATCGGCGTTGTGGTTGGCCATCTGAAGCCGGAGACGTACGCGCTAGGGTCCCCTACCTGGCGCGCCAACTGTCGTTGTCAAGATTTGCGGATCAAGACTTAGACTAGTAAATTTCTTTTATGCGCGTAAGGCTTCAGATGGTGGTGTGGGAGACGCGGGTTTAGACTGGTTCGGGCAAGGGAAGCCCTACGTCCAGTATCGAGGATGCTCGTATTGCCCACGCGGGGTTCTGTAGTAGGGGTTACAGATGGGCGAGAGAGGGAACTGGTCCCAAGTCTCTTTCGTGCTTGTGCTCTCAGGGAGAGTAGTAATGTGCTGTGGCTTGTGGGAGAAGAAGCCCCCCCATCTCAGGCCCCCGATGCTCCTTTTATATCGTAAGGAGATCGCCGAGTTACAGGTGAGACCGGGTGTGGAGAACAGTAAAGAGTTAAACATAGCCGGGTAAAAAGTACAACACGAAGGGAGTTACCAAGTTCCCAGGTTCCCGGCATCCTCGCCGGCCTTCAACATCTGCCGACGCGCATGCTGGAGGAGGATGGTGGCGCGCCAACTGTCGTTGCACCCTTTGGATGGCCTCCTCGGTGAATGTAGCCGCCGGGTCATGATGAGGGCGTTTCATCGTGACTCTGGTGTCCGTTGGGAGGGACGGTGGATGCCGCCGCCCTGCTGATGGCTCGCGGAGAGCGAACGTCACATCCCTGCTGCCGGGCGCGCGGGGCACGAGAATAGGTGAGTCTTCCCTCTGTTTCGGGCGGTGCAGGTCATGAGTGCCTTGCGGCGAATGAAAGCAGGCCGCAGGTACTGTAGCTTGTACAGTGCGGCTGTGCATGGGAACTTGCAGCAGGTTGCGTGAGGAGCGCGGTCATCCTTCTTCCTGGCAGTCCTGCGATGCATTTATGGCGAGATCGACAGGGGGACCCACAAGATCTGCGCCAGAGGTGGACTCTTGTCTCGTGGGCCGGGATGAGCCCAACTTCTTACGCCCGGGGTCGGGCGAAGCGGAGCCTTGCGGCAAGGGGTCGGGCGCCCCCGACCCTGGGACCGCGGTCGGGCGAGGCGGAGTTCCGCCATCGAGGGGTCGGGATGAGCCTGACATCCTACGCCCGGGGTCGGGTGAAGCGGAGCCTTGCGGCGAGGGGTCGGGCGCCCCCGTGTTGGAGGTATGCCCTAGAGGCAATCATAGAGATGATGATATTCCATTTGTATCCATGATTTGTATGTTGTGTTCATTGAATATCCATTGAAGGCTACATGAATTGATTTGCAATTATGTGAATTGTATGTGAAACTCTTTACTTGTATGGTTATTCTAAAGTTGTCCCTAGTCGGAGTTCATGTGAGGACACACATGAATATTAGACTAGCACATGTATTAGTTGATGACTATGTTTCACAAGTCATGGACATGGAGATGTTGAACTAATAATGTGGACACATGTGGAGACATGTGCTAGGACTGACCCAACACGAGAAGTAGTTCTCTCTTTAAACAACATATACGCTTTGTCCTTAGACCTGAGACTGTCGCATGTATTCTAGATGTGGATCGACCTACTTAGGGGCTATCAAACGCTACGCCGTAAAAGGGTAGTTATAAAGGTAGCTTTCGGGTTTGTCAAGAAGCATGCTATGAGACATGGTCAGTCAAGATGGGATTTGCCCCTCTCTGATTGAGAGTGATATCTCTGAGCCCCTCGAGTGATCGGATCCGAAAATGCATGGCCATGCTACGTACGGTTAAGAGTTAACCTACAAAGGGATTCCGAATCACAGGATCGAGAAAGAGCGGTCGGCTTGAAGCTAGACCAAATATCGTGAGGCAAAGGGAATAGCATGTATATTATGTTGTGATGGTTCGTCTGATATGATCTTCGTGTGCGTATAGGAGTTGGCACGTCTTGCTAGAGGCCGCTACCGATTATTGGGCCGAGTAGGAGTACTCGAGCCATGTCTATACGTATCCGAACCCATAGGGTCACACACTTAAGGGGCTGGAAGCCCAATTCGGATCTGATCCGAGTTGGATTAGGTCTAGGAGTACTAATGGGCCTCGGATCCAGAGGCCCATCAGGAACCTCTATAAATAGAGGGGTGGGGGCGCCCTAGGGTTTACACTTTTTGGCGAAACACACCTGCCGCACCTCCCACGCCCTCGCCTGTTGCAACTCGCGGATCTAGCAGTCCGGCTTGCGATGCTTCCTCCCTGCACGTGTGGATACCTTGGAGGTGTTGTGCCTGCAGCACTTAGGCGAGCCATCGACGAGCCGCCGACGAGCCACGACGAGCCGACAACGAGCCGCGGCACCGGAGGCAATCTTGCTGCACGTGGAGGAGCTGCTGGACGTGACGTTGATCGACTACGTACGACTACGTGATCGTCTTCACTGCATCGACGCATATCTACATCTTCCGCACCAGTAGTGCGTCGAGTGGTAATCCTGTGATCCTTATACGGCAGTTCTTCCTGGTTATACGCGGTAGAAATTTTGATTTGCGCTAGTGTAGCCTACCTCGTATCCCAACAGTGGTATCAAGAGCCGTAGCTGCTTAGTTTTGGATTCGGGATGTGTGCATATGGAGATATGCGAGTTTTCTGTTTGATCTATGTCCTGGTCTCGTGCCCTTGCTGCAATGGTAGTGTAACGACATACTCCTACCGGTCGGTTTCCGCCATCGGAGTTAAGTGATACACGCAAATCCAGTTGCAGTGAGCGAAGATCAATATGATTGGTCGAATCGAGATCCAGGGTCACACGCCAGGTGCATTAGATGTGCAATAGTAGATGGGATCTACTGCCGGGGTCGGGATTTTGCCGTATGCGTATGCTTCGGTAAATCAGCCGTAACTTTTCGGTACGATCTCGGATCGGGGTGATTTTTATATGAAAATTGATCTACAGAAAAAGTTACACATGAAATTCAACCGCTATGCCGTTTTCGGCGAAATTAGATTTCCCAAATTCGGCTTGGGAGATGGAGTTTTGGGCCTCCGAAGTTTGGAACGTTAGGACGCCTAACTCTATTTTGCAGGATGTATGTTTGTATCTTGTGATCAGTATGGCCCCCTTGTGTATGTGATGCATGTGTGTAACTCATTCGTGACCTGAAGTGTCGCGCGTACGGCAACACGGCAGGAGCCATATGTGCTGTCACTTTATTGTATTTAATGGTCTGCGTACCAATCTGTGATGATCCAAGCAACTATGTAATCTTCATTACTAGATTCTTTACTAGCTATTAGGCGTAATAGCATGCTCTAGTTCTTGGAGGACTCATCACCAGGAGGATGGCGCACATGGAACATGGAGATGGAGATCACCATGGTGAACAGGTTCTATGGAGATGGAGATCACCATATGAAAACGGGCCATATTGTGTCACAAGCTGTGTGAATGCTATTCTGTTTATGTTTTACTTTCTGCATGCTGTGATTTTAGAAGTAGAACGATCCCTCGCAAATTTTAAGTTAGTATGCCCTCCCAACTAAAACTTGCACCGTCCCATGTCTTGTACAATTAGTGGTGGATCTATGAAATTAGGGTGCCACTAGTTTTCCTTGACTAGACGGGTTTGTGTCGGACACTTACACGCATAAGGGTTGGTTTGCTTAACAAGGTTATCTTAACGGTTAAGGACCTTGGGGTATAAAGGTTGGCCGCCGAGACATAGAGATGTCACCCAACAACAGGAGTCATATGTGATATGATTAGCAAAAGTTGCTTACCGATCTACCTCGTTTGCTAGCGGTGATGCTAAAGCTCACTAGTAGACTTGTTAGTTGTGGATCCTGAATCACTAAGTTTCAATAGAGGGATATTGATTTTAGTGGGAGTAGATTCTGTTAAAATAGTTTAATGTAATTTGCTCTATCATGGATACGTTTGTCTTAGTGTATTTTGCATTACTTTTGTTGTAGATTAAATGGCACCTAGCAACACCACCGCATCGTTTGCTTTGCGTTCGGTCCTTGAGAAGGACAAATTGAATGGAACAAACTACTCGGATTGGATCCGTAACCTGAGAATTGTTCTCAGGGCTGAGAAAAAGGAAGATGTTCTAGACACCCCACTACCACCAGTACCTGCTGATGATGCATCTGCTGCTGTTAAGGCTGCTTACAAGAAGGCATTTGATGCTAATCTTGAGGTAAGCTGCCTTATGCTTGCTTGCATGGAACCCGAGCTGCAGATGCAGTTCGAAACAAATCATGAGGCACACGATATGATCGTGGCACTCAAGGACATGTTCCAGACACAGGCTAGGACCGAAAGGTTCAATGTGTCCAAAGCCTTTCTGGAGTGCAAGTTAGCAGAAGGCGCAGCAGTAGGACCACATGTAATCAAGATGGTTGGTTACACTCAGCGATTGGAGAAGCTGGGCTTCCCAATGGGCAAAGAGTTGGCCACTGACTTCATTCTTTCATCTCTTCCGCCTAGCTATGGGAACTTCATCTCGAACTACCATATGCATGGGACGGAGAAGGGTCTGAATGAACTGTGTGGTATGCTTAAGACAGCAGAGGTAGACATTAAGAAAAGCGCTAGTACCAGCCATGTGATGGCTATACAGAACAAGCCTACCTTCACGAAGAAGGGCAATTCTTGGAAGAAGAAGGGTAAGGCTGGAGTGTCCAAGCCAAACCCAGCGCCCAAGGCTAAAGCTGGACCTGCTCCAGATAAAGAGTGCTTTTACTGTCATGAACTTGGTCACTGGAAGAGAAACTGCAAGCAGTACCTAGCTTCGTTGAAGAATGGCGGAAGTAAGAGTACTTCTACCTTAGGTACGCTTGTTGTTAATGTTATAGACAACATATTTCTCGCTGATACAATTATTAATTCTTGGGTATTTGATACCGGATCGGTTGCTCATATTTGCAATTCGATGCAGGGAATGATAAGAAGTAGAAGTGTGGAAAGAGGAGAAGTTGATTTCCGCGTGGGCAATAATGCAAGAGTTGCTGCGTTGACCGTCGGGACGATGCAACTCCACCTCCCGTCAGGATTTATTATGGAGTTGAATAATTGTTATTTTGTTCCTAGTTTAAGTCGAAACATTTTGTCTCCTTCATGTTTGATGAAGGATGGTTAGTCATTTGCGAGTGAAAACAATGGTTGTGTGATCTCTAAGAATAATATGTTTATGGCTTTTGCACCCATTGTGAATGGATTATTTGTTTTAAATCTTGATGGTTCACCTGTCTATAATGTAAGTGCTAAAAGGCCTCGGCCTAATGATTTGAGTCCTACCTACTTGTGGCATTGTCATTTGGGTCATATAAGTGAAAAGCGCATGAAGAAGCTCCATTCTGATGGACTTCTAACTTTGTTTGATTTTGAATCATACGAGACATGTGAGGCTTGCTTGCTAGGCAAGATGACCAAGACGCCTTTCACAGGATTTCCTGAGAGAGCAGTAGACTTGTTGGAACTCGTACATAGTGATGTATGCGGACCAATGAGCACGACGGCTAGAGGAGGATTCCAATACTTCATAACTTTCACTGATGATTTTAGTAGATATGGCTATGTCTACTTGATGAGGCACCAGTCTGAAACCTTTGAATAGTTCAAGGAATTTCAGAATGAAGTTGAAAATCAGCGTGGCAAGAAAATTAAGGCCTTACGATCTGATCGTGGAGGCGAGTATTTGAGCCACGAGTTTAGCAATCATCTAAAGAGTTGCGGAATTGTTCCACAACTTACGCCTGGAACACCTCAGAGAAACGGTGTGTCCGAGCGACATAATCGAACTTTGTTAGACATGGTTCGATCAATGATTAGCCAGTCGGACCTACCGTTGTCATTTTGGGGATACGCTCTAGAAACAGCAGCTTTCACACTTAATAGGGTACCATCTAAATCCATAGTTAAGACACCATATGAGATATGGACTGGAAAGGTTCCTAGTTTGTCTTTTCTAAAGATTTGGGGATGTGAAGTGTTTGTCAAGTGACTTCAGTCGGACAACATCACACCCAAGTCGGATAAGTGCATTTTCGTGGGATATCCAAAGGAAACTTTGGGATATTATTTCTACAACCGATCAGAAGGCAAAGTGTTTGTCGCTCGGAACGGGGTTTTCCTAGAGAAAGAGTTTCTCAAAGGAGAAAAGAGTGGAAAGACAGTGCATCTTGAAGAAGTTCAAGATGAGCCAATCGAGCAAGAATCAATGAGTGATGCTAACATAGCAGAACAAGTTGAGATACCCATGGCAAGAGAAGCACCGCCACAACCACGAAGGTCAGCAAGGCTCCGCGAAATGCGAGAAATATTATTGATGGATAATGATGAGCCTACGACATATGCAGAAGCAATGATGGACCCAGACTCCGAAAAATGGTAGAGTGCCATGCAATCCGAAATAGAGTCCATGGGAGACAATCAAGTTTGGAACTTGGTTGACCCGCCTGATGGTGTTAAAGCCATAGAGTGCAAGTGGATCTATAAGAAGAAAAAGGACATGGATGGAAATTTTCACATCTATAAAGCACAACTTGTCGCAAAAGGTTTTCGACAAGTTCAAGGAGTTGACTACGACGAGACCTTCTCGCCCGTAGTGATGCTTAAGTCCATTCGGATTATTCTAGCTATAGCTGCATATTTCGATTATGAGATATGGCAGATGGATGTCAAGACAGCTTTCCTGAATGGAAACCTAGCTGAGGACGTGTATATGATACAGCCCGAGGGTTTTGTCGATCCGAAAAATGCTGGAAAGATATGCAAGCTTCAGAGATCCATTTATGGATTGAAGCAAGCATCTAGGAGTTGGAACATTCATTTTGATGAAGTGGTCAAAGGGTTTGACTTCACCAAGAACGAAGAAGAGTCTTGTGTTTACAAGAAGGTTAGTGGGAGCTCTGTAGTATTTCTAATCTTATATGTGGATGACATATTACTGATTGGAAATAACATTCCTATGCTTGAGTCCGTAAAGACTTCACTGAAAAATAGTTTTTCGATGAAGGACTTAGGGGAAGCGGCATATATTCTGGGCATTAAGATCTATAGAGATAGATCGAGAAGGCTTATAGGTTTAATCCAAGATACTTACATTGACAAAGTGTTGAAGCGGTTCAGCATGGAAGAGGCAAAGAAAGGGTTCTTGCCTATGTCACATAGCATACATCTCAGCAAGACTCAGTGTCCTTCGACTGCTGATGAGCGGGATCGCATGAGTAGAGTGTCATATGCCTCGGCTATTGGATCTATCATGTATGCAATGATAAGTACTCGCCCAGATGTTTCATATGCGCTAAGTATGACAAGCAGACACCAATCTGATCCAGGTGAGAGTCACTGGACAGCGGTGAAAAACATTCTTAAGTACTTGAGAAGGACTAAAGATATGTTCCTCGTCTATGGAGGTGAGGAGGAGCTCGTTGTAACAGGTTACACCGATGCTAGTTTCCAAACCGACAGAGATTATTCAAAGTCACAATCAGGATTTGTGTTCACGCTGAATGGTGGTGCTGTTAGTTGGAAGAGTTCCAAGCAGGAGACGGTGGTCGATTCTACGACAGAAGCCGAGTACATCGCGGCTTCGGAAGCCGCGAAGGAAGTTGTTTGGATAAGGAATTTCCTCATTGAGCTTGGTGCGTTCCCGAATGCGTCCAGCCCATTGAATCTCTACTGTGATAACAATGGGGCAATTGCGCAAGCAAAGGAGCCAAGGAACCACCAGAAGAACAAACACGTAATGCAGCGATTTCATCTCATTCGAGACTTCGTTAACCGGGGTGAGATCAAGATCATACAAAATACACACGGATCTGAACATTTCTGATCCATTGACAAAACCACTCCCGCAGGCTAAGCATGATGCGCATGTAAGAGCTATGGGTATTAGGTACCTTCTAGATTGACTCTAGTGCAAGTGGGAGACTGTTGGAGGTATGCCCTAGAGGCAATCATAGAGATGATGATATTCCATTTGTATCCATGATTTGTATGTTGTGTTCATTGAATATCCATTGAAGGCTACTTGAATTGATTTGCAATTATGTGAATTGTATGTGAAACTCTTTACTTGTATGGTTATTCTAAAGTTGTCCCTAGTCGGAGTTCATGTGAGGACACACATGAATATTAGACTAGCACATGTATTAGTTGATGACTATGTTTCACAAGTCATGGACATGGAGATGTTGAACTAATAATGTGGACACATGTGGAGACATGTGCTAGGACTGACCCAACACGAGAAGTAGTTCTCTCTTTAAACAACATATACGCTTTGTCCTTAGACCTGAGACTGTCGCATGTATTCTAGATGTGGATCGACCTACTTAGGGGCTATCAAACGCTACGCCGTAACAGGGTAGTTATAAAGGTAGCTTTCGGGTTTGTCGAGAAGCATGCTATGAGACATGGTCAGTCAAGATGGGATTTGCCCCTCTCTGATTGAGAGTGATATCTCTGAGCCCCTCGAGTGATCGGATCCAAAAATGCATGGCCATGCTACGTACGGTTAAGAGTTAACCTACAAAGGGATTCGGAATCACAGGATCGAGAAAGAGCGGTCGGCTTGAAGCTAGACCAAATATCGTGAGGCAAAGGGAATAGCATGTATATTATGTTGTGATGGTTCGTCTGATATGATCTTCGTGTGCGTATAGGAGTTGGCACGTCTTGCTAGAGGCCGCTACCGATTATTGGGCCGAGTAGGAGTACTCGGGCCATGTCTATACGTATCCGAACCCATAGGGTCACACACTTAAGGGGCTGGAAGCCCAATTCGGATCTGATCCGAGTTGGATTAGGTCTAGGAGTACTAATGGGCCTCGGATCCAGAGGCCCATCAGGAACCTCTATAAATAGAGGGGTGGGGGCGCCCTAGGGTTTACACTTTTTGGCGAAACACACCTGCCGCGCCTCCCACGCCCTCGCTTGTTGCAACTCGCGGATCTAGCAGTCCGGCTTGCGATGCTTCCTCCCTGCACGTGTGGATACCTTGGAGGTGTTGCGCCTGCAGCACTTAGACGAGCCATCGACGAGCCGCCGACGAGCCACGACGAGCCGACGACGAGCCGCGGCACCGGAGGCGATCTTGCTGCACGTGGAGGAGCTGCTGGACGTGACGTTGATCGACTACGTACGACTACGTGATCGTCTTCACTGCATCGACGCATATCTACATCTTCCGCACCAGTAGTGCGTCGAGTGGTAATCCCGTGATCCTTATACGGCAGTTCTTCCTGGTTATACGCGGTAGAAATTTTGATTTGCGCTAGTGTAGCCTACCTCGTATCCCAACACCCCGACCCTGGGACCGCGGTCGGGCGAGGCAGAGTTCCACCATCGAGGGGTCGGGATGAGCCCGACATCCTACGTCCGGGGTTGGGCGAAGCGGAGCCTTGCGGCGAGAGGTCGGGCGCTCCTGACCCTAGGACCGCGGTCGGGCGAGGCGGAGTCTCGCCATCGAGGGGTCAGGATTGTCCGACCCCGGGGCCCTAGGTCAGGCGGGACGGAGTGGGATCTTCTCTGCCTCTACCGGGTCGGCGGTAATCGTAATTACCGCAGTTGGGCCAGGGCCTTCGTGACTACTGTTTTAAGCGGGCATTAGGCGGTCGTTAATATTTCCCCCCAACAGTAGCCCTCGAGCCTGTGGTGGAGCAAAGATGCTCCTCCAGAGGCTTTTTTCATCGCTCGTCGGGGATCTCTGCTTGCCCTACAAGCTGCGGTTGATTAGGAAGAGGGAGTGTTGTTGGTCCGGCATGGCCAGGGAGCCTGCGAATCGTGACCCCAAGCCCCCGCGCGTTGCAGGAGACCGGTCGGGAGGCCAGGTCGACTTTTGATCGTTGCCCCTCTAGCATCCGTTCGCTAGGACGGAGGCGTTGAGCCATGCCACGCTATCCTCGTTGGACGAACCGTGGGGCTCGTTGACTTGCGAACAGGTAGGTTCGAGTGGAGTCCCGGTCCCCGTTCGGGGGGAGTCCGGCTTGGCCCAAGCTGGTGGCGTACTCCAGTTTCCAGCCAGCCAGTTCATATAGTTCCCGGGTCCGTTCGGTCAGATCCGGGGGCTCGTTGCCTTTCCTCGTGGAAAAACCATGAACTTTGATGCCGGTCAGGACTCGAACGTGAGGTCAGGACACCCTTGGCTTTCGCTCGCCTGGGTGTTGGCCGCTAGCGGACCCGTCCCTTCTCACCCCTCGCTCGGGGGATGTCCTGGGGCAGCTGTCGAACCCTCTGGAGGGCCAGCCTTCGAACCCCTGGACCGTAATGGGCCGTAAGAGCGTTTTCAGCTCTGTATCCCTCTTTTTACCTGGAGCGGGTCCTGGTTCGTTTACAGAGGAAGTTGTGCGCATGACCTCCGGGAGTGGAAGTGACAGAAAACGCCGAGCTCGTGGAGCAGGAGGCACGGTGGTCTCTGCAGTTAAAAAGAGATCGTGCGTACGGTTTTCGGAGAAAGATGGAGGTGATGGGATGTACCTGTCGCACAATAGATGTGGTTGACTCGTACTTCGTTTGTCGCGCACTCCTCATAGAGCGGAAGAGCTTTCTTCATCATCATCCTTATCTTCATCGTCATCGTCCTCCTCCGTCGTTGTGCTTGAGCTCTTCCACAGCCTTCGGGGTTCCGCCGCGGCCTTTTTCTTCTTCTGGTGAGTGAAGGTGCCTTCATCGGCAACCTCCTCCCTCTTTGCCTTGCCCTTGGAGCTATCGAATATCGCCCCGATGGCCTCTTCGCCCGAGGCAAAGTCGGTGGCGATGTCGAGGAGCTCCTTGGTGGTCTATGGGCCTATACGCCCCAGCTCGTGGACTAGAGATCTACACGAGGTCCCTGCCAGGAAGGCGCTGATGACATTGGCGTCGGTGATGTTGGAGAGCTCGGTGCACTTCCCGGAGAAGCGTCGAATGTACCCTCGGAGAGTCTCCCCCGACTTCTGGCGGCAGCTCCAGAGGTCCCAAAAGTTCCCGTGGTGCTTGTATGTGCCCTGGAAGTTCCCTACAAAGATCTCTCTCAAGTCACTCCAGTTACGGATCCGACCTGACGGGACGTGTTCTAGCCAGGCTTGCGCCGAGTCGGCCAAGAACAGTGGGAGGTTGCGAATGATGAGCAGGTCGTCATCCGCTCCACTGGCCTGACAGGCAAGCCGGTAGTCGCTGAGCCAAGGCCCGGGGTTCGTCTCCCCAGAGTATTTGGCCACATGGGTGGGCTATCTGAAGCGCGTTGGGAACAACACGTTCAGGATGCGTGCGGAGAAGGCCCTGGGCCCCGCTGGGTTGGGGCTCGAGCTCCGATTTTCTCCACCGTCGTGGAGTCCACCATGGTGTACGTGGTAGCCACGGTTGGCTCTATCCTCCCTGTCCACACGGGAGCGCCTCCGCGTGTCCAAGGCGTCACGGGCATCGTGGATGGGGCCGACGCGGCGGGGGACGGATGAAGCCCCATCGCCCGCGAGTGTTGGAGTCCGTCGAATGGGTGAGGCCCGGTTTCCCCCATGGGAGGAAGGTTGATGGACGGATCCTCCACGCCTCTTGATAGGCGCAGAGGGTGTGACCCTGCTGGCGCCGTGTGTGCGGCGCCGGGACGCGGAGCTTTCTGCCTACTGGACTACTGCACACTCGAGCAAGTCGAGTACCTCCTGGCGGACCCGTCGCTCCTCGGGCGTTGCCGGATCGGGGAGTCATCGGAGTAGGGCTGCCGCGGTGACGACATTCTGGCTGGCGTGTGCGAAGAGTTGGGGATGACCCTCATCCCTGCAGATGCGCCGCTGGACATCGCGAGCTTGATGACGCGCCCCGCCCTTGTTGCAGCGGTGCTCGTCCTCCTGGTGGGGCACCGAGACCCTGACAAGGGCCTCGGCTGTAGCTGCGGCGCGCGGTGGGGGAGCGTGCTGCTTCCCTTCGGCGCCATTGTCATTGGATCCATCAGAGCGCACGTCGGCCATGGAGCACTCGTGCGAGGGGTGGTGACTCTCGTCGTTGGAATCGGCGTCGTGGTTGGCCATCTGAAGCCGGAGACGTACGTGCTAGGGTCCCCTACCTGGCGCGCCAACTGTCGTTGTCAAGATTTGCGGATCAAGACTTAGACTAGTAAATTTCTTTTATGCGCGTAAGGCTTCAGATGGTGGCGTGGGAGACACGGGTTTAGACTGGTTCGGGCAAGGGAAGCCCTACATCCAGTATCGAGGATGCTCGTATTGCCCATGTGGGTTTCTGTAGTAGGGGTTACAGATGGGCGAGAGAGGGAACTGGTCCCAAGTCTCTTTCGTGCTATTGCTCTCAGGGAGAGTAGTAATGTGCTGTGGCTTGTGGGAGAAGAAGCCCCCCCATCTCAGGCCCCCGATGCTCCTTTTATATCATAAGGAGATCGCCGGGTTACAGGTGAGACCGGGTGTGGAGAACAGTAAAGAGTTAAACATAGCCGGGTAAAAAGTACAACACGAAGGGAGGAACCAAGTTCCCAGGTTCCCGGCGTCCTCGCCGGCCTTCGACATCTGCCGATGCGCATGCTGGAGGAGGATGGCGGCGCGCCAACTGTCGTTGCGCCCTGTGGATGGCCTCCTCGGTGAATGTAGCCGCCGGGTCATGATGAGGGCGTTTCGTCGTGACTCTGGTGTCCATTGGGAGGGACGGTGGATGCCGCCGCCCTGCTGATGGCTTGCGGAGAGCGAACGTCACATCCCTGCTGCCGGGCGCGCGGGGCATGAGAACAGGCGAGTCTTCCCTCTGTTCCGGGCGGCGCAGGTCATGAGTGCCTTGCGGCGAATGAAAGCAGGCCGCAGGTACTGTAGCTTGTACAGTGCAGCCGTGCATGGGAACTTGGAGCAGGTTGCATGAGGAGCGCGGTCATCCTTCTTCCTAATAGTCCTGCGACGCATTTATGGCGAGATCGACAAGGGGACCCACGAGATCTGCGCCCGAGGTGGACTCTTGTCTCGTGGGCCGGGATGAGCCCGACTTCTTACGCCCGGGGTTGGGCGAAGTGGAGCCTTGCGGCGAGGGGGTCAGGCGTCCCCAACCCTGGGACCGCGGTCGGGCGAGGCAGAGTTCCGCCATCGAGGGGTCGGGATGAGCCCGACATCCTACGCCCGGGGTCGGGCGAAGCGGAGCCTTGCGGCGAGGGGTCGGGCGCCCCCGACCCTGGGACCACGGTGGGGCAAGGCGGAGTTCCACCATCGAGGGGTCGGGATGAGCCCGACATCCTACGCCCGGGGTCGGGCGAAGCGGAGCCTTGCAGCGAGGGGTCGGGCGCTCCCGACCCTAGGACCGCGGTCGGGCGAGGCGGAGTCCCGCCATCGAGGGGTCGGGATTGTCTGACCCTGGGGCCCTGGGTCGGGCGGGACAGAGTGGGATGTTCTCTGCCTCTACCGGGTCGGCAGTAATCGTAATTACCGCAGTTGGGCCAGGGCCTTCGTGACTGCTATTTTAAGAGGCATTAGGAGGTCGTTAATATTTCCCCCCAACAACTACCGACCTCTCAATGTGGTAACAATAAAGAATAAGTATTCGTTGCCCCACATTAATGTTTTGTTCAATCAGTTAGCTGGAGCCAGAGTATTCTCCAAGATTGATCTTCGCTCTGGCTATCATCAGATCAAGATCCGACCATGTGATATTCCAAAGACTGCCTTCTCGACACGGTATGGACTCTACGAGTACCTGGTTATGTCATTTGGGCTCACTAATGCACTTGCTTATTTCATGTATCTCATGAGTTCGGTGTTCATGCCCGAGTTGACAAATTCATCACGATATCCTGGTGTACTCGAAGAATGAAGAAGAACATGCAGAGCACCTTCGTATCGTTCTTCAACGCTTGAGGGATCATCAGCTATATGTCAAATTCTCCAAGTGTGAATTTTGGTTGGATAGTGTTATATTTTTGGGACATACTATATCCAGCGACGGTATAGCAGTTGACCCTAGTAAGGTGCTAGAAGTGATGGACTGGAAGCCACCCACTTTAGTTCATCAAATTCGAAGCTTTCTCGGTCTAGCAGGCTATTATCGGTGATTTATTTTGGATTTTTCAAAGATAGCTAAGCTTATGACTGAATTGTTGAGGAAGGGAGTCAAATTTATGTGGAGCGACAAATGTGAAGAAGCTTTCAACACGTTGAGGAGATTATTGACTTCCGCACCAGTTTTTGCTCAGCCGGACACAATTAAGTCGTTCGACGTTTATTGTGATGCCTCCGGCACTAGACTTGGATGTGTTCTTATGCAAGATAACCGAGTCATTGCCTACACCTCACGAGCATTACAGCCACATGAGCTGAATTATCCTACACATGACCTTGAGTTAGCAGCAATTATACATGCCTTGAAGATATGGAGACACTATCTTATGGGGACTCATTGTAATATCTATACGAATCATAAAAGCCTCAAATATATCTTCACTCAAACTGATTTGAACATGCATTAAAGAAGATGGTTGGAATTGATCAAGGACTATGATCTGGAAGTGCACTATCATCCTAGCAAAGCGAATATAGTTGCGGATGCTCTCAGCCACAAGGCTCATTGCAATTGCTTGTCGGCAACCAATTTCACCGAGACGTTATGCTATGAGATGAGGAAACTCAATTTGGAGATTGTTCCTCCGGGTGCATTAAACCATATCTCTGTTGAACCTACCCTACATGATCAGATAGTCATGGCACAGTTAGCAGATAAAGAAATAAAGCTCATCAAGAAGAAACATGCATAAAAAGACGAAGGCTATAAGCATTTCCGCCAAGATTGGCAAGGAGTTGTATGGTACCATGGTAGATTGGTTGTACCAAATGCTACCAATCTCAAGAAGCAGACAATTCATCCAGTAGTAACAAATGTACCATGACCTCCGGCAAAATTTATGGTGGAGTGGGATGAAACCAAATATTGCACTCTATGTCTCGGAATGCGACACATGTCAATGAGTCAAGGCAGGCCACTTGAAGGTAGCTGGCACTCTACAACCGCTTCCTATTCTCTCATGGAAGTGAGAGGATATAAGCATGGACTTCATAGTCGGATTGCCTAATACCTCTCGCAAGCATGGTTCCATATGGGTTATAGTGGACAAACTCACCAAGACAACACATTTCCTTCCTCTACACACCACTTACACCACAAAGAAGTTTGTGGACCTGTATCTTCACCGGATTGTTTGCCTACATAGTGTGCCAAAAACGATCATCTCGGATCAAGGTATTCAGTTTGTAGCACGCTTTTGGGAACAATTACAGTCTTCACTTGGCACTAAGCTGATTCGTAGCTCAACGTATCACCCTCAAACAGATGGACAAACTGAGAGGGTCAATCAAATATTAGAAGATATGCTACGCACTTGTGTCATCTACTATGACAAGAGTTGGGATAATTAATCTAAACTTGGTTAAGCTGGAATACGAGCCTTAGACACTACTCTAGTGTTGACGCCAGATTTTGTCACAAGTAAAATCGGCGTCAGGAGAAGAAGAAATGGGAAGGTACAGTAGAATACAGGGGTGACAGTTGGAAATCGGCCGAATGGTGCTACAGTTAGAGATCGGTTGGTTGGTGCTACAGTCCAGGATCGGCCGATGCTACAGTACAGGATCGGCTAATGGATCTTTAGGAATTCTGCCTCGCTTAACCCTTGGGGTTTGGATCGGACACGCCTGGTTCCCGATCGGTTACCCTTTGCCGATGAGGAATCGACCGATTGGGAGGTTAGAATAATTGGGTCGGTGTGGGCTTGGAAAGGATCAGAAGGATGAGGAGGAAATCAGCCCATGAAGCGTATAATAACCAACCTAGTACAAGTCGTGCTTGTAAATATTCGTTTTCTATTTGAATTAGGGATAGAGTTCTAGTCAGATAAGGAGTCGTCTGTACGGGGCTATAAATAGCCACCTTTGAAGATTTGTAATCATCAACTACTCAATACAACCAATTACTATTTCCTCGTACTAACTTTCAAGCAGGCGACTTCGCCAAATACTTTCTTCTTTTTCACGAGTTCGTACAGGTTGGCAGGGCTGCATCAACTTGACCTCCGGCCGATCTTGTAAGTTCCGTTTACCGGGTAAATTCTAAGCTTTAACTTCGGGCGCATCGCTGTTGTTTCGTTTAGATTTATTCACTAGTTATCGATATTTACTAGAATTATAGGTCTTACCTGTTTTTTCTAGTTTTATCACCAGTTATCCAGCTAGGAATCGGAAATTTTGGCTTTTTCTCATACTTTGCTGTATAATTTACTTATTCTACGCACAGCCGATTAGATCTATTCCTAGTGTTGCTACTGTAGCGTTGTACTGATTACTTCAATTAGTCGTCGTTCACGCTGCCTGATAGTCGGCTGCTTCATAGCCGATTTCTTTATTACGGCAAATCGGCCGATTCGCTGATAAGCTCTCTCAAGATCGGAAATTTAGCTGATCGTGACTTTTGGATCTGACACCTATTCTTCCTTGCCAATCAACAGGTCAGATTGGCTGGCACGCCACGCGAACTGCACCAGGGCAATCACCCGAACAGGAGTTAAGGAGATTCTCCCGGGTCGTGTGTCAGACGCTGGGGATTCGGTTGACCGATTTCTAGCGCCAACACACTTTTGGCACGCCCGGTGGGACAAACACAAATGCCCCCATGTCGAAAGCAGCTGAAGTCTTCGAAGATAATGTCATCGAAGTGACAGAGGTGGATCTCAGGGACGACCAGAAGGAAGAACTAGAAAAACAGACGGCACAATACCGGAAGGTTTGCCTACAGTCCTTCAGTCGCACCAGAAGCGGGGAGACTATAAAAAAGTCTCCGTTTCTAACTCCCCGCCAGATCACAATCACCGAGGACTCGGACAAGATGGCCGAGATGGTCCAACAGTCTGTTTATCACGCCTTCATTGATCAATCCCTGGTGCTTGCAAATACGGTGTACAATGCCGTCATCAGCTCCTTGGCTAGTGGGGTACATTAGGGGTATAAGGGACCGGCATATGCTCCGCCGATTCCACCAAACAAGGGCTATCTAAATTCGGCTTCTCAGCCGATTCAATTTCCTATTGGGGGTTCAGGCGCTTCCTCATCATCAATTCCTTTGGGGTATAATGGCACACAACACCTCCAGCCACACCCCGTTCAGCTGTCCTCCGCGCCGTTCTCTCCAGTTAATCCAGCGCCTTGGGGGCACCATCAGCTACGGCCGTTCAGGATCAATCGGCCGGTCAGGGAAGTCCCCAATTCTAGGCATCTTTCCAAGCAGCCACTATGCCGCCGTACCAGCCTGTCGCACCAGAGATGAGCAAAGCAGCAAAGCTCGTACTATGCGATGAGACGAGTGGCTCATTCAAACAGCCGACCCTGAATACACAGCCGACTTTCACTCTGATGCCGCCTACTTTCACCTAGCATCAGGCCTTTCCACCTCCGATATACCAGCACGTGCCAGTCCCTCAGCCAATAGTTTACCAGCAACAGCCGGACTGGTCGGCACGTATAGCAGAAGTGATTCAGGAACAATTCGGCTTGAAGCCGAAGGTACAGACTTACACTTATAGGACACCATACCCGTCTACGTACGACCTACTGCTGTTTCCCCATCGGTATAAAGTTCCTGACTTCACCAAGTTCTCGGGGATGGATGACACTTCAACTGTGGAACACGTTAACAGGTTCATCATCCAATGTGGAGAGGCAGCAGCGCAAGACGCTCTACAGGTGTGGCTATTCTCGTCATCTCTGTCTGGGTCAGCCTTCCAGTGGTTCACGACATTACCGCCGAACTCGATTTTACATGGGCCGATTTGGAAAGACAGTTTCATAAATACTTCTACGCTGGGGTGCATAAGATGAAGCTGTCCGATTTGACCAGCCTCAAGTAGAGAAGCGACGAGCCGATATCCTCATATGTACAGAGGTTTCGGAAAATCAGGAACAAATGCTACTCTTTGGCTCTAAACGACGCACAACTGGCTGATATAGCCTTTCAAGGTCTCCTGCCCCACATCAAAGAAAAGTACGCCTCATAGGAGTTTGAGAGCTTAAGCCAAATCGTCCACCGATTGTCTGGACAGGAGGTACGTTCTTTCGATCCACGGAGGAACTTCCAGAAGAAGGTTGCGTTCCTGGAAGAGGTTGAAGCCGAAGAAGATGCTGAGGTCAGTCTTGTGGAGTGGGTCAAGGGAAAGAAGCCAATATCATGCCCGTTCGGCAAGAAAGAACCAGAAACATTCAGCTTTGACACGACGAAGGCCGATAAAATCTTCGACCTTCTCCTCCAGGAAGGACAAATCAAGCTCTCGCCATATCATACAATACCTTCTGCCGAACAATTGAAGAAGATGAAATATTGCAAATGGCACAACGCTACATCCCATGACACTAATGAGTGCAAAATCTTCCGGCAGCAGATACAGTCGGCCATTGAGCAGGGCAGACTTAAGTTTGAAGTACCAACAAAATCGGCCAAGCCGATGAAGATCGACCAGCACCCCTTCCCCACCAACATGGTTGACACAGGGAGGAATTCGCTCCAAATGAAGGTACTGACATCCGAATTGGCTAAAAAGAGTGGCGCCGTAGACCCCAGAAATCAAGCTACACCTGAAGATGTCAAGGGGAAGCGGTGGATCGAGGACGACGACGGTGAATCGGGTGAGCCATTCATTACTTCCCAATTCCTGCTCCAAAAATATCAGTGGCAGCATGAACGCTCAAGATCCCGGGAAGAAGCAATGCGGCGACACGAAGATCACTGGAGGTGCCCGTTCTTCATCCACTGTTGGGAGAGCAACCTCAGGCTACCTTCGGCCGATAATTGCCCTGAATGCAACGGCCCGTATCGTAACAATCGGCCATTCAACAGGTCTCGCTCCAGAGATGGGAGACCAAAACCGATCAGCAGGAACCGGCGCGACCAAGACGACCGGCGTCCTCCCGTACGTGATCGGCTGGGGGGCAGAAGTGACCGATATGACCAGTTGGAAGACAGACGCCATGATAGGTCGGGGGGCAGGTTTGATCGACATGACCAGCCAGAAAACAGGGCCAACGTTCACAGTCAGCTCGAAGAGATGGCCGATGCTCGGGTGACAGACAAAAACCCTTTAGGACGTAAGCCGGAATGGGAACGCGCCAGGCCAAGAACCAAACCAGTAAACCTCAGGTGGTGTCCCAACGGATTGACCAAATCTCAAAAATGAAGGATTCAACGTCTCCGCCAGTGGGAACAGCAGGAGGAAGAATAACAGAGCACGACGGACAAGAGGGAAGGCAGGTCTCAGGTATGGCACCCCAAAAGAAACGATAGAGGAGGCGACGAATCGGCGGGCGATGAATCGGCAGCCGACATCGGTATGGTTTTCATACTGCCAATGGAATTTATGACTCCTGCCGACCGACAGGATGTGTCGGCGATAGAAGAACAGATGGCACAATTGGCTTTGGAGCCAATGATAGCCATGTTCGAGAAGCCTGAGGATGACAAACGGCAACACCTGAAAGCATTGTTCCTTAAAGGGCATGTCAACGGCCGCCCCCTCACCAGATTAATGGTAAACGGAGGAGCTGCAGTCAACATCATGCCATATGCCGTGCTCTGGAAGCTTGGGAAAAGCGATGATGACTTGACCAAGACAGACATGATGCTCAAAGACTTCGAGGGCAACATGTCTCCCGCTCGCGGCGCCCTCTGCGTCAACCTCACTATCGGCAGTAAGACCCTTCCCACTACCTTCTTATTATTAATGGCAAGGGATCCTACAACATGCTACTCAGCCGAGACTGGATACACGCAAATTGCTGCATCCCATCGACAATGCATCAATGTCTTGTACAATGGGTTGGCGACAACATCGAGGTGGTCAACGCCGATTCCGCATACAGCATCGCGGCAGCCGACACGCAGCAGTGGAGCTGCGAAACCGTCAAATGCATATCTGGTAGAGTATGGGATACCGACTTCCTGAAGATGTCCGATTTTGGCCTACAGCCGATCCGAGCAGTCGGCTCCGAAGACTCAGATTAAATGGATCAGTTCGCCCGAGAAGATGGGAAGCTAGGGCATGGGTTCACGTCGGCCGATTCATTAGAGATGGTAGACTTATGCGATGGCACCAAATCAAGGCCGACTTATATTAGTGCAAATTTAGACTCGGAATACAAATGTAAACTGACAAATTTGTTAAGGGAATTTAAGGATTGTTTTGCTTGGGAGTATCATGAGATGCCTGGATTAGATCGATCTATCGTTGAACATCGGCTACCCATAAAACCAGGGTATCGGCTGTATCAACAGCCGGCACAGCGGTGCAATCCTAAAATTCTACCAGACATAAAAGCCGAAATAACTCGGCTAATCGAAGCCAAATTTATTCGGCAATGCCGTTATGCCGAGTGGATCTCCAACATTGTACCAGTGTACAAGAAGAACGGAAAGCTACACGTGTGCGTTGATTTCAGGAACCTTAATCAGGCCACACCGATGGACGGGTACCCCATGCCAACGGCCGATGTGCTGATAGACGCTGCCGCGGGACACAAGATTATTAGCTTCATGGACGGAAACGCTGGGTACAATCAAATACTTATGGCCGAAGAGGACATACCCAAAACGGCCTTCAGATGCCTGGGTCACCTTGGTTTATTCGAATGGGTGGTGATGACTTTTGGCTTGAAAAATGCCGGTGCCACGTATCAGAGAGCCATGAACTACATATTTCACAAACTCATTGGCATTCTGGTAGAAATCTACATCGACGACGTCATAGTCAAGTCCAAAGGACACGAAGAGCATCTGGCCGATTTGCGAAGAGTGCTGGAATGCACTAAGAAACATGGGCTAAAGATGAACCCAAATAAATGTGCCTTCAGCGTGTCCGCTGGACAATTCTTAGGATTCATGGTGCACGAGCGGGGAATAGAAGTCAATCAGAAGACCATAGCGGCTATCAACAAAGTCGTGGCCCCGCAGAATAAAACTGAATTGCAGTCTCAAATCGGCAAGGTGAATTTCATCAGAAGATTCATATCTAATTTATCCGGGCAGATCTAGGCTTTCACACCACTATTAAAGTTGAAGCCTAACCAGGAGTTCATATGGGGGGAGGAGCAACACAAGGCACTGGAAGATATCAAGCAGTACTTGGTCTCGCCACCGGTATTGGTTCCTCCTCAAACTGGTAAGCCATTTAAATTATACTTATCAGCCGATGAAAAGGCTATTGGGTCGGCTCTAGTCCAGGAATTCGAAGGAAAAGAACGAGTAATTTATTATGTCAGTAGAAGACTTCTGGACGCTGAAACGAGATATCCTCCAGTAGAGCGGTTGTGCCTGTGTCTTTACTTCTCATGCACCAAACTCAGGCACTATTTACTGTTGGCGGAATGCGTGGTCATATGCAAAGATGATGTAGTAAAATACATGTTGTCACTGCCGGTCTTGAAAGGACGAATCGGCAAATGGATCTTAGCTTTGTCAGAGTTTGACCTGCGGTATGAATCGGCGAAAGCCGTCAAGGGTCAGGTCATGGCCGATTTCGTAGCCCAACACTGCGGACCAGAGACTACCTTCATAGAACCGGTGCCTTGGACTTTATACTTTGATGGATCGTCATGTGGGGTCGGATCAGGAATCGGCATCGTCCTCATATCGCCTCGGGGGGCAAGTTATGATTTTTCTCTGCCGATAGAAGCCACCGCCACTAACAATCAAGCAGAGTACTGGGCTGTATTGAAGGGTTTACAACTACTAAGAGAAGTCAAGGCCGATTCTGTTGAAGTCTTCGGGGATTCCATGCTTATTGTGGATCAATTAACAGGGAAGTCCGAATGCAAAGACGATGTATTGAGAATTTATTACGAGGATTGTCTGCAGCTCTTGAAGGAATTCAAATCGGCAGTAATCGAGCACATCCCAAGGGACCACAACGAGGATGCCAACAAACTCGCCCAGCACGCATCTGGATATCGGCCAATTCTAGGTGCTATGGCTCTGGAACTTGCGGCCGATGACTGGCGAAAAGAAATTGCCGACTACTTGAAAGATCCGTCTAAGAAAGTGGATCGACGAGTGCGTTTCCATGCTACTAAATACGTACTGCTTGAGGACGACTTATTCTACTGAACGATTGACGGCGTTCTGCTCAAATGTCTGGGAACAGAGGAGGCTAAGACTCTGATAGGAGGAATCCATGAAGGGGTGTGTGGAGCCCATCAATCGGCCCATAAGATGAAATGGATGATCAGGAATAATGGGTATTACTGGCCGACCATCCTCGAAGATTGCTTCAAATATTATAAGGGATGCCAGGATTGTCAGAAATTCGGGAATGTCCAACGTGCGCCCGCATCGGCCATGAACCCCATTATCAAGCCTTGGCCGTTCAGAGGATGGGGAATAGACCTTACCGGCCAAATTTACCCTCCGTCGAGCAAAGGGCACAAATTTATTCTGGTGGCTACCGATTACTTTACCAAATGGGTGGAAGCAATTCCGTTAAGGGCCGTGACATCGGCTACCATGGCCGACTTCGTAAGGGACCATATCGTCTACCGATTCGGTATCCCCCAGACTATTACAACTGATCAGGGAACAATGTTCACATCAGGGGAATTCGAGGAATTCACAGCCGATATGGGAATCAAATTGTTAAACTCCTCTCCATATTATGCCCAAGCTAACGGCCAGGCCGAATCCTCCAACAAAGGGATAATTAAGTTAATCAAAAGAAAGATAGAGGAGCAGCCGAAAAAATGGCATCTATGTCTAACTGAAGCCCTATGGGCATACAGGATGGCTTGCCATGGGGCCACCAAGTTATCCCCTTATCAGTTGGTGTACGGTCACGATGCAGTACTACCGTGGGAATCAAGGGTAGGGTCGAGGCGCATTTCGCTCCAGGACCAGTTAACGGCCGACGACTACTCGTCACTCATGAAAAGGGAACTTGATGACTTGGCCGGCTAGCGGTTGAGAGCTTTGATAAGCATTGAGGAAAACAAGAAGAAAGTAGCTAGGTGGTACGATAAGAAGGTCAAAGTCAAACAATTCTCCCCTGGGGACCTGGTTTGGAAGTTAGTGTTGCCGATTGGGTTGAAAGATCCTAAATTCGGAAAGTGGTCCCCTACATGGGAAGGGCCGTATAAAATCGGTAGATGTGCTCCAGGAAATGCTTATATTTTGGAAACAATCGAGGGAGAAGAGTTTACTAGGGCTCTGAATGGAAGATACTTGAAAAGATACTACCCTAGTATATGGGTCGGAGCATAAAGGATTGACCACAATACAAACAGCCGATACAAAACGGTTCATCTAGAAAAAACACGTAATCGTCCAAATCGGCCAATGTATTCATTCGGTATGGACGGTGGGTTACACGGCCGACAAGGTACAAGTCGCCCTTAGAACAAAAAATAATAATTAACCATTCTTTTTCTTACGCTCTCTCTCAGCCCGACCTAACTCTATCATAAGACGGATGTACTCTTCTTCTATCTCTTTCATCGAAGCCTCCGCTTCGACTTGACGGGGGAGAGGGTGGCTCTGGTCCATGGCCGGGCGCGATGTTCCTGCTGCCGCATCTTCAAGGGTGACTCGCGGAGGAAGCGGATGACTTCTGTCGGCTTGAGGTCGCCGGCAGGCGTTGCCGTCCAGAAAGTCCCAAATCCGACGGATGTCAGCAAGGACATGTTCTTGAAGTTCGTCACGATGAGCCCTGATTAAATCCTTGTCCTCTGACGACAACGGTTCATCAGAGTGCATGAGCTCGATGGCGCGTTCAAGTTCGGGGCTAAGACGCCGTGGCTAAAGAAAAGAACGATTAAAAAGGTAATCCCCTTCAAAAGAGTTAAATAGAGAAGAAGGATCGAGGCCAGATTTTCACCTGGTTGACAGAGGAAGAGGAAGATGAGGAAGACATAACTGAAGGTCGCGCCGACGAGAGCAGGTTGAGAAAACAAAGCCGAGCCAAACTGGTACTCTCGGAAGGAGGGTCTAGGCCAGCATTTATAAGAAAAAGAGGCGTAGGTATTTGGTAAAGGTGCGTCCCGTCGGAAGTGAGAAAGGCAATGAATAAAAGAGGCATCACGAAGGACGGTCAAAGCAGTCATTAAAGGTTCGTACAAAAATAGTCAGTACTTTTACAGATTACCCAGGAGGGCATCGATAGCCGCAATCGCTCGACGCCGGATCTGATTGGCAGAGTCCAAAACCCGTTGGTCATCATCCGCCGATCCGGGGACTTCTGATGCACTGCGGTGGAGTTTTAGGGCTTCATGGGCCAAATGCTGCCTCTCCTATTTTAGATCAGTGATGACGGAAGGGAGTTCTTGGAGCCTTTTCTCTTCGGCGTTTATTGCTTTGGTCACCTGTTCCATCTCCTTGGCGAGCTCTGCCCTTCGGCGTTTGAGGCGGTCTATCTCGCCGATGATCCCTGGGCGGGAGTCCTCCAGAAAATGAATACGTTGGTGCACCTCTTGGGCCTGGCGTTTGTACGCATCCTCTTCTTCACGAGTCTTGGCTAACTTGGCGCGATCAGCCATGTGATGAAGGGCTCTGAAGACCGGGATCCTCATCG
Source organism: Setaria italica (assembly GCF_000263155.2). Classification (NCBI taxonomy): domain Eukaryota; kingdom Viridiplantae; phylum Streptophyta; class Magnoliopsida; order Poales; family Poaceae; genus Setaria; species Setaria italica. The sequence goes on along the minus strand of NC_028455.1, from coordinate 10,640,009 downwards.
ACTCAATGTATGCGGCTGGCGCCAAGGCTTCCTCCGCTTCTTCTGGTACTCGTCCGCTGACGTCACCAAAGAGCTGCCGAATCGGCGAGGCATCTTCTACCAATCGGCCGATGTCTTCTTGAAAAAGGGATCGGATGCTGGTAAGCTTGGCTCGGACATCGTCGGGGATGGAGCTCAAGGTGACCTGGCGGGAGGCGACTTCTTCATCGTCAGAGAGGGCGACCGCAAAATAGAAGAGGCTGTTGTCAGGGGTGTCCTGTTCTTGGAAATAATAAAATAAATCGGCTGATGGTGATAGCAAATCAGCTAAATAAAGTTGAAAGATTTCTTACCTCTTTGAATCGGATTTCCTCAAGCTGCATTTGGGAAGCCGTCATCCTCGGTTCAGGGGCTGGTGCCATGGGTTCATCAGAGGAAGAAGACTCCACGATGATTGGCGCTGTGCTTGGAACCAGCTTCCCGAGAGGGGACCTGTGGTTGAGGGGCTCTTGGCGTGCCGATGACCTGTGTCAGAAGGTTGAATAAGCATATTATTCAAATACTAGGGGAATCGGTGAAATAGTGTTATACCTCAATGGATGGAAGCGGGGGCGCGTCGATGGCCGATTGGGTTGCTGCCGATTGTTGTGTGTCCATAGGGGTAATCTGTGCAGTCTAAGATAAGAAGGATTAATATCGAAACAACAATCGGAAGGGTTAAACATAAGTTTACCTGCACGGCCTCTAACAGTAGTGACACAGCGGCCGCCCCAGCTTGCGCAACAACTTGAGTGTCGATGTCTCTGGCAGCTGGAAGAGGTGATGCGGCCAAAGTCTCTGCCGATACGAGCGTAGGGGGATCCGCCAATTCTATACGGGCCCGGACTCGGTGACTGGTCTTCTTGGTGACTTTCTTCTGTGCTTGCTTCGATCGGCCGGCAATCACGTCCACGGACGGGGCATCATAGCCAATAAGAGGAAAAGTGGTGTATGGATGATGATCTTCTATTAGCCGACCACTCCAGCTATGTGTTGGGGGGACACGGTTCTCGGACTGCAAAAACGTTAGTGTTCAGCTGCGTTCATAAAAGAATAAAAATCGGCTAAGGAAAAATACCTCGGCGTTTGGGTCGATGTTGGTTGGATCCAGGAGATTGCAGTATGCCGATGCGGAGTTGCAGAATAGGAATTGTTTCCATTCGGCCCACCAAAGCTTGAATGGCTGGACAGCGAAGGGAGCTACTATCCAGTTGTTCAAGTCAATAGTGGTGGAGTCTGGGATCCGGTCTTGCAGCCGATTGTAGTCCAGACCTGTTGTGAGCCCATCTTTGAACTTGGCTCGGCCAGCAAAATACACTTGAATCGGCAGTTGACCCATGCCGAGTTGACGTGCTGCAGCAGAGGGATTGTAGAACTCATATGTAGGAGCATCTTTCCCTGAAAAGAAGTTGGCTGGCAGGATTCCCGGTTTGATTAACTCATCGGTGAGGTCCTCGTCGAATCGGCCAGTGGTCGAGTCGAAGCAAGTGGGGAGTTCGAAGATTGGGTCATCTCGCCGATAAGGAAACCAGACGGTTGCATCTTCATTAAAGCTGTTATAAAAGCATCGAAAGTACTCGGCCACTTTTGTAGCAGAGTACAGGCAACCCGGGAAGGCCGACGCCGCTTCACCAAAAGATGTGCATCGGCGTCGAGCAGTGGGATCTTCTGCCGATTCAATGTTGGGGAACGTCACGTGTTTTACCCTCTGCTGAGAGATCTTGCTCATATACAGGTTCAGCCACAAGTTGATGAACCACCAAGGTCCGCCTGGATTTCCAATCGGCTCCCCCTTGGAAAGTTTGATGCCGATTTGGTGGAGCATGTGGTAGGCCACCCCTAGCAAGTGTTTTCCAAGAGGAACAGGGGTTCCTACCGATAGTGCTTCAGCTAAAGCCTGGGTGTTGGTTGATGGGCCGGCTGCTCTTCCGCAAAAGAAATGTTTTTCCAACCACATCATTAAGAAGGCCGTATGCTCCCTGTTCTCAACAGACCCGGTCCTTTTGTTGCATCTGATAAATCCTTTCCACCCGCCGATTCCTCTCGTGTCCAGCCGATGCGATGTTGCGGCTAAGAGGCGGAAAGGTGTGTCTGGGGAGGAGATGTCTAGGCTGGTCAGCAGAACCACATCGGCCAGTGTGGGGGTCATAGGTCCATGTCCAAACAAGAATGCGTTGAGGGCATCAGACCAAAAGTAAGAGGCTGCTATCACCAATGGTTCATTTCGCTCCATCTGGGACAAAGATAGGTTGATGCATTGGCCGATTTTGAGCTCGTCCCATTGGACCCTCTTCGGTTCGGCTATCCGTTGGTACCACTCCCTCCAACCAGGGGTTTCATTCGGCCAAGACCTAAAGGTGCCCAACCAGTGATCCAGGTCCATGGTGGATTGTTTGAAGGGGATTCTATGGGTTTCCAAATTGATGAGCTCGATTGGATCTGGGTTCCCCATGGGTCCGAGACAGATAAGGCCGGGATTTCCCGTTAGATGGATAGTGATACGATGTCTAACCGCCTAAAAAAGGAAAGGGGGTGCGAAAGTAAGAAATAGATCTAAGGTAAATGTATTGCCGATAGAGGAAGGATTCGGTAATGACCTCTGGGATGAAGTTCCTTGTAGTCGGCGTGACCACCGGTGCAGCTGCGGAGGATGAGGCCACCATTGGGATCGCCATTGGGATCTTGGATGAAGCTCCTTCTTTCGATGATGGAGCCACCATTGTCGCTATTTCCGCCGGAGGCACCATTTCTGGAGCATCGCGCGCGGGAGAGTTGCCTGAAGGTGCCGCCATTGGAGGGGAGAAGGAAAAGCGACAGGAAGATGGCGCTAGGAAGCTTTGGAGCTAAGGGAAAGTGCTGGGGGAAGAAGAAGGCCCGCGCACTGAGGAAGAAGGACGTGAGCTCGAAAAGGAGGTGCGGGGTGTACTGATATTTAAAGGGTGCCTGATGAAGGGTAAAAATGGAATTCTAACCGCGCCGGCGTTTCGACTTTTTCGGGAGTAGTGGTTGTCGTGGGTGCCCGTTTCGAAAAGATTGCAATCATCAGGTTGAAGACCGCGAAACGGATGGATGTTTTCATTGCGGTTGTTTCGGAGGGGAAGTTGAAAAGAATTTCGAAGTAAAAGACTATGTTTTACTCCGAAACTGGGGGGCATGTGTTGACGCCAGATTTCGTCACAAGTAAAATCGGCATCAGGAGAAGAAGAAATGGGAAGGTACAGTAGAATATAGGGGTGACACTTGGAAATCGGCTGAATGGCGCTACAGTTAGAGATCGGTTGGTTGGTGCTACAGTCCAGGATCGGCCGATGCTACAGTACAGGATCGGCTGATGGATCTTTAGGAATTCTGCCTCGCTTAACCCTTAGGGTTTGGATCAGACACGCCTGGTTCCCGATCGGTTACCCTTTGCCGATGAGGAATCGGCCGATTAGGAGGTTAGAATAATTGGGCCGGTGTGGGCTTGGAAAGGATCAGAAGGATGAGGAGAAAATCAGCCCATGAAGCGTATAATAACCAACCTAGTACAAGTTGTGCTTGTAAATATTCGTTTTCTATTTGAATTAGGGATAGAGTTCTAGTCAGATAAGGAGTCGTCTGTACGGGGCTATAAATAGCCACCTTTGAAGATCTATAATCATCAACTACTCAATACAACCAATTACTATTTCCTCGTACTTACGTTCAAGCAGGCGACTTTGCCAAATACTTTCTTCTTTTTCACGAGTTCGTACGGGTTGGCAGGGCCGCATCAACTTGACCTCCGGCCGATCTTGTAAGTTCCATTTACCGGGTAAATTCTAAGCTTTAACTTCGGGCGCATCGCTGTTGTTTCATTTAGATTTATTCACTAGTTATCGATATTTACTAGAATTATAGGTCTTACCTATTTTTTCTAGTTTTATCACCAGTTATCCAGCTAGGAATCGGCAATTTCGGCTTTTCTCATACTTTGCTGTATAATTTACTTATTCTACGCATAGCCGATTAGATCTGTTCCTAGTGTTGCTACTGTAGCGTTGTACCGATTACTTGAATTAGTCGTCGTTCACGCTGCCTGATAGTCGGCTGCTTCATAGCCGATTTCTTTATTACAGCAAATCAGTCGATTCGCTGATAAGCTCCCTCAAGATCGGAAATTTAGCCGATCGTGACTTTTGGATCTGACACGCATTCTTCCTTGCCAATCAACAGGTCAGATTGGCTGGCACGCCGCGCGAACCGCACCAGGGCAATCACCCGAACAGGAGTTAAGCAGATTCTCCCAGGTCGTGTGTCAGATGCTGGGGATTCGGTTGACCGATTTCTAGCGCCAACATCTAGCAAGTGAAAGGTCAAATTTTCCCTTAAAAGCTCAAATTGGGGTTTAATTCAAAACTTCAAATTTTATATAGGAACTTAAAATTTTGTCAAACCAAAAGTTGTAGAGTTTTACATTTCTAATAACTTTCCTTAGTAGCACTTTTGCTAGTTTGGAGTGGAAGAGGTTCAAAAACTAGAATAAAAATTAGTAGCAATTGAAACTCACTTCAAAAACTCCAAGTGTTGAAATCAGTGAAAAACCTTAACTTGGCAGCCCTGTTTCTCACAAATTTGTATCAGAACTCAAGACAAACCCTTTATACAAGTTTAAGTGATTTAGATCCTTTACAACTTCACTTAATAGAGTTTGGCCAAAATCTGCACAAAAACCCTTCAAAATTGAGGTCAAATTCGATCAAAATGGTCAACTCGGCCCAAACCTGAAACTGGTGCTAAGTCTTAAATTTCAGTGTTCTGCCAAACTTTGGGCCTTTTTAAACTCAAATCTGTTTTGATTTTGAGCTGGAACCTTATGTAAAGTTTGAACTTTGGCTTTGGGACAACAGATCTTAGAAAGGGAAATTTTGAAGTGTAGTTCAAAATTTTGGTTTAAATCTCGCTTAAACCCCAACCCTTCACCCTATCTCACGTCACCCCCATGCCAGGGCGCGCACGGCGCATGCCTGCACAGCTCGCCGCCACCGCGTGGACGTCCCCCACCGGCGAGCCCGCCATGGCCTATCTGCGCGATGACGAGACAAGTCGACGCGCCGCCTTGCCCAATGACCTCGTGACCCTATCCTCCCCCTGCCTGAGCATCTCCTTCACCCAATGTTGCGCCGAGCCCCACCCATCTCTCTCCGCCATGCCATGGCCGTGCACCGGCTGGCTCTGCTCCCAACCACGGCCCTGAGAGTGACAACTCGCAAGCCGCCTCCGCTAGTAGCCTCACCCGACAAGGCGGATTCTTCATGCCCATATCTTGGCCACCCAATGCCTAGAGCTTCCTTGCCCCGCAACTCCGTACGCTCCACCAATGGCGTCCGCAGCCAATCAGCTGGCCGCCAGCCAGTCCCCAATGCCCGGCTGCCATGCTGAGCCCGCCCATGCCTCCACGCAGCCCCGCAGCATCGCCCAATCGCTATAAAAGGTGACCTTCCACCGCCAAACGCTCTGCCCCACCCTCGAACGCACAAGCGCCCAGCGAAGCTCTGCTCTGCCACCCGCTCATCGCAAAGCTCACCTCTTCGTGCTGCACCACCGCTCGTTGCCACTTGCTCTAGCTCCGCCACACCATTGCGCAGGTTCCACTGCCGCTCGTTGCCCGCCAAGACTCTCACCGGCGTCGGAACACTCGAGCACCACTACCGCCACCGCACTTTCTTCCCCAGCGGCGTTCGATGTCGACAAGCCACCACAGCTGCCCAAACTCCTTCGAGCCCTCCCTGGTGAGCTGCCGTGCTTCCCCCGCTGCTTGTTTGCTGGGATTAGCCCCTGAGTCGCCGGATCGAGTAGCGCCTGCTACCGCACGTGCCATATGGGCTTGGTTGTGAACTTTTAGTTTTTGTAGGACTTGACTGCAAAACTTAAGGGCTTATCTATGAAACTTTAAAACTTCTAAGGGTCTAACTGAAAAACTACCCCGGTATATTTGAAATAAATTCTCAGAATATTGGATGAACTTTGGAAATGCACAGAAAAATCCAAAAAAATCAGAAAAATACGAAATCAACTTTGTGGAACTCAGTGTGATGTGTAGTCACATAGAAAAATAAACTTTGCACTTGTTACTCTTAGAAATAATGCCCGATAATTTTATTTCGTGTTTAGGCTATTAAAATCATAGTAAATCACAGACAAATGTAAAAATAACAAAACCACCTCTGAGATGTTTGTTGCAGTAAGAAGAACCTTAGGAATATGCTTTGCAGCCTAGTTGGAACTTTAAATCACAGTTTAACTTCTATCTGTGAGATCTATGGTTAAATTTATCTTTTTGCCTAGGGATTAATCTAGAGCAGAGAAAAATGTGAATCCACTTGGAGTAGTTCAGTTTTGAAGTATAGATATTAGAAAAAAAATATGAAACCCTTGATGACACTTAATGAGACACACCTTCCTTTTTATGGATAGATAAATAGGGGATATATGTGGAAAATAGATGTCCTTCACTAAAAATCATGAAAAATCACCAAAGTCTCTGTCACACACTTTCAACCCACTACTAAAGTTTCACCCTTGTAATCACTGTAGATTTTGAGATAAAAATGGTTAAGTACATGCTACCTTTGGGCAATGAAACAATTTTACTTATATTTGTACTAGTCCAATAGTCCTAAATTTTTACAGTAACTCAGTGATGACATGATTGAGTTACTGCTAAATTCTCAGTGTCATATGTTGCTGTTTGAATATGGAAACACATTTGGAAGACGAACTAGTTTAAATGAATAAAAGAAAACGTTAAGTCATAGTAGGGGTAAAATGGTAATTTATGGAAGAGGTACAGAAGAACACTCAAAAATAGGATAACTTTCCAAATGAACCTTGAACAACCCTAGAGTGACCCCACTTTCCTTTGTGAAGTCAAAATTATAAAACCTTAAATGTGTAAACAATCACCATCAAAGTCAACCCCAAGTTTTATACCACACCACACCTTACTTCATGAAAATAATGAAAGTCTAGAACCTTGTTTAGATGAATGTGGACCAAATGCAATTTACACTTCAACAATAATTCCTTTCTTGCATCCTGCATGTGATAGCATGGAAAATTTAACTACCTGCATATGCATATCGTGTAGAAGTTAATATCGCCGATGGAACCTATGAGCTCCACCCCACGCCGGAAGAGGAACCCGCCTCAGAGCTACAACACGTGGAAGCTGAACCCGAGCCAGATCAAGACCCCAAAGACCAACTAACTTTCTCTGAAACTAAAGGCAAGCCCCGGTGCATGATCCCCTGTGTTAAACTATTGCAATATGTTGATGCTTATGATTATGCATTTACGTTTCTAGGAGTTGATTGAAACTATAGATGCATGAAACATAGTACCTTGATCTGAACACTAGTTGCTAAAGTCGAGTAGATGCAATGCTTAAATAGAACTCGGTAAAAGTCAAGTGATTGCCTGTCACTCGCGAGCTATAGGATTTGATTGCTTTACTTATGTTATAACCATAACGACGATGGACGGGGCCGGTCTTTATTGTTCGGTACTCGGTGGTTTGCCCCATCTATCTACTTAAAATGGACTAAGGTTGAAAAGTGATAGTGTTCGGGATCAAGTGTTTGAAAGTACTAATCTGATACCTATTATGGGATGGGGAAGCCTAGTACCTGATTAAACCAGGACGTGAGCGTTTCGTTCCACTATCTCTGGAAATTTAGTTTTCCCCTAGTGCATCATGTGGTGACAAGTGAAGTCACAGTACAGTAGAGACCGGGACTGTGGGGCCTTGTACCCAGGGAAGTGATAGGGATGGCTAACAAGTGAAGGGACCCTTCGTGGTGCGCGGATGTCATGGGATTAGGTTGGCCTCTCATGGTTAATAAACTCGATTCGAATTGTCTGCCTCTCATAGTTTGGGACTACTTGCTCGTTGTGCTGCACTGAGTAAAGATGGAACATGATGGAGATGTTAAACTTGATGCTTGTCATTAATTGTTTGAAAACTATGTTTTTTAGTATAAGTTGCTAATTTAGATTGGTTAATGAATGTAGAATCTGAGATAAAATATTGAAAGTAAGGATCAATATTAGTCGCTTTTGGCAAAAACAAACCCACAGCCAAAGAGCCTGCATGTCTAGAAGTTGGTGGTTTAGCAACCACTGTTGGGTCAGTCTTGCTGAGTATTAGGTGCTCAGCCTTACTTGTGGCATAACTTTTCAAGTGATGTCGATAGTTTGGCTGCTAGCATCACTTGGCCTATCCAGCTCCCTCTGGGTTGGACGGTCGAGTGGGATCCCTCCTCGGATGGCAAGGATAGGGGTTATTGATGTCATGATCGGCTTCGTCATGATATCGTGTATCAAAGATTAGCTTCCGCATATTTTACTTCTTTGTTGTTACAACCTTTCAAACTCTGTCTGAATTTTGAAAACTCTAATGTAATAAAATGTTGAACTACGTTAATGTGATGGGAATGTTGTAACTTCTGTAACCACTCACCTTCGTGTCAGCAATGCTTCTTGATCCTAAAAATGTGTGTTTTAGCGGATGAAATCTAACGGACGACCTAGTTGGCTTTTCTAAAGTGCATGATCGCGTGTTAGGCAACTTAAGTGCATGTTAGCCAAGTTAATTTGGGCGGTTTCGCCACAGCGTGTCACGGAATCTGCGAGATCTTTGTTGCATTTTTAATGGCATGCCTCGGTGGCTTTGTCACACCCCGTCCTTGGGCCACACACCTAATTCTACTCGGCGCACCTCTGCGGCTTTGCAAATCCTCACCCTTGGGGGCTAGGTGCCTAATTCTACTCGGTGTGCCTCCGCGGCTTGGCCAGTCTTCACTCTCGGGGGCTGGGTGCCTAATTCTACTTGGCGTGCCTCCGCAGCTCTGCCAGTCCTCACCCCCAAGGGCTGGGTGCCTAAATCTACACGGCGCACCTCTGCGGCTCCGTCAGTCCTCACCCTCGAGGGCTAGGCGTCTAATTCTACTTGGCATGCCTCCACGGCTTCGCTAGTCCTCACTCTTAGGGGCTAGGCACTCGATTCTACTCGGCGCACCTCCGTGGCTCTGCCAGTCCTTATCCTCAGAGGCTAGGCATCTATTTCTACTCGGCTAGCCTCCGCAGCATAGTCAGTTCACAACACCGGGGATCAGCAGTCCAATTTCAAGAAAGCACGCCTCTTCGGCCAGATAAAGTCCCCAGAAGAAGATGTGAAAGCATATTTTCATTTAGCTAAAATCAAATTCTCAGCATCACATATTACAGAAGACTGTGAACAGCTCCAAGATAGACGATATCCCAGGATAAGAAGCTACAATGCAGAAAAAGGAAAAAGCTCAATATAAGAAAGCTGCACTTCCCTACGTTGTGTCCTGGACAAAGCGCGGAGTTCATGGTGCACCTTCCTCATGAGGATTCTTCTAGAATCGTTACTTCCCGACTTCACAGCAGGGACTGCGAAGGAAAGGAGCATCCGGGTGTTTGTCACAAGAATACTTCTGGCATTAGGCTTCTGAGTGGATGCTACTCCTATCAAAAATTGCAAACTTCAAACCTACAAGCACTATAACTCGAGCCGTGACCCTCCAAGGTGAACGATGGTCTATTTATGGCCGGGCCGCCGGCTAGCAACCAAGATGCTACAGTAAACCCATGAGGGTGCACGACAAAGCCCTACCATACCACTATGACTCCACAGTATTCATGTGATGACCGGCCTTATCTTCAAGTACTAGAGGATAGTACTCCCGAACCAGCTGCTCTGACAGAGTAGCACTCCCATGAACATGGATTTTTTGTTAGCTACCTATCATTGCTTCAGTCCTTATCTCCAGAGATTTGGGCACACATCTTTGGTCGGCAAGCCTCCGTGGCCGTGCCTATCTTTTGTGCTCGGGTACTGGGATCTACGTCAAGAGATAACTTCCTTTTTCTTGACCATTGGACTGATTATTCTAATCACTTCAATGCTCGGGGGCTACTCCTAGGGAGTGCGTCTTGCGATGCCCTCCGCATCCGTCGCTTTGACCTGCTGAATGTCAGCGTCCATCAACTCGGCACTCATCTTTGCTCTACGCGTTAGCTCTGCGCTCGCTCGGATTTTCTTCTTTTGAGCACTGCGCAGCCTCTCCATCACCATGACGCCATCATAGCTTCAGCCAACCTAATTTCAAGCTTCACTGTGATAACCTCAAGTTCCAGTTCGCCTACACATTGCTCGGGGGATTGAGGGATATGGGTACCCCATGGGTCCCTACCGACCAGGATACTAGCCGGACCTGACAGGTGGGCTCGCTCGACCAAAGCGTGCGGGTCAAGGACATGAAGTTACTTGAAGTACACGTCAAGACAACAAGACTGTCCAAATCTACCTAGACATCATGGGATGCGTTTTGTAGTCCAACTCAGATTGCTTTCCATGTAAATACCGAGTAGATTAGATTCAAACCGACTTGTAATCCTTGGTCATCAGCCTATATAAGGCGGCCAAGGGCACCCCCTGAGGAAAACTCATCTCATACTAAGCAATACAATCCACGCATTTAGGACGTAGGGTATTACTCTAAGGAGGTCCGAACCTGCCTAAAAACCTAATGTCCCCTTTGTGTTCTCATGATCACCTTCGAGTTCTTGGTTTCGCAATCACCCTCACCTACAAATCAACCACTTGGGTAATCCCTTGGTGGACTACTGAGCTTATCAATCTGACACCAACCGCACCATCACCGGGCAAACCAGGAAGGTACAACGCCCGGTGTACTTTGTTAGTGAGGTACCTTGGGATGCTAAGGAGCGGTAGCCCAAAACATAGAAAATGTTTTACGCCATTCTGATGGTGTCCCGGAAGCTGAGACACTACATTCAAGCACACCCGATAATGGTGGTGACGTCATACCCCCTCGCCTAGGTCCTCAGGAATCGATAAGGCACTAGGCGAACCATGAAATGGTCCATCAATCTGGCTGAGCTTGGGCTCCAGTTCGCTCCTCACCATGTAATCAAGAGCCAGGCCCTGGCAAACTTTGTCGCTGAGTAGACCCCCATACCTTACCTAGAGAAGGAGACCGTCCCGGGATCCATTGAGGCGGGAGATGGGAAGCCATGGACGCTGGAGTATTGGACCATGAACTTTGATGGATCGCTCACCCTACACGACGCGGGGGCTACCGTGGTCCTTACCTCGCCTACGGGAGAGATCCTTCGCTATTCGATACAGCTCGACTTCCGAGCTACCAACAACATGGTGGAGTAGGAGGACCTGGTCACCGAGCTCCGGGCAGCTGCCGGCTTGGGGATTCAGCAACTACTTGTGAAGGGGGACTCCCAGCTGGTGGTCAATCAGTTCTCCAAGGAGTATCAATGCGCGGACCCCAGATGGCCTCGTACTTTGCTGAGGTCTGGAGGATGGAGCAGCACTTCAATGGGATGGAGCTCTGGCACATCCCTAGGAAGGACAATGTTGATGCCGACAAGCTATCCAGGCTCGCCTCGTCTTGGGAACCTCTGCCTCTTGGGGTTTTTTAGGAGTAGCTTTCACATCCCTGTTGATGGCCATTAAGTGCCAATTCTAGGCCGTCAGCTCCTGCATAAATACCAAAAAGATGAACATCAACCTAGTGGTAGGGGTTTATTACTAACCATTTTCACAAGTGCTAGTGAATATTTGTAAGTAGGTAATTTATCCTTAGAAAGGAGAGGGAAATACACCCAAGAGGCAAAGAAATGCAACTTCAACCAATCAGGGAAGAGCACACGGATTCATGAGCCTACATCAGGAGGTAAACCACCTTAATTTGGTGTGTGCACCCTACACCGACTTGAGGGCCCACCAGGCAGCGTCCCAAATGAAAGGTGGCATGAGAGGCGGTGCCCAGGGTTCAGGTGAACTGGCCCTAGCACCCATCAATCTCAGCTTCCACGTGTCGACTCCTGGTGACTTCCTAAAGGTGGTTATCGCCGTTATCCTGGGAGTTACCTCCTCAAAGCCTTGGATCCTACTAGGTGGCACAAGGAGAAGAGTTGGTGAAGAATATTCCCTCAAGATTCCCTTGAGATGCTTGGAGGATCTCCACTCTCCCAAGGCACTTCCACTCTATAAATAGTAGAGGGGGGCTCATTTCAGGACACACCACCACATGGAGAAACACCATCCAAGAGAGAATTAGAGCTCCACTCCAAACACAAAGCCTTGCGTAGCTTGTGCTTAGAATAGGGAGAGACTAATGGGTAGTTTGGGAGGAATGTCGGTGTGTCAGCACTATCCTCCTAGCTTGTACCCATACAGATGCTAGCTTCCTTTGAGTAAAGTAAGTTCGTATTCATGATTTCTTCCTATAGTGTTATACTTGGTTCTTATATGAATGAGTAGTATATTATCCTTGCAATGTTTATATGCTTGGCTTATATGCTAGTTATATACCCTTATTATCATAGTATAGGCTTGTATGCTCTCATGTGTGCTGTGAGACCTTGATACGGTATACACTAGTAGTACTTATATATAAGTGAGATCAGTTCTCTTACTCACAGGTTTGTTGCTCTGTATTTATACAGTGTTGTAGTCTGCTATGGGTGCACAGACGTAGTTAGACTGCAGTAGTAATAAGTAGCGTAGACGTGGTGTCTGGGCTAAGGGTCATCCTTTGTTGGCCGTATACCCATGGGTCGTAGAGGTAGGCCGTAGGTGGTGACAGCCCTATTGGTCCTTTCTAATCCTCCATGTTCGGATATATGGTGCAACTGTTGGGTGGAGGTGCCTGACTCATTCAGGGTAAGCCTGTACCTGAAGTGAGTATCTTGATCTAAGAGATCGACCTTTAACTTATCTATAGTGCTACCTTAGGAATCCTCTCTACCCTTCACCACCTATCTTGGTGTGTCCTTGGAGTGACTAAAATAGAAGTTAGTGCACACACGTTCCCTTGGATTCGATACCCTTGGAATACTTTGAGGTGAAAGCTACAACGGTATCCATGCACTTGCGGGTTTATTTGCATTCGTTAATTATACCAACAAGCTTTCTAGCGCTGTTGCCGGGGAATGGTTGTTGTATCTTTCTTCGCACCTAGTCATCCTTGTATGTTTTGCTTTTCTTTCCTTCTACCTTTAACCCCGCTACCCATGGAGAAGCCTTCCTATCAAAGCCTCACTAACCCAAAGGGCGAGTTCTATGAGCCACCATCAACTTCTTCATCTAGCTATGAACTCCACCCTTGCTTTATAGCCATGGTTCGGAATCAACCCTTTTTTGGAGCAATTAATGAAGATCCCTTCGATCCTTTAGAAGAGTTCAATGAACTGTGTTCATGCTTGGTAATCATAGGCATGACATAGGAAACCTGTAACGACCGACCCCTAAATCTCCCGCGTTAATCTTAATCGGAGCCCTTGACCTTAGTCATCTGTCTTGCTTGACCGCGCCGAGTGCTCAGCTTTCCGCCTGGTTCCGACCCCGGAGACCCGACCCCTCTCCGCTTCATTTCTCTCCCGACCCCGGCGAGCTCAGTCCACCGTCGGATCCTGCTAAGCATCCTCAACCGTCCGTTCTATCCACCGGTGGACCCGCAAGATCTTTTTCCCAGATCTTCCGCGACAGCCGCACTCGAGTTGCATGCCCGCTTCAGAGTCTCCCTGCCACGTGGCTCGTCTTCTCCAACGCCTGCCGCTCAGTTTTGTCTCTGGCAAGCGACCAAGTGGGTTCTCGCGCTCCCTTCCCCAATGGCAGCGGAAGCCCCTCTGCACCCCTTTCTGCAGAACCTCGCCTCCCGCGCCCATCATCACGCCGCCAGATCCCGGCCCCAGAGCCCGATGTCGCCCGTCTTTTCCGTCCCTTCAGCCACAGTCGCGCCGCCCGATCTCCGCTACCCGACGAAGTCTTCCGCTAGTGTTTACCTTCTGTTGTTTTCCTTTGAACCGTGTACAAACTCTGATGTTGGATTTTATGGCTGAACTAAATGGGTAAATTTGTTAACTCGGTGGACTCGTTGCATTCTCTGGAACCACTCACCTTCGTGTGAGTTGCTAAACTCGATCCTGTCTAAGTGGTTAAATCGGATGAAATCCGACGGCATTTCGTGTTAGCTTGACTTAAGCACAGGTGTCGCGTATTAGGTGGCTTAACCCTGTCTAATCAAGCTAATCCGAAGTGAATCCGCCACAAAACCTTAAGGTGGAAGTTGTTTCCTTTCTCTCTCACAGAGAGGATGGAGCAATGGCACACCCGTATGGTAGGGTGTATGAGCAGCGATTGGGAAGAACTTCGAGTTGACTTTTGTTACTCATTCTCTCTTATAGAACGCATAGACTCCCTTCCGATTGACATCCTCAGCTTCGAGCAATCAGAGAAGGAATCCATAGGTGCAGCATGGGCTAGATTTCTTGCACCTTTTAGCCTCTAGCCTAGGCTTGTCTATACTCGACGATGTATCATTGAATATCTTTTACTCATGTTTAGACAAGAAATCTACCATAGACCTCGACATCACCGCCGGAGGTTCGTTTGCACACAAAGATCCGACGGAAGGAAGAGAAATCCTAGATTGCCTCTTAGAAAACCCTTCCTTCCCTATCGACCAATAGGAACCCCGCCGAGAGGAATCCAAGTTGAGCCATGAGAGTCTCTCAATAGCCAAATCTAAGCATTCACCTTCCACATACCATGATTTGTCTGTTGAGCCCTCTCCCGAACCGCGAATACCGAAGGAAGATGATATTCAACCTTCGGAGTTCTCTTCCCCATTCGAGGATGATCTTCTAAGAACATTAGAAGTACCTAAAATCATCTTAGGCACAAGAAGCCTACAGTGTCATTATGCCCTTACAAGGCTCTCGATGAAGTTTTCCACCATGCAACCATAGTGGATTGGTTGAAGGAGTTAAGGCACACTTCCGAAGCAATTCATATTAGCTCACCTTCCATGACCATCCCTTATTCTATGAGGGGAACTACCATAGAAGCCCTTCATAACCCTGCTACCGAGGCTTGTATCATATCCGAGTACCTCATGGACACTCTTATGGGTAATAAGCCTCAACCCTGATCGACAAATACTTCAGATGTCCTTCAGGACTCTTCTTTGAATGTTGGGGGATCTCGGAGGACGTGCCGATCATTATAGACAAAACTGAGGTATGCTTAGACTTCCACATCTTTGACATCATCATTTTTCATCTTCTCCTAGGCTACCCATTGGAAAAACTTCTCGATGGATATCAAGGGAGCCTAGACAAGAAACTTAGGGAAATTGCTTCTTCCACCGCTACCTCTTGCTTAGAAAATCCAATGGCGAAGCCTCTTCCCAAGCAAAACCTGCTCGAGAAGTGATGCGTGCATCTTCGTTTGTATCGACCAAGCCCATTCTCCTTTAGATCAATGAATCTACCGCTCCTGAAGAGTACGACTCAGAAGATACACTTCACCTTTGTTGAGACGGATGATCACAATCACCCTCGATCGAGTTTGGACCTCTTCCTGCTAGCCCATATCATGTTGTTTTTGACCATGATTGAGAATCAACATTGATCTCTCACGATGAATCTCTTGAAATGGAGAACACATGGGCCATGGAATTTTATGAGGCGCCGACTCTGGAGTCCAAAGGAAAGTATTCCATAGATGAGCATGGGAGCTTCATTCTTGAAATACCGCAAGAACCATGCTCATTTAATGCCTCTCCAGAGTCTGTCATGCTTTGTGCCACGTGCACGCATGAGGACTCCAACCACCTTAAGCTCCTCTCTTGCAAAATGTTTGGAAGGTTGGTTATAGATGCATATGTTTATCATAAACATTGCAAAATTTGTGGATCAATGTGGCGCTAACCTTGCAACTAAAGCTTCAATGACACATCAACAATTGTGGTGAGAGGGGAACGCATCTCCAATGACAACTACAAGAGGAAGTTCCCATGGTTGAGCTTGTGACCATAAACAAATCACTGCCGGGAGATATCCCGGATTATCATAGATTTTCCCTTTCGAATAAAAGCAAGAGCATGTCTTAGGATAAATTTTCCTTTGGGTAGTTTTGGTCGCTAACCATTTCAGGTGGAGATTAAAAGGAATGATGGACAGGTGACACCTAAGAACATGGGAGCTACACCAACTACAACCTCTTGGTATGTCTTGGTGAGGGAATGATTATGAAAGGAAGCTTGAACTTCACACACTTGAGTTGTGTTGCTTAGCAATCCAAACTCCAAGTGTGGCGGAGGCATGTGAGTATGCTGAGTAAAGTTCCTCTCGTGCCAAATCTTATCTTGGTTTGGAGATGGTGTTGGTTCTTGCATCTTACCCCAGGTATGTCCTGCTTTTGACTTTAAACAAAGCCCTTCCGGGAGGTAGCCCAAAGTTCATATATTCATGTTTATCTTCCCTAGAATATAGCTTGATCATGCTCTTATGCTTCCTTTATCTGTGCCCGTATGCTCTGGTTTGAATGTATGTCGACGTACATTTATAGAACTTTTTAAATTAAGCATGGTGCTTAGGTTAAACTGTCTTCTTCAATCAAACAAGACATGATGTCAAGTTTGATTGATCAACCTTAGAGTTGATACTTTCATAGATCTTGGTTGTATGTGTGGACTAACCCTACACGAAAGTCTTCAAATCCAAACGGGTAAGTCGTTAAGCTTGATTCAAATGGGAAGATAGACCGCGGCATCGGATTCATGTTGCACAACATATAAAGGAGGTATATATCACCGTTCAAGGGTCCGCCGTAAATATACCCTCCTTTGCTTATAATGATGCAATTTGAATTCAGCCTTGTTTGAGTTAGGTCTCATGGTGAAAATAAAATAAAAAAATCTCAAAAATATTTGAGTTCAAATAAAGTAAGACTCCCTGGTTCTCGAACCACCAGAGTCCCCTTTTGTTTCCTCCATTTTTTTTGAATAAAGCACCATGTACAAGCACAAGTGTGAGGGAGATCTCTCTAGCTCATCATCGACATACACACTCAAGATCTCCCACAAAGGTGTTGCACAACATCGACTGCACCAACATGACAAGGGACAAGGTGAGGGCACCTGAAGGAGTTGGCCGGCCCTGTGGTTTGGCCGAACCACCACTAGTCCGTCTCGGTCCCCATCTTCTTCAAAGAGCTATGGTATGTGCACTCTACCTCTCTAGTCCCTGGTTCATGAGTTTAAATGAATCTCATCTCTGATCATTAAAAATTGAACTCTAAATTAAAATGAACCTTGGTTGAAAACATGCTCCTTATGGTTGGCATACATGTTCTATATTCCTTGCTTGCACATGTTTGCTTGTGAACCTATATCTTTAGGAAAGCATGCTACCTAGGTTGTTGATGTTTGAGATATGGCATTATAAAATGCACCTTACTCTTTCCTATCCAAAGTACTTAGGGAATTTATCTTGAAAAATAATGACCTAGCTAGCTCCTCAATGATATGCCTCCGTCCTACCAAATCCATATGATGTTCATATTGAAAATCCCATACAAATATGCTGCTTGCCATCGTGTTGAACTTTGCCATATTGTTGTGACCCTTATGGAGTATTCTTCATACTTTCATGATCAAGATCACATACACTCCACTTCCACATCATCGGGGGAATAGTCCGGCAGTCCACCACAAGGTAGACCAAGGTGGTAGATTGTGTGGAGGGGATCGCCGCACCTAGAGCTAGCCTTTACCTGGTTCAGACCACCAGATTGGTGTAATACCCTACATTCTGTACTCGGGGTTGTATTCTCAGTGTATAGCGTATTGAATATGGCTTCCCTTTTTTAGGGGTCCTTACCGCCTTTATATAGTCTGGGGGCAGGTAACAGGTACTACGAGTGACAGTTCATCTAGCAAGTTAACACTTAACATGAGTTTATTTGACAAGGGCACAACTGGATAGTACAATTAAACATCACCCCATTTTTCTGCCATATTACGAAAATTAGCATTTTCATCATGAAACTAATTTTATGTAAAATTTATTTGGCCAAACTGGTGCTAAATCGCTTGCCTATTGTTCTATAACTCGTGTTTGTTCTGAACTGAAAAATGGCCATTTGTTGTTTCACGAAATGAAACTTTATGGATGCTGTAATTCTCAAGAGATATCAAATCAATTCAGTTTAATGTGTAATGGGTGTGTACTTGTGCGTTGTTTTTGCATTCCAAATATGCCTTTGCTCAGTTCAGCAGGATAGGCAGGAACCTGAAAGTAAGCCTCGCCTCTGGGTGCTAATTTGTTTTCTTGCATATTCTTCTGGAAGATATCTCTTAAAATAGGTAAATGAGTTTATCAGCCCCAGTAGCGGTTATGACTAGACCATGCATGGCTTAAACCGACTGAGTAGCATGATGGCACCTGCTTGGTGAGGAAATTCCTGAAGCCTTTGGTTGCTGGGCATTTGATTGGAAATCCATTTTCTTATTTCTTTTACAGTTTAAATTAGTATTCCATCTCCTGGTGAAAACACAAACATGGATCTCTGCTGATCACTGGGCTTCTAGAATAGCTTGCTTTTTTTTCTTGGCGGCGCGATGAAGATAATTGGATGGCATCTCCATCTGCTGGTCAAGTTTAAATTCAGCAAGATCATCCAGGCACCTGCGGTGTCTGATGTTGGCCTGTTAGTGGTCTATGCTTTGCAGAAAATGGTTCCTGAAATTTGTGACGGCTATTACACTGCAAACAAGCCAATGATCTCTCTGCTAGGTGATTTTGTCTACTTATGGTGTGGGCTTGTTGCTGCTCGGGCCTTATCCGCTCTCATCATGCTATGAACTCTTCATGCCAAGATTGGGCAATTGCATGAACTCATCATGCCAAGATTGGGAAGATTGGGCGAATATATGTAAGGTCCCACGATGATATTCTATCACATTACCACATATGCTTTTCACTGTATAGCTATCCATTATCACAATAAACAGCATGCTGGTACCGACTTTGCATTGAAGATGTATAGAGTTCTTCTCAGTCATTTATAGAAATGGTGGATTTGTGAAGGTGAGTTAAGTATCTTAATAATGAATAATCCCATGTCTCTGTTCTCATCCTGATTTATCTAAAGCTTTCTCTGGAAAATATATTCATTGTAGGTCAGTGTTTTTAAAGGTCCATGGTTCCCAAGAATCCACAATTCATCCTTGTCATTTGATGAGTTGACAGGATTAAGTTATGGACATTGATCATGTTGATAGCAACTTGACGGAAGCCAGTTTCACAAGGTCTTTTACCTGTTTCCAGAATAGGTACATGGAACAGTTTAATGTTCTCGCCAAAGACCCAAGATCTTATTGTTCCGAACTTCCGATATTATGGGGGCAACCCCATTTTTATTATTGCAACATTTTACCGTCCCTTATCTGCATCAATGTCTCAGTGACACATAATACCCATCCGTGTCAGTGGCAGTGGCGAATAAGGGATTGGGTAATGCAATCAAAGCAAAGGGAGTAGGATATGCGCCTTGTATACTGATGTGCTTGTGGAAAAATAAAAACCAAAGGCTACCAAAGGGGGAGGGGGACTGCATACATTCTGATGATGCATGGCACAAAAATGAGAGAGAACAGCAGCACTGAGTCTAGGAGAGTGCTGACACTGAATGCCAAGGGAGGTCAACTACACGAATCCTGTAAATCTTCCTGAAGATTTTTGTATTCACCTTCCAATCTTTGGGATTCATGCAGCCCTTCAAAATCATTGGATACGTCCACTTTTCCCTCCACAACGGATAACACAGGACTCTCATGCACCAGGCTAAAAAAGAGATAGCAGTTTTTGTGGGAGGCTAGTACACACGACTTACTTGATGGTTGGCCCTGCTGGTGGAAGATTCTTTTTCGATTTCAAACTTCAAACATGTTTTTCTCTCACACCATGAACTATTTTTCAAAACCGTTGAAATCATTATGTTTTTGAGAATTAATCTACAAGATCCAATATGAATATATTTTATTAATTTTTAAAAGTTAATATTTTGGATGAACTCAACATTTTAAATATGCTATTTCAACATTTTCACATTTTTTATATCGAACTAGTTTATTTAAAATGTTGAACTTGATCAAAAGATGTTGATAAGTCAATATTCTGGATGAACTAACTCAACATTTTTAGTATATGATTTCAGCATTTTCACTTTATATTGAACTAGTTTATTTAAAATGTTGAACTTGATTCGAAAAACTAATGATAAGTCAACATGTTGGATGAACTAACTCAATATTTTGAGTATGCGATTTCAACATTTTCATATTTTTTATGTTGAGTTCATTTGAAATGTTGAACTTGATTCGAAAAAATGTTGATAAGTCAGCATTTTGGATGAACTAGCTCAAGATTTTGAATATGCTATTTTAACATTTTCACATTTTAAATGAACTAACTCAACATTTTGAATGCTACTTCAACATTTTGAGTGCCATTCAACATTTTTCACGTAAAAAATTGAACTAGTTTATTTAAAATGATGAACTAGGTTCGAAAAAGTGTTAATAAGTCAACATTTTGGATGAATTTTCTTGACATTTTAAGTATGCTACTTCAACGATTTTTAGTATGCTATTTCAACTAGTTTATTAAAATGTTGAACTTAGTTCAAAAAATGTTGAACTAGTTTATTTAAAATGTTGAACTTGATTCGAAAAAATGTTGATTATCAACATTTTGGATGAACTAACTCAACATTTTGAGTATGCGAGAACAAGATTTTCACATATTTTAAGTTGTGTTCATTTAAAATGTTGAACTTGATTCGAAAAAATATTGATAAGTCAATATTTTTCACATTTTGAATATGCTATTTTTAACATTTTCATATTTTTTAGGATGAACTAGTTTGAACTAGTTTTATTTAAAATGTTGAATGAACCAACTCAACCTTATCTCTTCCCTTTTTCTCACACTTATCTTTTCCCCTTCTCTCTTCTCCCCAGCCACTCCCCTCCAGGCCTCCATGGCGCACGTGAGGCTATGGCGGAGAGGTGGTAGCAGCGGCGAGGGCGTGCCCCGCATCGGCGAGAAGGCTGGGGGCGCGGCTCCGGCAGCTTGGCTGTCCGAGGCGCCGCGCGAGCACCTCACCTGGTGGCCCGAAGGCATGCGCGGGGAGGCAAAGAGTAACCGGTCGAAAGCCGGCACGCACGATACTAGCAACCAACCTAGATCATCACGGGAGGCCTGGAGGCGCATCATCTGGGGCGCGGCGGCTGGGGCACGCTAGCCTGGATCCGGAGGAGCGGTGGCCGGGGTGCGTCGACCTCAATCCGGAGGCACGTGGGGGCCGGGAGCAGCACGACTCCGAGGAGCGGCAGCTAGGGAACAGGTGGCTGCGCAGCAGGGTGGCTGCGGTGCGGCAGAGCTCGACGGGTTGCCGGCGACCGTCAAATCCTTTTTAAAATTTTTTATTTGATTTGTAGGGGCCGATGCCCACCCGCCCCTGCTAATTGCCATTTTTAGCTGCGAAAAGCAGGGGCGGGTCACCCACCCTTGCAAATGTGTTTTGACCCGGTGCTAGAGACCATTTCTGTAGTAGTGGTTCGTTGTCAATGTGATTGGACGAGTGGACACATAAGTGAGCATAGATGATGATCTACTTAGTTAAGTGTTTAATTAAGTGTGCCCTCGAAAAAAGTGTTTAATTAAGTGTTGATTATAAATTCGTCTCAAGAAACAAAAGTGTTGGCGTGTGAATCTGAACGTGAGGAGTTGAAAGTTTCTCTAAGCAAATCGTGTTCATCTGATGATACCGTGCGTCGTGCCCCCCATGCTTTCTGCTGGCTGCTGCCGCGCTTCGTGACTTCGACGTAATCGTTGTATATATATTTACCTGTAATCTGTCTGATTAAAGCTTTTCTTAACGTGGGAGGAGGCTTTTGCTCAAACCTCAAATTAAAAGCAGCAATATTTTGCTTGCCAGCACTAGTAGAGAACTGAGCTTCCATCTACCCCTTTTGTCCCGACTAACATTGGACCCGTGATTAAAGTGGCGTACCACCGAAGGCCACCACAGGAGGGGGGAGCAATAGTCCCCGTTGTCAATACCAACTGGGACTAAAGCCCCCTCTTTAGTGCTGATTGTAACGGTCAGAAAAATCGCACCGACGCCACCCACCTTTTGTGCCGGTTGGAAACTCCAACCGGGACAAAACCACCAACTGGGATAAAAGGGGTTGTATTTTGTTCCAGTTGGAATTTCCAACTGGGACAAAATCTCCTCCCCTATAAAATCACCAGACCGAGAGCTCTTCTTCCTCCTCCAGCCCGAGCCACTCCATTCCACCAGCCTCCTCTCCATGGCGACCAAGCAACCATAGGGAATCCCAAGCACCCAGGACGTTGCCGAGGGTACGGGGTCGTTCTGTGGAACTATGCTTTCCGAAGGGACATCAACTCGTATAGAAGCCACAAGCGAAGAAAGGAACAGCAAGAGGATAGCTGGTGGCGCATGTTAGAACCCAAAGTGCCTTCACAAGAAGTAAGAATGTAGGAGGAAATAAATCAGAAATAAATCGTCGAGTGGCCCTAGCAAATCTGGAGCACTACCGGATCCAAACATCATCAACCCTTCTCAACGCCGAAGTAGCTGTGCTTCCACAACGGTCCCCGATGAGCAGATGGCAAGATTACCCGTGGACGACCAATGGTATCATGTGGATGGCATCACGCAACACACCTCATGTGAGCTGCATAGACTATTCAACAACATCACGATTAAGGTATAGATATACATAATTTATGTCATCTTCTCAATCAATCCACGCCTCAGGACTTTAATAACATCTTTATTTCTGCTGTATGTACAGGTGGCATACAGGAGTGCCTTACCAATCCTGTCAGGGCAGAAAAGCCATGGCATGGAGATTCCACCTGGCTATGCTAGCATCGGCCTAGAGCAGATTGTTGATAGTGAATATGAAAGCATAGAGCTCGACCTCCCGAGAGGTGATGGGGAAAGGACACTAGGAGATGCGCTTCATGGGATCATTCTATGGTGCAATTGCTACATCATCATCCCCGCCATGGAGGCATCACTGCTCCCCATAGATCCCCCATAGCAACCATCTCCTCAAAGCTCAAGAACGTCATCTCCAGCACATCTGGCTCCGAGACCGTCGTCACCATTGGGGCTGTCACATCCTGCTCGATCACTATCTCCATCTCCATCGAATCCTGGTGGTGCGAGCGATGACGACAACAACGCCCCTCCCCGATCACCGTCGCCGGGACTAAGACCCAAATCGAGCAAGGAACCTGCAGCACCTCTGAAGAAGTCATGACCACCGCCTTCCAAGCCAAGGCAGCAAAAGAAGAAAACAAAGAAGCCTGGACCTACTAAGAAACTAACGGCCGACATGACTCCAGAGGAATTGCGGGAGGCATCCAAAGCAGAATGCAAGGAGTTCTTCTTGAACTACACTGAATAAAGAAAATAAAAGAAGAGGGAGCCAAAGCAAATAGATCCAACAAAGTTAAAATTTTTTATTGCTATGTCAAAACAAACCAAGAAGACTCTACTATCAAACTATGACCGGGCGTTAGTCAAGGCTGATGAGAAGAAAAAAGGCGAGGAGCGTCATCTTCAAGTCGTGATGCCCCCCAGCTCAGGGATCTACAAGATAATGACGCACAAACTATAGCAACAATGCCCTTAGAATAACAAATACATGTCGTTGGATTTATGCAAGAAACATGTATGTCTCGTGTTGAAGTTCTAGGGCAAGTTGATCTGCCAGCTCAAGAGCCAGTTGTACCTAAATGGACCTTTGGGGTAGGGAAGCCTCTAGTAAGGCCTGAGTTGGTACAGAAGCTATCCACAAAGATGTACGAATTCCATGAATGGTACATGAAACAGTCTGCCGACAAGAGGCTCATGTTTGGTCTTTGGGTTAAACCGATAGATTTTTTCGGTGACAGTAAGAAAGTCCTATGGATGAAATTCAAGGATATATATGAAGTGCACCATCAAGATGCCCTTGACGTCTCTCTCATCAGCGTCTGGGTCCTATAAATATCAGTTTATCTATATGTAGATTTTAGCTCATATCATTATTTTTTGTATGTGCGTCGCCTACTAACTTCGTCTTCCATTTTATGTAGGATGCTAATTCAGTGGTGCCGCAAAGAATCATACTTCAATGTTCGCTTCATGGATCCATCGCTCGTTAACCAAAAGTAGATACGGGATCACACAAAGAAAACATTGGAGGCGGTACACAATTTATTGGACAAACAACATTGCAAGAGTTACGTACTACTGCCATAGTACTTTGAGTAAGTGATCGTACCATCTATTTTTGTTTTATTTTTTCTTACCTACTTAATGTTAGTTAGCTCTAATATGAACATTTACGTATGCAATTTCCACTAGATCCTCATAATAATTATGATTGGTAGAAGCCACGTCATTGTGTTAGATTCGTTGAAGAAACCACCGAACGAGTACTAGGACATTCAAGACATGCTAAACTCGTAATAATTCTAGACCTTTATCTCTATGCAAAAGTTTGTTTCATAAATTTTCACCTAACACTGTGTCTTTCATTATTTTAATCTGAAGCGCATGGAAAATATTCCTTAAGAAACACCGTGGTCCATTCAAAGAAAAACTTTTGTTCAAATTTGACTACCCGGTACATTTTGTACATTCTATAACACGATTACTTCATAACTTGTTGTTTTCCACTAAAGTGCTTGAGATAGGAACAAGGTAATAATCTATATGGATACTATGTCTGTGAGCACATGCACAATTTTGTGGCACCCAAGGTGCTGTCCTTGCATGATACAAATGTAAGTAAAATAAAACTATTAACAATTAATTATTTTCTAGCTCCTTATATTTAATTATTCGTGTAAGATTCACATATTTCTAAATTCCAGATGTATAAAATTCAACAAGGACTCTTGTAGAAGGATAGAATTTTGGCAATTAATGAAGGTCTCATAGAATTGCTGGTGGATGAGGTGATAAATCCAGAGGGAGAATTTCATTACGATGGACGTTCACCAGACGCACCAAGCAACACCACGACGGGAGGATCCTAGGAATGAAGTGGACAAATTATTGTATATATAGTAATTGTATAAATACTAGTTTGATTTGTATAATATACTAAGAATTGTATACATACATACATACATACATACATACATACATACATACATACATACATACATACATACATACATACATACATACATACATACATACATACATACATACATACATACATACATACATACATACATACATACATACATACATACATACATACATACATACATACATACATACATACATACATACATATATATATATATATATATATATATATATATATATGCTACAACCATGAAATATATATACGACTTGCATCCAATACTAATATGACTTGCATATAAAATTAATATGGAAAAGAATTTTAAAATAAAAATCTTAAGTACTAAAGGGGTACGTGCATGTGCCATGCAGGCACGCATGCAGGTGCATGCACGTATCCACTTTATTCCTGGTTGGTAAAACCAACCGGGACTAAAGGGACCCATGCTACGCCTAGTGTGGCCGCCCTTTAGTCCTGGTTGGTTTTATCCACCGCGACTAAATGGGTTTTTTAGTCCCGAGAATGACCTCGGACTAAAGAACTTCATCTCAAAATTTTTATCCCGGATGGATTTTTGAGATCTATGAAGCCTACCAATGAGACTAATGCTTAGTTTTCTAGCAGTGCTGCACCAGCATGTCGTCATGGGTTTCGTCATCAACGAAGCTTCGGTCGCTCCCCGGCACTTAGCTCCATGACAAACTCCCCATCATTGTCCTATACCTACCTTCTCTACTCGTCGTCTCGAGCCATCCACTGCACACGCTCGCTAGCTGCTGCAGAGGATACTCACCTCCGATCCGACACCTCGTGCCTACTGGCCAGCATGGAGCAGAGCGAGTGGCTGCCACTTCTTCAGATCTAGGAGTTTGACCAGTTCGTCATCGTTGACTTTGAGGCGACGTGCAAGAAGGGCGCGTGCATCTACTCGCAGGAGATCATTGAGTTCCCCGCGGTCCTCGTCGACGGCGTCACCGATCGCAACCTCAGCGATAAGGGTACCCACGGATCCCTAACGATCAGGATATTTGTCGGCGGCCCTGACAAGTAGGCCTGCCCAACCATGTTGTGCGGGCCAAGGCATGAAGATACACTGAGCACAAGTTCGGAGGCTAGGCGAACAAATTCTGCTCGGATATCACACGATACTTGTTCTAAACTGACTCATATTACTTTCCATGTAACAACCAACAAGGATTAGATCCTATCCGATTGCAACGCTAGGTTGTCAGCCAATATAAAGCGGCTAGGGGAGCCCCCCGAGGGTAACGCAACTCAGCTCAACTCATCCCACCTCACGTTAACCCTTCACACTTGCGATCAGCAATACAATCCACCAGAACATAGGACGTAGGGTATTACTCTTCGGATGCCCGAACCTATCTAAACCTTGCGCCGCTATGTTACTATTCAAGTTCTTGGTCTTACAATCTCCCCCGTCCATAAATCTACCACCTGGGTAACCCCCTGGTGGACTACCCGTCACTAAATCTGACACTTGGCACGCAAGGTAGGGGTGATCGTGAGATCCTCCCTAGCGAGCTCAATGGAATCCCACCCCAGCGTCATCTTCCCCAAAAGCATGAAGCTCTTCCTCGCCAATTCGATCCAGCTCCATTTTAGGAGCATGCCGATGGACTTCGACACCACCGCCTTCTTCACCGACTCGACGTCTACCGCCAGCTCAGCATCCGCCGGATGTACTTTGACTGAGCAACTTCTTCACCCAAGGATCATCACACTGCTTGCCCAGAAGTTCGGCAATCTCTCTCTTAGAGTGGGTCCCACACATCCTCGTGGTGACTCGCCCACCTGCACCTACCCTCTAATCTAATTGCAGGCCTCAATCGCATCAACAATGCCATTGCTAATTGCATCAACCTCTTCGCGCCCTGGAAGGTCAGTGTAGGGCTCTCCCCGCGCCCCTTTTGGCATCAAGAACTCAGCTGCCGTGTTTTCCAAAAAAACTCGTGCAGTCTTTCCAGATCTCATCTGACGACCCACCCGAACCCACCCAGTTGCTATACTGCGGCAAGTTCCAGGTCCCTCGCTTCACCCTAACCCCAAACCCATATGACAAGGGTGATGATGAAAGCTTTACACCACGAGATCAGGAAGTCTTCACTGTCTCCGCTAGCGAACCTCCTCACAATGGTGAAACTTCCTCCTAGGAGGAAGGGCGCAATGAGAGGAACAAGGACCGCGGCAGGCGTTGCCAATAGGAATGAGCTGAGCACGTTTGTCAACTGTCCGCCACCCCTGCAATGCTCGGCGTACCACCCATCCCACCGGCACCCAATGGCATCGTCAATGGTGGCCAGGACAACGCTGGAGGTCGATGCAAGCATCCCTTACACGCCCATAATCTGCAGGACGATCATGAAGTCTTCACCACAGCCCAGGCCAACTTGGGGGCTGCTTTGCCGACTTGGAAAATCTTCTAGACTTGGAGCAACTACAGTGGATTTTGGGCGTGCATCCGTGTCACCAACGCCCAGATCGAGGAAAGGGCCCAGGCCCTAGAATGATCATGAAGGTGGTCATCACACTCCAGATCTACATATACCCGGCACTCCCGAAGCCGATCTACCTAGAGTAGATCTGATCGTACCTAAGCTGATCACAGCTTCCGTAGGGGAGGCTGGCTGGGACCCATTCAAGAGGAGGAGGTGGACCAATCCCAAAGCAATGACAACCACCCCGACGATGACGATCGCTGACTAGATAACCACCACCACGACAACCATCATTGTGACGGACGAGGAGACAGCGAACGCCATGGCTGGCCTAGTCGGCAACTTGACCGTGATCTCCGCGACCATCTCCACGACCGCTGCGGCCTCCGTGGTGAACTCAACAACAGTCACCAGGAGTGGGATGAAGCGGAGCTCCACCGATGTGCCCAGTATGACCACGACTTCAGCGCTCCAAGGGTCAACAACCAGCCAAACTGTGACATGGAGCTGGAGGCCTGCAACCGCTGGGAGGAGGAACTACGCCGCCGTGATGATTACGACCATCACTACGGTGCTCGTAGCGATGCCTACAATCCACCCGAGCATTACAACGGCGTACACCCTAGGCCCCAATGGTACAATACCGCCTCATGGAAGACGATGACATGGACATCGACGGGTTTGCCGCGTTCACCCCCCGCCTCAGGGCTATCCAGTGGCCATCCACTTTCAAGCAGCCATCAACGAGAAGTACGATGCTCTCTTCGACCCGATGATCTAGCTGAAAACATACTGCACTGTGGTCAAGGCCACAAACAGCACCTATGACCAGATGGCCACCTACTTCCCGATGGTGATGGGAAGTGCACCTCTCCTATGGTTTGAAAACGTCCCATGAGGCTGCATCAACACATGGGGCTAGCTCTCCATAGCCTTCACCCAGAACTACCAGGCTACTTACACCCGATCCGGAAACACAGGAAACCTCGGCCAAGTTCGCTAGCGGAAGAACGAAACTCTCCACGAGTACGTAAATTGTTTTATCGACAACTGCAACAGGCTGGCCAGCGTTGAACATCGTGATGCCATCTGATACTTCCACACCAACCTGAAGAACCATTTGATGTTCCTCACCATGTTCTAGACCGCTCCCAAGATAGTCGAACACATGATGCAGATCATCAACCTTCACACCGACACGGATGAGGCTGAGCACGTCCAATTCTAGGATGGAAAGAACCACCACAACGATGACAACGAACCACCGACCCATCAAGACCACTAGCACCAGCCTTGGTCGGAGCCCTCCTAACCCAAAAGAAGGCCTCTAAGGTCCTTGCCGCCGAAGCCGACCCTGTGAGGCAAACAACTTTCCTCTAGGAGAAGTTTGATGATACGTTGAACACCCCGAGCCCCTTCCACGAGGATGCATGCCACAATCTTTAGGACTGCACGGTCCTTAAGAAAGAGATCGGTGCCCTAGTGGAATACAAGAAGCCTCACCGGAACGACTACCACAAGGAAGGCAACTGCCCATACAATCGCCACCGCGATGACTGTGACGACCAATGCAAAGAAGAGCACCATGAACAACGCAACCCCAATGCCAACTAGGATGCTGGCAACAACAACGGTGAGTTCCAGCACACCGAGTGGGAGGTGAACATCAACATCGGTGGCCCCAAAACTTTCCACAGCAAACACAAGCACAAGCACAATTTCAAAGGTAGGAAGTGCACTTCGTCTCTATCATACCAGTCCAGTATCTGCAATGGTCGGAGATGCCAATAACCTTCTTAAGGGAGGAACACTGGTTGCACCTCCTGGACCCCGGGTCTTACCTGCTAGTGATGTGCCCCACTATAGACAGAGTCTTCCTCTCCGAGGTGTTGATCGATGGTGGCAACAGCCTCAACATTATATTCACCGAGAACCTGAAGCGCATGGCCTTCAACTTCGAGTGGCTTCTTCCCTATGAAGACCCATTATACGGCATAGTACCTGGCAAAGGATCCTATCCTATCAGGAGAGTCATCCTGCTGGTCACGTTCAGCACCCCAGACAACTACCGCACCGAGCACCTCACCTTCAACGTTGCCAACTTCAAGACGTCCTACCATGCCATCTTTGGTAGACCAATGCTGGCGAGGTTCATGGTTTTCCCAAACCATACCAACCTCATCCTCAAGATGCCAGCTCCAAACAATGTCCTCTCCATCTTCGGTGATGTTGAAACATCCTACAAGTGTGACACGAAAGCCGTGTAGCTCGTTGAGACCTTGGAATACTCGGCCAACACAACCATGTTGCTCACCGAGTCCAAGAAGGTGGACCAGAGTCAACTGATGATCCTAGAGGCGGACCCAAGACCCACGACACTGCAGCTCGAACCACAAGTGAGGAAGATCAAGCATGACCTGGAAGACCCCTCCAAGATGGCCCTCTTCGGGTCCAGCCTCACCTTCAAATAGGAAGACACGATCACCAGTTTCCTCCAAGACAACTCGGACATATTCACGTGGAAACCATCTGATACGCCCGGTGTCCCATGGGAGCTGGTGAGCACTCCTTGGAGTTGAGCAAGACAACAAGGCCAGTCTAGCAGAAGCTTCACTGTTTCACTCAAGATCACAAGGAGGCTATTAGTTTAGAAATAAAAAGAGCTCTTAGCTGCCAGTTTCATCCATGAATGTAGGTACCCCGACTTATTAGCAAATCTAGTCCTTATAAAGAAGAAAACTGGTGAATGGAGAATGTGCATTGACTACATTGATCTCAACAGGCACTGCCCTAAAGACCCCTTCCCTCTTCCTCGCATCAACCAAGTCGTGGACTCTACTGCAAGCTGCACCCTGCTGGGCTTCCTTGATTGCTACTCAAGCTATCACCAGATTGCCTTCAACCCTACCGACCAAGATAGGACTGTGTTCATAACGCCCTACGGCGTCTACTGCTACAACACCATGACCTTCGGGTTAAAAAATGCCAGCGCCACCTACCAAAAGGCAATCCTAGGTTGCCTCACAAAACAACTCAGAAAAAAACATAGAGGCCTACATCGACGTCATAGTTGTCAACACCAAAGACATAGAAAACTTCATCGCCGACCATGCCCAAACCTTCAACAGCCTCCGGGCTTATCGCTGGAACCTCAACCCAAGCAAATGCATCTTCGGCATCCCATATGGAAAGCTGCTGGGCTTCATGGTCAGCCAACATGGCATCAACGCTAAACCTGTCAAGGTGGATGCCATCAGAAACATGGTGCAGCTAGCCAGCAAGAGAGACGTCATGAAGCTTATAGGCATGATAGCAGCCCGTAGCCGCTTCATTAGCAAGCTCGGCAAAAAGGGACTTCCCTTACTCAAACTACTCAAGAAGGCAGACAAGTTTTAGTGGGATGGCGAGGCCCACAAGGCCCTCGATGAACTCAAAACATTCCTCTCCACCCCTCCCGTCATGACGGCTCCGGCCGACTAAGAAATGCTGCAGCTATACATATCCGCAATTGCACACGTTGTGAGCATGGTGCTAGTTGTAGAACATGAGGAACCTAGCCACGCCCACATGGTACAAAGGCTGGTATATTATGTTAGCAAGGTCTTGAGCGACTCCAAGGTCCGCTACACACAGGTCCAGAATATGCTCTACGCAATCCTGATGACCTCTTGTAAGCTGTGTCATTGCTTCCAAGTGCACAAGATCCAAGTGGTTTCCTTCTACCCAATCGATGAAATCCAGCACAACAAGGATGTCCACGACCGAGTCGTCAAATGGTCTGTGGAGCTTGGTGCATTCAACATCGTCTTTTGCCCATGTCATGCGATCAAGTCCCAGATCTTGACCGACTTCATTACTGAATGGACTAAGATCCAAGAGCCTCCCTCCTTGGAGAGGCTGGAACACTGGATGATGTAATTCGACAGCGCACTCAACCTCGAAGGAGCGGGCGCGGGGTTCCGTTCATATCCTCGAAAGGTGAGCAGCTCAAGTACATCCTCCAAATCCACTACAAGGCTACCAACAACAGCACTGAGTACAAACCCCTCATACACGGGCTCCACATCGCCGCTTCTCTCGGCATTAAGCGCATCCTCACATTTGGCAACTCCAAGGTTGTCATCAAGCAGGTCAACAAGACTTGGGAGTGCACCAAGGAAACCATGGACGCCCACTGCACCGAGGTGCACAAACACAGGTCTTACTTCGATGGTCTCAAGTTCCATCATGTCCCTTGGGAACAGAATGTCGTCGTTGACATCCTATCCAAGCTCAGCTCAAAATGCGCCCAGGTCCCAGTCAGCGTGTTCGTCTAGTAAATATTGTAGTTTTGCCGTACGTTAGATCAGATATGGCATAGCACACAATGACATAGGATGTATACTAGTTCGGGCAATGAGCCCTACGTCTAGTTGGGGTCAGTCGGTCGACTATATTCCTTGGTCCCTGTTCATCTCGTCTGGCCACTCCGTTGTGGCGGGTAGGTTGTGGCAGCACAGTGTGGGGGTGTGTGCAGGGCGTGGTGTGGTATGGTTTCTCATATGATAGTTGACCTGGGCGATTCCTCTTTTTCATTCCACCTGCTCCCAGGGCCCTCACCGAGCGAGCGTCTCCAGTCGATTATCCCAGTCAGCCCCGGCCATGCCGGTCAGAGGGGGTGGTTGGTACGTCGCTTCCCCAGCTGAGGGAACTCGGTTGGGGTCAGACTATGGTCCCACCCCCAACTAGACCCTTCTGGTCATGGTGCTGACCAGGCCTCCTAGTCAGAGGATCTTGACCTCGGCCTGCATTGCGTATCTGGGCCGGCTCGGATACGCGTCATCGTTGTACCCCTTGTTGGGCCAAGCACTACAGGGGGAAGGTGCTTTTTTGAAGCCGTGAAGGGGCTGTTGCGTTTGATCGGCAGGTTGCTGCTCTTTTTAGCTTAATGAAGGCTTTCATCGTTATATGTTTCATGTTCCCATTGCGCCATGGAGGCAGATAGTTGTTGGGACTCTTGGCTTTCTCCCCTTTGTCTACCGCGTCACGTAGGGTAGTGGAGTAGGATCGTGCATCTAGCCCCCGAGCAGGTACAGGCGCCCAACCCTCGAGGGGATGACTGGCAGAGGCCACAGAGGCGCACCAGGTCGATTCAGGCGCCCAGCCCCTGAGGAGGTCTGGCGTGGGCCACGGAGGTGCGCTGAGTAGGCATAGGTTCCTAGTTCCCGAGAAGGGGACTTGTTGGTAGTTCGTCTTCCACCGGGTTCGCGCGAGTGGACCCGGTGGGTCTAGCCCCTGAGCCTGCGGCTGAGTGGGGAGTCGGTTGCAGGTTGAGCACTTAGGTACTCTTTTCTGGAGCCATGTACTCTTGTGTCCCCATCGGTTGGTATGAGGTAGTCCCTATTGCGAGTCGGGGCACTTGCCTATGTGTGTTCCAACCGCGACCTATGTCGTCGGTCATGTCCTAGAGTTGGGATCTGGCGGCCCGAGCCCCTAAGCTCCATTGAGCTCGGTCGGTCGGTCACGTTTTTCATGCATCACCCTATCTGCGGTTTCCACAACCGGAGGGGTTGAGCTAACATTACTTGCGTCGATGGCTCAAGTGACGCACTCGGTGAGCCCGCTAATGGGCATGTTCGAGTGGAATCCGGGTCTGTTGTTCATAACATGGTCAGTATAGCCCTCATGTGGCACTCCACTACTCCTTAACCTACCTCCCAGCAGATGCCCAAGCCGTTCCAAAGACCGACTCGGGTAGCCTGCTAGCCTCCCCTCGATGGAGATTCTGTGGGCGTCAGGATCAAACGAGAAGGTCGAGATGACCCCATCCACTTCTGAGAGGATCGGGCGAAGGCCGCTAGGGCTCATTTGTGTTTTCTCCCCTAGCTCTGTTTGACGCGAGGCAGTCTCGAGCCCTTCGTGGACTGGCCTTCGAACACCGGTCAGTCGCGGCTCATTTTGAACGAGTGGCTATTGCTTTTTGATGCGACGCAAAGCAATTGTAATGCAATAATTGTATGTATGGGATGAATGCATGAATGATTGCATGCATGCATGATATGGATGAATGAATGGGTGCTCATACGCTGAGAAAGTAAATGGGGGGTCAGTAATATTACCTTGGTCAGATTTCTAGGCATGACCCCATCCACGGTTTCTGCAACCAGAGGGGTTAAGCTGATGTAGTTTACCTTTGATGGTTCGAGCGACAAGCTCAGGGCACCCTTAGCAGGCATACCCGAGTGGAATCCGGATCCGTCATTCATGACGGGGACGGCATGTCCTATATGCAACACTCCACTATTTCTTACTTGTCTCCCATCAGATGCCTGAGTCGTCTGACTGACCTGAGTGGCGCGGGTGGTGGTTGCTGAGGTGCTCGGGTCGGGCTCGAGCACCAGCATGCCTGAGATCCCGGATGAGGTTTGGGTGCTCAACTCTAAAGGCGTGTTCTACGGGGTGTCGAGGGTGCTGATGTCAGTGGTGACCCACCACCCCACCCTGAACTTCACGACCATCTGCGGAGGGTACGCCGATCGATTGAACTCGAACAAGATCCAGGCACTGGGGAAAGCTTGGTGGTGCACGTGCAGGTGGTCGCCGAGCATACCACCGTGCAGTGGGTGATGGAGGCTCGCTGCTCGATGGAGGCTGTAGGTGTGGGCTAGGGACGCATCATCCAGCCTGTTGAAATGACGGAGACTGGGTTGGAGCCGAGTGTCGCCCCAATCGTAACTGAGCCGAGCATCATCCCGACCGTGACTGAGGCACCTTCATCTTTGCTAGCCGCACCACCATCCGACCCGACCAGGGGATAGTAGTAGAATTCATAGAATTAGTTAGTTTTTGTATCATAATGAATTTCGCGAGGGACTGAGAGCCACCGAGCAAAAAAATTTAAGTTCTTTTGTGATCATGATGGGAAGCTTGTCCCACCTATTCCCATCTTTATCCTTTCAAACCTGCCCGTTGACCGTAGGCTGCAACCTTAAGAACCCGAGCGTGGCCCATGAGGCTCAACTGCTTGTAACCATAGTCGTGGTGGGGTTTTATCAGTCGCAAGCTAGAGTGTAAGTTACTTAGGGTAGTTTAGAGGATGGGATGCCCTTTCGTTTGGGCGCACCCTTTCATTTGAGCGAAGTGCATGAGTTTGCAAAAGTAAAGAGAGGGTGGTGCCACACTCCCGTGGAGCCCTCGAGCAACCCAGGCCGAGAGTGCTCGGGCTGGGGTGCTGTAGGAGCAAGTGTTGAATGGAAAATGACTGTTAATGAAATGAGTTAGGGAAAGAAATGATGTAACTACTCAATGTTCCATGTGCTGGTGAGAATGTTGCTGTCATCGTGCTTGAGTCGGTAGGTGCTTGGACGGTTCACCTCGACCACCGTGTACGGTCCTTCTTGTTCTTCTTGCCTCTCTATGTGGGGGGCCTTCATCCTAAACTTCACGCTTGGCCTTGCCCTCATCCCGACCGCTGCTGAAGAGTGTCCCAACCGCCTCATCGCCGAAGGCGTGGTTCATGGTGATGTCAACCAGGTCGTGGGTGGCTTGGGGCTTGATGCAGCTGAGCTTGTGGAGCAAGGATTTGCAAGTCATCCCGGAGAGGGATACACTAACGATGTCTGCGTTGATGACATTAGGGAGGGAGTTGCATTGCCTCGAGAACCTACGGATGTAAACCCGCAGGGACTGTTTGGGCTCCTGTTTGCAACTCTTGAAGTCCCAGGAGTTCCCAGGGTAGACGTAGGTCACCTGGAAGTTCCCTATGAAGACCTTCTTGAGGTCCGCCGTTGTGCTGAGCCAGGCGTCGCGCGTGGATGATGCTACGTGCATCATGGTTCAGTCCGAGCCGGTCACACACGTGCTGATGATGTGGAGCCGGTGCGGGGTCGAGCTATCACGCAGCTACGGCACTCTACCCTACACGATGCGGCTGGAGGGGAGACCGGATAGAGCGGTTCAGCTGGTGCGGCCCTAATGCCCCGGTCGGGCAAGAGGCCGTGAGCTGTTGTCGTGATGCGGAGCTTTCTACCTACTGGATGGCGGCGGTCTCTACCAGCGCTCGGAGGTTCTAGTGGATTGCCTGCTCCTGCGGGTCGACAGGCTCAAGGAGGCTGCGCAGAAGCATAGCTGCTGCGGTGATGTTCTAGCCAGCCTGAGCAAACTATGGGGCGTTGTCCCCCCTAGCTAGGATGTTGCGTTGGACCTGGCGGGGGCGGCCTCGAGCGCTGCTCACTGGGTTGCACGCGTGTAGCTCAGAGCGCGCCGCTGGACGCGCCGGCACGGGTGGCTGCTGGGCCTACCGCTGTTGACGCGGTTTGTCGCTGTGCGCCTACGCCTACGCTTGGGCCTCCGCGTGGTCATCCGGTGGGGTGTGAGCCCTCTAAGACTCCACCACCTCCAATGGTTGTCCCGGGATGTCCGCCATGGTGCAGTCCCGGGATAGACGATCACTGGATGCCATGATGTCACCGATGCTAGAGCGTCACTCTCTATCTCCTCGTTGTAGAGCTCATGGAAGAAGGTGGGAATGTAATCCACCATTCCCATGAACTTGCATGGGTGAGGGGGGCGATGTCATGACCCTCCAGAGCACCCGTGCATACGCATCCACAGAGGATGTGAGACCATAGGGCAACCAGCCACGTGGCCAGCATGGCGGAGACAGCGGGGTCCCTTTGGAGAGCTGGCGGAACATGTTGATCAGTGAGTACATGACAGTGTCCATGTCACTCACCATGGGGTTCGAGTCCAACGCGAACTCGATGCGGAGCGCGAGCATCTCAATGCCGAGATTGTCGAGCGGCTCACGATCGATGGAGGGAGCTCCTCCTCCTAGGATGCCAGGGTGGCTGCCTCCTCATGGAGGTGGAGTACGCTGAGCTGATCGGCGACAAAGTTCGGACTTTCAAACCGGAAGGTCTAGGATGGCGCGAAGACGGGCGCAACCCACATCCCAGCGAGTGTAGGTGTGGGAAACTCTAGTGAGCCAAAGCGAATCGTGTCACTTCAGCTCATCATGCCGAAAGTAGCAGGAAGGTGGGCCATCCGATGACCTACAAAAACGCGAACGCACGACGTCCTTCCCATGGATGGCGCCAACTATCGGTGCAAAATCTGGCCGACTAGTAAATATTGTAGTTTTACCGTGCGATAGATCAGATGTGACCTAGCATATAATGACACAGGATGTACACTAGCAACGAGCCCTACATCTAGTCGAGGATGGTTGGTCGACTATATTCCTAAGCCCAGGTACTCAAAGTTTGCAGTAGGGGTACAAACGAGAGAGGGATGAGAGGGAGTGTCCGAGACCTGGTCGTGCTCTGGTCCAAGTTGGAGAGAGTGACTGGGGGTTCAGACATGCACTATGTGGAAGTGATGAAGCCCGCGAGTGAGTCCCCCTTCAGATAGGGAGGACCCGTCCCCTTTATAGTACAAGGGGACAGCCTTACAAGTCAGAGAGGGAGAGAGAGTGTGTGCGGGCGCTACCAAGTCTTGTCAAAGCCCCACATCGTCAGGTATGGTATGGCCTCCATCCTTTGTCCCTGTTCATCTCGTTAGGCCACTCTGTTGTGGCGGGTAGGTTGTGGCGGCAATGTGCAAGGTGTGCGCAGGGCATGCTGCGGTACAATTCCTCGTACAGTAGTTGACCTGGGCGCTTCCTCTTATCCGTTCCACCTACTCCCTAGGCCCTAATCGAGCAGGCGTCCCCGGTCGATTGTCCCAGTCAGCTCCGACCGTGCCAGTCAGTGGGAGTGGTGTGGTTGGTACGGCGCTTCCTCGGTCGTGGGAACTCGGTCAGGGTCAGACTGTGGTCCCACCCCCGACTTGACCCTTCTGGTTGGGGCGCCGACCAGGCCTCTTGGTTAGAGGATCCAGTCGGTGGCCGGATCTAGGTCTCAGCTTGCGTTGCGTATCTGGGCCATCCCGGATATGCATCGTCACCGCACTTCTTGTTGGGCCAAGCACTGTAGGTGGAAGGTGGTCCCATTGGGGAGATCGGGTCTATGGGCCCATCACCCTCTATCAAGATATTGGACCCGGACCTAGCTAACGGGAACACCGAAGCTCCGACTGACCCAGCGCCCACCAATCTCCTAGTGATCGAGGCGGAGGAAGACTGGCACGCACCTTTCATCGCATTCATCACTGACAACATGTCCTCAGAGAACAAAGCCGAGCACGTAAAGATCGCACGATGCAGCACCAACTACATTTTTATAGGTAAGGAGTTGTACAAGAAGGCTGCATCTACCAGCATTCTGATGAAGTACATACTCCACAACGAAGGCCTTGAACTCCTCCACAAAATCCACTACGGTTCGTGCAGGAACCATGCCGCCTTGGGCAATCTGATTGGGAAAGCGTTCCGCTCTGGCTCCTACTACCGAAGCGACAATGGAAGGTTTCCAACAAAACAACAAAAACTGTTTCATTTACATGGAACAAATGACCTATGTACAAGCTAATCATAGCTAACCCTAAGAAAAATTAAGAATGAGAAAATAACATAGTATGTGTTTTTCAATTATGTGGGCTTTTCCAATCGGCTGTGACGTCCTCTTATTTTGGAAGGCAGCTAGACTTAGACTTAACAAATTTAGATATCTATCTCTACCTTAATATTATAGTGCGGTTGTTTCTTCCAACATCATGGTTGTTTTGCAAAAAAGTCCCACAACCTAAGAGTATTGTGTCCGACAGAGGACCAGAATTTGTTGCCAAGTTTTGGAAGAGCTTTCATAAGGCTATGGGTACTACCTTGAAGTACAACACATCGTTTCACCCATAGATTGATGGACAGATTAAAAGAGTAAAACAAATCTTGGAGGATATGCTGAGAGCTTGTGTGCTTACCTACGGCACTGACTGGGAGAGCAGCTTGTCTTTTGACGAGTTTTCCTACAACAGCAAATAGCAAGCTAGTCTTCAGATGTCACCTTTTGAGGCTCTCTATGGAAGAAAGTGCAGAACATCACTGATGTGGTCCGAGGTTGGATAAAGGACCCTCTTTGGGCCAGTAACTATTAAGGAGGCTGAAGAGAACGTGAGCAAGGTTAGAGAGAACCTAAAGATTGTTCACAGTCGCTAGAAGAGCTACGTAGACAAGAGGAGGAGAGACATGTCCTTTGAAGATGGAGATCATGTTTACCTCAAAGTCTCACCGCTCCATGGAATCAAGATGTTTCTGATTAAAGGAAAGCTTGCGCCGAGATTTGTAGGACCCTACCAAGTGGTTAAGCGAATTGGAGATCTCGC
This sequence comes from Setaria italica, assembly GCF_000263155.2. Classification (NCBI taxonomy): domain Eukaryota; kingdom Viridiplantae; phylum Streptophyta; class Magnoliopsida; order Poales; family Poaceae; genus Setaria; species Setaria italica. The sequence goes on along the minus strand of NC_028455.1, from coordinate 10,601,236 downwards.
TTACAAGGTTGCCCTACTGGAAAGCATGGCTAGAATACACCCAGTGTTCCATGTATCGCAGTTGAGGAAGTGTTGAGAGTTCCCGAGGAGGAGGTTCACACTGAAGCGTTAGACCTACAAGACACTTTGGAGTATGCAGCACACCTAGTCAATAGCTTGGCTCACACAGAGAAAGCGACAAGGACATCCGTTCCTTACTGTAAAGTTCTTTGGAGCAACCATACTAAGAGAGAGGCAACTTGGGAGAAAGAGTCTGATCTAAAGAAGGAGTTTCCGCACCTATTTGAGGAAGAGCTTGAAGCATAATTTTGAGGACGAGATTCCCATGGGTGGAGATTGTAATATTTCAAAAATTTGTAATATTAATTTGAGTGAAATTTTCAAAAATTTAAAACTTTTTGTTTGAATTGTGTGCTCGTTTAAAAATAAAAGTCACATTCTCATCTCATCTAAATCCCTAAGAATTAAATCAAAAATCTTTTGAAAACTTGTGTGGATTGATTTGGATCTTCTTGCACTTTTATTTGGATCTTAAGTTTGAGTGTGTGTTTGAATTTTGAATATAATTCAAAAGTCAAACTAAATATAAATCTAAACCTAAATCTAAATAAAAACAAAATGTATCTAACCCACCCAACTTACCAGGCCAGCCGCAGCCCACCGGCTTGCCCCGCTTCACCCTCACCCGCCTTCGACCCGGCTTACGAAACCGGCTTGGCCCGCCTCACCCTAACCCACACTGCTTTCAACACAGCAGGCCGCGTCGCCGGCCCTGTTGGCCCACCCTAACCAACGCCACGCCCCTCACCCCTTTTCTCTCGCCAACGCGTTGGGCCCACCCGTCAGCCGTCCCCGTTCTTCTTCTTCCTCCGCTGTACACGCACGCGTTCTGGTGGCCATTGACCGGTCAACACTGACATCAGCAGACATGTGGCGCACTCTCGTGCTACCACATGGCACAACTAGGTGCTGACACGTGTCATCTTTACTAAATGTTTTTCAAAATTATTTAAATGATTAAATAAATTGTTTAATCTTTAAAAATTCATAACTAATTAATTTTAACTCCAAAAAATATGAAACTAGTTGCAATAAATTCGTAAAATCGAGCCTGTGCTATTTGAAGCTAGTTTGGTGTTATTTGGATCTTCTAAATTTAGCGTTCTTAGAGTTTTTGCCTAGATGTAATGCTGTTTAATTTACTTTAGGCCGTATCTCATTCTGTTCAGACCCGAGCTACGACCGGAAAGACCCTCAAGACCCCGACGGCACTGAGGAAGATCCAAACAACTATAGACAAGGTGTCATGTCACTCCCAAACATATAGATCATATGCATGCTTAGTTGCTAGCGCTTTATTTATGATGCTTGATGATGATGGATTGCATAGCCAATGTTTTAGCCATGCGTTGATAATTGTTTATCTTGTTTTTCTTATTTACATATTTTTATGGACTAGCTACAAACCCCTACATAGACCACCGCTCATATATCCATATACATGCTTTTGAGTTATGGATGGGCATATGCCATGGTTTTGGTGATGGGTATCCCTTGAACACTCTCGCATGTGTTTTGGGTGAGTGTGACTCCTTTATGTGTTTTGGTGGGAGTGAGCCGTGGTTGGTACTAAGGAGTGCCTTGCCGAGAGAGAGCATTCTGGACTCTCTCTATACCCCATACCTGTGGCGGGTACCTTGTTTGTTTCTGAGGAGCAGATGGTGTACTTGTACGTTGCAGGTACTTTGGCACATACTTGTGGAATAGAGTGCTCGCTCTTAGCTGCTTAAGGACCGAGTTAGTTTACCACCAGTCACAGAAGCTATTTTCGTATAGACCGCTCGCTTACGTTATGGGCAGGGTTTGGTCTGAGACTAGTGGTAGACAGTGCTCACCCTGTAGGCGGATTGGAGGATTGTGTAAGGAGTTCGAGGCGTTGCCCTGCTGTGACCAAATTGCACCCCGACATGGGTAGGCTTCACAGTTTCGACATCCTCACTGGTGACGGCATGCCTTGCAGCTGAGGACGGTTCCAAGCTCGAGGAAACAGGAGAGAGCTATCCACCTACTAGGGCTCCGGCTGTTACATGGGGTTTGGATGGATCGCTACCATTCCGACTCCATCCGTGCAAATACAGTTGTACAACCTCTGTAGAGTGAATAAAGCTATAGCTATAGTCCGTGTCCACTGGTTATGGACAGTACCGTTGACTACCTCTACTTCTGAGTGGACTTTTCTTATTCTTCTACCTTCCCTTTTTTTGAAATAGGCTGGCATTTGCCGTTGAGATGTGAGATGTGAGGGAAGGGAGCTCTCACATCGCGTAGTGTGTTTGGGTGTTGGACTCTTGGGTGAAGGATCTGCTGATTTGTGCCAACTTCCTTGATTGAGGTGTCGACCTCGAAGATGGTGTTGCTTTGCTGCTTCCTTTATTGTTGTTGCTGCTGCATAAACCTCTAGAGCCATATATAGGTTTACTCATACATATAGTATAATTCCCCCATTTCCTTGGCTTGCTGCTATTAGGAGTTGACATGGCTTACCCACTTCTCGGGTAGATGGTGGCATTTTAGGGTCGGAGCCCGACTACGACTTCGACGACGATGGATGGGAAGACCAGGGATGGTCCTTCGCTCGAGTTGACTTTCAAGATGGAGTTCAACATAGCTTATGTTTCCGCTGCGTAGATGTTTTACCTTTCTTGATTCAGTCCTGATGGACTTGTACCGGCATGTGCCGAAGAGATGTAGTCGATACTTATGATATCTGTACTCTGTTGTTGCTCTATATTTCTATGCTAGTATGGATTTGTACTATCCGAGATAGGGATTTGTATGTGATAGCCTTCCTTGGTGTATCACCGGGGTGCGTAGGCTTAAATTCTGAGAAATGGGAATTCGGGTCCATTTCAATTATCTGTCAAATTTAGCTATCAACACGTACCTGCCAAACGAGTCAGTTCTGCAACCAACATAAGATTAGGAAAAGTTGATTTATAGTACTAATTGTCTATATCGTTGTATATATTCTCCATCGTCTAATTGTCTATATCGTTGTATATATTCTCCATCGTCTGAAATAACAAGACAAAGTTCATGATAGAAAAAAACATGACAAAGACAAAAGTTCATGATAGAAAAAAACATGACAAAGACAAAAGTAACAAACCACACAAGTCACGACTCTTCTTTCAGTCGCTAAAGCTTGTCTACTATAGTTACCTCAACTGCATCATTCTGCCTTCATGTTTCTTAGCCGCCGTTGGACAAAGATGACCAGCATGGTGTTGTCCTGCAACATACTACCTTAAAATAACTAATTTACTTATCATAAGCATCATATTAAGAATTTATGTTTTTACAGGACGAATACAATGTGTGCACTAGAAACCTTGCCTAATACCTCACTTCAACGATTCCGTAACCTTGATAGGAGAAAATTCCTTATTTGTCATCGGAATTTATGTCGTTTCCTCATTTGCCATCAAAAAGTTTGCCTTCCTTATTTCCATCGAGTCAAATTTGTATTCCCTATATGCCATCAACAATGTTAAGTTGGACATGAAAAGATAGTTTTACCCTCATGATATAGGAGCACATTATTGTATAATTTGTATTGCAACTTGTTTTCTTTTTCCATATTAGCCTAATGTTTCTTAAAAATGAGTTGATCCCATGCATATGCAGCCAATCAAATTTTACAACAATGTGTCCTTATAGCATAAGGGTAAGACCATCTTTTAACGTCAAGTTAACTCATTTGATGGCAAACAGGGAATGCAATTTTGAGCCAATAGCAAATAAGGAAGGGAAACCTTTTCCGTGGCAAATAAGGAAGCGATATAAATTCTGATTGCAAATAAGGAATTTTATCTGATAGCTGTTAGCCCTTCAACTCCTCTGCTCCACCCCAAATGGTCCTCGGCTCATTGAGCCCTTGTTTGAGTAGTAGTAGATTGGAGTAGAATAAAGGGGATTGAGTCTAAAATGAACTAATTTCCACTTCAATCTGCTGCTACCAAACAAGAACTGACTAAGACCAACAGCAACTACCTCCCACCCACCCTCTGCTCTTCTTAGTATGTATGGAGAATTGGAGATTTAGCGCACCCTCTGCTCTTCTTAGTATGTATGGAGAATTGGAGATTTAGCGGCTGTTAGTTACTCCCTCTATCCTAAATTACTATTCGTTTTTGATTTTTTACACTAGATAAAATGAATAGTAATTTAGGATGGGGGAGGAATTGGGAGGAGGAGAAAGAAGCCTGGCACAGGCAGTGCCCCGAGACGCACGATTTCATCGGCCTAGGTGAGATCACTACCTGGCTGCCCTGCGCAGCTGCCTGCAATGCTGATTAAGCCTGTTTGCTTGCGCCAGCCGCAGGCTGACGAAATTGGACGCCTGAGATTCCTACCTGAAGCAGGCAGTTTTTTTATGTAACAGAGGGGGAGCACCCCTACTGATTATATATTAAAATGAAAGAAAACACAAAAGTTTACAAAACCAAGACTCTCAGGCAAACAATCCCGCGCGCTACTTAATCAATGTTGCCTCGTCTACTACGTATACATACTTCCCTAGTCGATTTCGTCTCGCCCATTGCCACCGCTCACTAGAGATTCCGTAAAGTTTGACCCAACTAATTGTGTAATCACATCAGGATTCATATATAATATATTATACTGCATATTGTTTTATCAGAACTTTAATGAACAATATGTACCATTTATATGGTGAATGAACGTGCATGCTTTTTTCGTCTTACAGTACTTACAACGAGTAAAGTAGCATCGTATACATATGGCTACTATACCAAAAGGGCACAAGGATGTCTATATGTGCTGTAGCCTGTAGATGCACACTCACGAACCATGTTTGGATGAACTCATTCCCTTTCGATACATGTGGATTACTCTAGAAAACACTAAATTTCCTTCAACCCCTCCCAGTAGGTATGGATTGAAGAGGATTATTGTTGTGTTTCCAAACAAGGCTTATAGGATCACTCTACTTACGCGGCATGACCAACACTACCACGTGGTTTTGGAACCAGGATGAGCTTCTCTTTGGGATGGACAGTCAACCCAAATACCTCCGTCAGATCTATGTCCTCCTTCTCCATGCCAGCAGGCAGCTCCCAGTCAAAGCAGTACACAAGGTTTGCCAGCATGATCTCAACAGTAGCCATGCCAAAGTTGAGGCCAGGGCAGATCCTCCGGCCAGCCCCGAACGGCACAAACTGGAAGTCATTGCCCCTGAAATCGACAGCCGCAGCACTGCCACCTTCAAGGAACCTCTCTGGCATGAACTCCTCCGCTTTCTCCCAGGACTCCGGATCCCTACCAATAGCCCATTCGTTGATGATGACCCGCGTCCCAGAGGGGATCGTGTAGCCATCGACCTCGCAGTCCACCATACAGATGTGAGGGAGAAGCAGCGGCGCTGGTGGGTGCAGCCTGAGCGTCTCCTTCACCACAGCTCTTAGATATGTCATGCTAGCTATGTCATCTTGCGCCACCATTTCTTGTCCTTTGGGTGTGTTTTCCCTCACCTCAACTTGTAGCTTGGTCATGAGCTGAGGGCTGCGCATGAGCTCCGCCATCGCGAGTTCTAGAACTAATGATGACGTGTCCGTGCCCGCACCAAACATGTCCTGGATATATACAGACACGTTATTTAGGTTCGGTGAAACAATTAGAGCTACCAGGTTATATTTTTCTCTAATGATATAGAGACTAGTATTTATTGAAATAAGTACGTCACCATCAAGATGGCCTTGATATGGTCTCTGGTGATACCATACTCCTTCTGAACTGAGAGTAACACATCGACGAAGTCAGTCTCTTCTTGCTCAACACCACCGCCAACAACATGCCCCTGCTCAGAGCTTCTTCCCCGTCCCTCGTGATCGCTTATTATCGTTTCAAGCAACTCATCCCATATTTTGTGTGTCTTCTCGGCCTTGTTACTCGCAAACCAGCTGGTGAGCGAACCTAACACGTTTGCTAGCCCTGGAAAGTACTCTTCCAGGTTGAACCCATCAATCAAACTAGTGTTCGTCTCAATCAGCTCCCGGAAGAGCTTGTTCCGGCCTTCCGCCCTGAAGAACTTGCCCGACACGGCCCGGCACACGATGTCGTTTGCGAACGTGTTCATCATCTCGCTGATGTCCACCGACTTGCACCGGGCCACCGCCTCCCTGATCTTCTCCATAACCAGGCGCACCTAAGCACGCAGGAACAGATCATAGATGCATGGTAAGTGCATGTATGCTGCATAAATTTCACGTTGACAGTATATATAATTAGTTAGTTAATTACCTCGTCTTGCCGGGCGAGGCGGTATGAGTTCACCTTCTTGACGGAGAAGAGGTGCGTGGTGACGAGCCTCCTGAGCTGGCGCCAGTGCTCGCCGTAGGGGGAGAAGCCGATGTCCGACGACCCGTAAAGCAGGGCGTCCGAGATCCTGGACGTCGGCCGCGAGGCGAAGGCGTGGTCGTGCGTGCGCATGACAAGCTGCGCAGCGCGCGGCGACGACACGACCAGGTTCGGGACGGTGCCGAGGCGGAGGAGCATGAGACCGCCGCTGTCATGCTTCGCGGCGAGGCTGCGGAGGGAGACATGCGGGCAGTCGCCGACGAGGTGCAGGTGGCCGATGATGGGCAGGGCCGGAGGGGAAGGAGGCAGCACGGGACGCTTCAGTTGCTGCTTGCTGCCATGACGGCTTCGGCGAGAGGTGGAGGCGAGCAGCAGCAGGAGGGGGACTAGCAGTAGGAGTGGTAGTGCTAGAGGTGTGGTGATCACTTGCAGGAGTTGGTATGCAACATCCATGGTTCCTAGGTGGTGGTGTTTTCTGGTACAGAAAGTAGCCTTTGCCTGCCATATATATAGTTGCGTGAGAGTTTTAAGTTTTATTATATTCGCATGCGGTACTATCTTGGCTGCTCAGCGATCATTTTCTCTTTCTTGAACAGTAGCATGTTTGATTGAGGTGATTACTACTACTATTCTTTTTCACAAAGAATTTAGAGATTAAATAAGTTACATAGATACAGGAAAACCAACTTTTCATATGGTTACAGAGAAATAAAGTACCACTTTAACGAAAGGGCACTCTTGGAAAACTCAGCATTCGTCCCGAGACTTAGTATCGGTTAGCATTAGTACCGGGTCTAGTGGCTAGTTCCTCAGTCCCGTGACCCCCTTTAATACTGGGTGTAGCCTCCATCCGGTACTAAAAGCCCTCATCAGTTCTTGTGTTCAGTGTTTAATTTGCTCTAATTTCAAAATCCTCGCTCTAGTCATTGTGCAACGTCTTATCTCCTATTCTATTTTGTATCATGTAGGACGGAGATTCAAGCTTGCTGGAGGAAAGGATTCTATGATGTCGGCTTCATGGACCCTGATGTTATAAACAAGGCAACTGTAACCAATAAACCTAATTTGTTGGACAAGCAACATTACTAGAAGTACATACTTCTGCCGTACAACTTCAACTGAGCGTGTTCACATCTCTTTTATTTTTTCAACTAGCAATTAAAAATAAGACTAAATAGCTCTTCACTTTCCATATAAGTACAGCTTCCACTAGATACTCCTTGTTATCGTTGTTGATCGAAGCATGGTCTATATCATGGACTCTTTGAGGAGACCAAAGATCAATACACCGACCTCATAGTTATGCTTAACAAAGTATGGGCTCGCTTCCATCAACATCACTCAGGTGAATTCAAGGAGCAACTTCATATCCACTCTGAACTCCCGGTATGTATTTTAATTTTCACATCTCATGTCACTTCCTTGAACACAACAAATATTTCATAACTGTTTTTGCCATATATATAGTGTTTGGGACAAGATCCGGGGAATAATTATGCGGATACTACGTATGTGAGTTCATCCATGGCTTTGTAGTTCTGAAGCGTCTGACCGACTGTCGATGTTTTATACCTGACAACCTACCAAAGGGTATCCCTAGGTAGTAGATTGGTTGGTGGGGGATCGCAAGACCTGGAATTCGAAGGTTAAAGCAAGGACACAAGACACAAATTTATACAGGTTTGGGCCGTTAGAGTAGCGTAATACCCTACATCCTGTTTGGGGTGTGTTGGCGCTAAAAATCGGCCGATGATCCTCAGCGTCGGACACACGACCCGGGAGAATCTGTTTAACTCCTGTTCGAGTTATCGCCCTAGTGCAATTCGCGTGGCGTGCCAATCAATCTGACCTGTTGATTAACAAGGAAATAAAAGTATTAAATTCCAGGGGTTTCGATCGGCTAGAGTTCCGATCTGTCTTCAAAACTGTATCAGCGAATCGGCCGATTCACTATAGTGGTAACCAGCTATAAAACAGCCGATACTGTGTAGCGATTGTAAAGAAAAGCTACTAGAGCAAACTAAATAGCGCTAGAGAAACAACACTTGCGATAGATCTAATCGGAAACTAAACAACGCTAGAGAAACAACACTTGCGATAGATCTAATCGGCTGTATGATAACAGAGAAGGAAGGCAATAAAAGCCGACAATTCGTATCTCAAGCTGGATAACTGGTGATAAAAACTAAAATAATAGGTAGAACCTACGATTTTAGTTATTATCGATAACTGGTGAATAAATCTAAATGAAATAACAGTGATGCGCCCGAAGTTAGATATTACTCGGTAAACGGAACTTACAAAATCGACCGGAGATCGTGTCGATGCAGTGTTGCCAACCCGTACGAACTTGTGAAAGAAAAAGTATTTTGGCGAAGTCGCCGACTTGAAAGTAAAGTACGAGAAAAAAGTAGATTGGTTGTATTGATTGATGTGTTTTTTTACAAACCTCTAGAGGTGGCTATTTATAGCCTGTTACAACTGATTTCCTAACCGACTAGGATCTATCTCTAATTTTAATGATAATAAATATTTACAAACACAACTCGTATCGGAGTTGGTTATCATATCCCACGAGTCAACCTTCTTCTTTAGCTAATCTTTTCTTTGGCCCACTTTAGGCCCATACTGCCAAGCCGCTCGAGCTCCCAATCGGCCAATCCTTGCTGACTCCTTTTGTCAATCAGCCAAAACACTGTAGCTTCAATCGGCCGATTCCCAACTGTAGCTTTTAGCTTGCCGCATCGGCCAATCTTTTCCTCCCGTGACGCCGATTCAAAACACGTGTCAAAATCTGACGTCAACACATGCCCCCCAGTTTTGGAGTAAAATGTAACTTTTGCTTCGAAATTCCTCTTAATCTTAACTCTCTCTCCAAGACAAGCGTGGCAAAGACTCCTTTTTGTTTTGTAGTCTTCTCCCTAATGATTACAATCCTTTCGAATTGGGCGCCTGAGGCTACCGCTCCTCTGAAATTTGTGTAGACGGCGTGGTAAAAATCCCGCCTCTACCCTTTCTCCCGAACCGTCATTAAATACAAGCATTCCCCGCCGTTTCTTCTCCACGAGCTCAGAAATTCTCCTTTCCCCGACAAATCATCTTCCATCACATTCCGACGCCCTTTCACCTCCCGATCGCACCCCTCCGGCGATCTTTCTCTCGTCCTCACCCTGCTTCATTCTTTCCAATGGTGGCTCCATCAGTGACTATGTGCTTTATTCCGGAGGTAAATATCGGAAGCTTTACCCTTTTACCTTTCACTGCTCATGTGTCTTTTAGATCTATTCTCAATTTCCCTTTTTCATCTTCCTTAGGCGGTCAGGCAGCAAATCACCATCCGCATTTCTGATGCACGTGGTCTTATTGGCCTAGGTCCTATGGGGAATCCAGATCCCACCGATTTGATTAACCTAGAAACCCATAGGATTCCCTTTAAGCAGTCACCCATGGATTTGAACCAGTGGACGGGCGCATTCAGATCTTGGCTGAACGAAACTGTTGGCCGGAAAGAATGGTTCCAAAGAATGTCCAATTCCAAAAGAGTTCTTTGGGACGAACTGAAATTCGGCCAATGTATAAACTGTCTTTGTCCTAGATGGAGAAGAACGAACCCCTGGTGATGGTGGCCTCTTACTTCTGGTCCGACACATCAATGCATTTCTTTTTGGACATGGACCCATAACCCCAACTTTGGCAGACGTCCTGATTGACCGGCCTCGACATCTCTTCTCCCGATTTGCCTTTTGATTTCCTGGTCAAACCGACCTATCGTCTAGAGAAAAAAGGAATCGGCAGGTGGAAAGGATATATCGATAAAAACATGAAGACTGGGCCGATCGGTGACAGAGAATACATGGCCTTCCTAACGATGTGGTTAGAGAAGCAGTTCTTTTGCGGCAAAGCAGTCGGCCCTTCTTCTAATACACAAGCTTTGGTCGAAGCCCTAGCAAGAGGATCCACTGTCCCGTGAGGAAAACACTTGCTAGGATCAGCTTACCATATGATGCATCAGATTGCCGTCAAGCTGTCAACCGGAGAGCCGATGGGTAACCCTGGTGGTTCCTGGTGGTTTATTACTCTCTAGCTCAATTTATACATGAATAAGGTTTTCCGGCAGCAAGTAGAGACCAAAACATTTCCCAATATTGATTTAGAGGAAAACCCAACAGTATGACGATGGTGCACTTCTTTTGGTGAGGCGGCGTCAGCTTTTCCTGGCAGCAAATTTACTCCTACCAAAACAGCCAAGTATTTCAGATGATTTTATAATGGCTTCAGTGAAGAAACCACAAGCTGGTATCCATACCAAAGAACTCAACCACTCTTTGAACATCCTATTTGCTTCAACTCGACGACCAACTCCTTTGACAATGAGCTCACAGAGCTCCTGATCAAACGAGGGATCCTACCAGCGAACTTCTTTTCAGGGAAGGACTCTCCAACTTATGAATTTTATAACCCATCGGTGGCAGCACGGCAATTTGGCCTCGGACAGTTGCCGATTCAGATTTACTTTGCTGGCTGCGCAAAGTTTCGGGATGAGCTTACCAAAGGACTTGACTATAATCGGCTATGCAGTCTGGCACCAGACTCTAGTACCGTTGACTTAACCAACTGGGTGGTGGCTCCTTTTGCTGTTCAGCAATTCAAATTATGGTGGGGTGAATGGAAGCATCATCTTTTCTGTGTATCCCCCATAACATACTGCAGCGACCTGGATCCAGCCAACATTGATCCAAATGCAGCGGTACTCCCCCGTTTTTAGCCGATTTTAATATCCTTCCTTTTGTATTGCAAGATTACCGCTGACTTTTATTTTTCCCCTTGCAGTCTGGAAGCCAACTCCCTCCAACGTGCAGCCGAAGTGGCAGGCCGATAGAAAATCGCCATCCGTATACATCATTTCCACTCATCAGCTTTCAGGCCCCGTCCATCGAAGACATCACCACCGGCCGATTGAAGCAGAAGCTAAAGATATCTTCTTCAAAGAAGACAAGCCGCTGGGTGTGCGCTCGTATAGAATCGGCCGACCAATCGGCGGTGGCACCGGCTGGGTCTTTAGCTACACCGACTCCACCGATTGCCGAAGAAGTCAACCCCCAAGCTGCTACAAAAGCTAGAGCAGCAGCTGTGTCACTATTGTTAGAAGCTGTTCAGGTAACTTTATATGCCTCGTATTTTTCCAAGTATACTGTCAGTATTAATTTCTTCTTTCTGTTAGGCTACGCAAATCATCCTAGAGCAACCTCTGCAATAATCGGCCACACTCCAAGCAGAGACCGAAACGCCAACAGTCCCTTCCACTAAGGTAGAGAATATTTTATTTACTCAAATCTTTAAATCCTTAATCGGAACCTGACCGATTTCTGATGCTGGCCACTTTGAGTGCGTCAATCGTACCCTTCCAACGATCACCGGTCGGATGACTCGCAGAGGTAGAGTAGCCACTATTCATCATCGGATTTAACCATTGCTTCATACTTTACAGAGATCCATCTCTTGTAACTTTCCAGGAGGCTGGTCCGAGTACGGCGCCGATAATTGTCAAATCCTCTTCTTCTGATGAGCCAACCGTGCCGATTCCCAAAACGAGGGCAGCACTCCTACCAACACAAATAGAAGAAATCCATTTCAAAGAGAAAAGAAACTTGATGTCTAAATCGGCCAATTTTCTACCGCCATCAGCTAATCCGTCTCTTTATTTTATCAGGAGCAGGACACTCCCAATAACAGCCTCTTTTCTTTTGTAGTCGCAATCTCTAATGATGAGGAGGTCGCCTCGTGCCAGGTTGCTCTGAGTTCAATTCCTGATGAAGTTCGCACCAAGCTCCGGAGTATACGGATCCTTCTCCAGGATGACATCGGCCGACTGGTGGAAGATGCCTCGCCGATTTGGCAGCTCTTCAGTGAAATCAGAGGCCGAGTTCCAGAAGAAGCAGAAGAAGCTCTAGCACTCGCAGCATATATCGAGTCAATGCAAATCCTGATGTTCAGAGCTTTACAGCACATGGCCGATCGTGCCAAACTAGCAAAGGCACGTGAAAAGGAGGATTCCTACAAACACCGAGCTCAAGAAGTACACTAGCGGATCGGCATTCTTGAAAACTCTCGCCCGGACATTGTTGGCACCATAGACCGCCTCAAACAGTGAAGGGAAGAGCTCGCCAAGGAAATGGAGCAGGTGACCAAAGCTATAGCCGCCGAAGAGAAGAAACTCCATGATCTCCCATCTGTTATCGATGATCTAAAGCAGGAAAGGTAGAACCTTGCCCATGAAGCTATCCGACTTCACCGCAAAATGCCAGAAATCCCTGGATCGGCCGACGACAACCAAAGGATTCTAGATTCGGCCGATCAGATCCGGTAGCGAGCGATCGCGGCCATTAATACTCTTCTTGGGTGAATGTAGCGAAGATTGAATGTTTTTGTACAAACACTTAATGCTCTTTCGCTGTTGTCGTGTGACTTCAAGCTTGGACGGTCTTCTGTCGCAGCTTTTCATCTAATAGTCCTTTACTCCGATGGGACGTGTTTTACCAATCGTTACCCTTCATCCTCTTCTTCTATAAATATGAGGCCCTCGTATTTCTTCTAGGGGCATTCACACCTTGCCCAGCCTTCCATTCTTAAGTTGTCTTATTTCCATACTCTTTAAGCTAGGCGCCGAGATGTCTTCCTCTTCTTCCGTCAATCAGGTATGAAATCCCCCTTTGTTCCTCCACCCAATGCTGATCAATCTAACGACGGGTGATTGTTTGTTATCTTCCCAGCCGAGATGCCTTAGCCTTGGCCTGGAATGGGCTATTGAGATTATGCACTCCGAGGAGCCGCTGACACAGGCGGACAAAGATCTGATTGAGGCCCATCGCGAAGAACTCAAAGATCACATCCCTGCCTATGTCCAAAAGATCTTGGATCATATTGAAGCCAACTGTACCGGGCGACCACCGCCTGAGAAAAGCCACCAGCTACCTCGTCAGGTCGTTCTTGAGGACGCCATGGCAGGAACATCCCAACCGCCTCCCGAAAGACGCCACCAATTTCCTCGTCAAGTTGCCATTGAAGCCGCCATGGAGGATTTGGAGGAAAAGAGCACCCGTCTCTTAATAGAACTAGGCTGGGTCGAAAGAGAGATTAATAAGAACAAAGCTCAGCTGAAACGTGGCTAATGAATGTATTGGTACTTTTGGTCTAAGGATGACTTGTACCGTGTCGGCCATGTATCCTATCGCTGTACCGAATAATAAATCGGCCAGACTGGTCAAAGGTTCCACCCTCAAGGCGATGTCTCCTTGCATCGGCTATATGAACACGGGTCGATAGGAATCGGTCATAACGACTCGAGATGCTATATCGTCGGCTACGCGTCCACCCATATACTAGGATAGTATCTTTTCAAATACCTTCCATTCAAAGCTCTTGTAAACTCTTCTCCTTTGATAGTCTCTAATATGTACGCATTACCTGGAGCACATCTGCCAATTTTATACAGCCCTTCCCAAGTGGGCGACCATTACCAAACTTGGGATCCTTAGACCCTATCGGCAGCATCAGCTTCCATACCAAATCTCCTTGGGAGAACTGCTTGACCTTGACCTTCTTGTCATACCATCTAGCCACTCTCTTCTTATTCTCTTCAATATTGATCAAGGCCCTTAATCGCTGATCCGCCAGATCATCGAGCTCCCTTTTTATGTGGAGAGAATAATCACCGGCTGTCAACTGATCTTGAAGTGACATGCATCTGGATCCGGTCCTCGATTCCTAGGGTAACACTGCCTCGCGACCGTATACCAACTGATAAAGAGATATTTTAGTAGCTCTGTGGCAAGCCATCCTGTAGGCCCATAAAGATTCAGTCAACAATGCGTGCCACCTCTTGGGCTGCTCCTCTATCTTCCTCTTGATCAACTTGATTATCCCCTTATTGGATGATTCGGCCTGATCGTTAGCTTGAGCATAATACGGAGAAGAATTCAACAATTTAATTCCCATATCGGCGGTGAACTCTTCAAACTCTCCCGAAGTAAACATTGTCCCTTGATCAGTTGTGATGGTTTGAGGGATACCGAACCGATAAACAATGTGGTCTCTCACAAAATCGATCATAGCGGCCGATGTCACAGTTTTCAGGCGAACTGCCTCCACCTACTCGGTAAAGTAATTAGTGGCTACTAATATGAACTTGTGTCCCTTGCTTGATGGAGGATAAATCTGTCCGATGAGGTCTATTCCCCAACCCCTAAATGATCATGGCTTAATTATTGGGTTCATAGCCGAGGTTGGTGCACGCTGCACGTTGCCGAACATCTGGCAATCCTGACACCCTTTATAATATTTAAAACAATCCTCGAGTATCGTCGGCAATTAATAACCATTGTTTCTGATCATCCACTTCATTTTGTGAGCTGACTGATGAGCCCCACATATGCCTTCGTCAATTTCTCCCATCAGAACCTTTGCCTCTTCCGCTTAAGGCACTTGAGCAGAACGCCATCAATCGTCCAATAAAACAAATCATCTTCAAGTAACACATATTTCGTGGCCTGAAAATGTATTCGTCGATCCACTTTCTTGGACAGATCTTTTAAGTAATCGGCAATCTCCTTTCGCCAATCGTCAGCTGTAAGCTCTAGAGTCATGGCACCTTGAATCGGCCGATACCCGAAAGCATGTTGGGCAAGCCTGTTGGCCTCTTCATTGTAACTTCTGGGAATATGTTCAATAACCGCAGACTTGAATTCTTTTAATAACCGGAGGCAATCTTCATAGTAAATCCTAAAGACATCATCTTTGCATTCAGATTCCCGGTTAATTGATCGACAATGAGCATGGAATGCTCAAAAATCTCCACTGCATCGGCATTGATTTCTCACAATAATCGGATACCCTTTAGGACAGCCCGGTATTCCGCCTGGTTATTGGTGGCGGATGCTTCTATCGGCAAAGAGAATTCATAACTTGCCCCCCGAGGTGATATGAGGACGATGCCGATTCCTGATCCGGCCCCACATGAGGAACCGTCGAAGTACAGTGTCCATGGAGCTGGCTCGACGACAGCGATTCTAGGTCCACAATGCTGGGCCACGAAATCGGCCATTACTTGGCCCTTGACAGTTTTGGCCGATTCATACCTCAGGTCAAATTTTGATAGAGCAAGAATCCACTTTCCAATCCTTCCTTTCAAAATCAGCAATGACAACATGTATTTGACCACGTCATCTTTGCACACAACTATGCATTTTGCTAACAACAGGTAGTGCCTGAGTTTAGTACATGAAAAATACAGACAAAGACACAACCGTTCTAATGGGGGATATCTAGTTTCAGCGTCCAGGAGTCTTCTGCTGACGTAATAGATTACTCTTTCTTTTCCCTCGAATTCTTGTACCAGCACCGATCCGATAGCTTGTTCATCAGCCGACAAGTATAGTCTGAACGGCTTGTCAGCCTGTGGTGGAACCAATACCGGTGGTGAGATCAGGTACTGCTTGATGTCTTCCAACGCCTTTCGTTGTTCTTCTCCCCACATGAATTCCTGGTCGGGTTTTAATTTCAACGAAGGGGTGAAGGCTTGAATACACCCAGACAAGTTGGATATGAACCTCCTAATAAAGTTAACTTTGCCGATTAGGGACTGTAACTTTGCCGGTTGGTACTGAGCCTCAGGATGAATTCTCAGTTTTCCAATAGTGTTATCTCAAATGTAATATTATAAATCAAATATAACTTTATATAGATTAGCGTATTAGAACTAGTATACGTAAAGGAAAAAAACTAATATAGAATAAAAAAATAGAAAAGAAAACGAGAAAAGAAATAGAGAAGAAAAAATAACTTAGTACTCGTTGGTGTATACAACCGGTACTAAAGGGACCGGTACTAAAGGACCTTTAGTACCGGTTATTTGACCCGATACTAAAGGTGCCCCTTTAGTACCTAGGTATAGCAATACTGGTTGCACAACATATACTTAAGTGGGGTTCCCACCTAGTACTGAAGGCGGATTCCCTACCAGTGGGGGTTCAAAATCCTGATACCCGTAAAATTATAGACATATACTCCCTCCATGTCAAAATGTAGATCGTTTTGACTTTTCTACGTATATAAATTTTGCTATGAATTTGAACATAATTCTATATGTAGGTGCATAACTAGTGCTATCAGGAGTTTATTTATAGATATGTCATTAGAGTCACAACTACATTAAGGCATCATCCTCGAATTCCTACATATCCTCTAGTTCGGTTGGGAACCCCCTCTAGTACCGGTTGTGCAACTGGTACTAGTAATTTTGTATTAGAGGGGTCCCTTTAGTACCGGTTGAAATAACCAGTATTAAAGAATGTCAAGAATTTTAAAAAAACTGAAATTCCCGACCGCATCCCCCCCTCCGCCAGCAGCCACCACCGCTCCTCCGGTCGTCCCTCTGCCTCCGCCCGCCGCCCCTCCGCCACCACCCGCCTCGCTGTCGCCGCCCTCTACCAGTCCGCCTCCGCCAGCCGCCCAGCCCCGCCACACCACCGCTCCACCTCCGCCCACCTACCTCCGCCGGCCACCCGGCCCCACTGCCCTGCCGCCTCCGCCCCACCGCTCCGCCTTCCACCCACCGCCTCCGCCCCGCCGCTCGGCCTCCTCCCCTCCACTCCACCCCGCCCCGCCGCCCGCCGTCGCCACCGCTCCTCACCACTGGTGAGGGGCAAGAGGAGGGGGAGGGGAGGGAGAGAGATAGATGATAAAGGAGGGAGAGAGATAGAGGGGCAGACGCGTGTGGAAGGAGCAGGGAGGAGGAAGGGATAAGGACTGAGAGGAGGAGGGAGGAGAGAGGCAGCACGTGGGAGGGTGTCCGCACGGGAGATTTAGTACCGGGTGGGGTTTCACGCAGTACTAAAGGCCCCCCTTTAATACCGGGTGGAGCCTCCACCCGGTATTAAAGCCTTTAGTACCGCGTGGAGGCTCCACCCGGTACTAAAGGCCCCCTTTAGTACCGGGTGGGAACCCCACCCAGCACTGAAGGGCCTCAGGGGATCCTAAATTTGGATCCGGTACTATTGTTAGCATTAGTACCGAGTCAAAAAATGATCGGTACTAAGCCTGGGGATGAGAGGTAATTTTTCTAGTAGTGGATATACTCCCTATCATCCTGGAATTCCTACATGTGCTTTGATATACTCGCTCTGTTTCAAATTATAGGTCATTCTAGGTTTTCTAGGTTCGTAGATGTTTGTAGCATCTAGATATACACTATATTTAGGTGCATACAAACATCTATGCACCTAGAAAAGCAAAAATGATTTATAATTTTGAATGGAGGGAGCATGTAATAATATGGTTTTGTCAATGTTAAGATCTCCATCTCCTCCATATGTATTTAATGGTGGGTTTGTTAACAGTCATAGAACTTATTACACTCACGTAACAAACTCATATAGCGAAATGCTCAAATTAACCTCGAGTAGTCTTTTATTAGGACTTCCCACATGTAATGCGTAAAGCGCTTCCAAAGGTTATCCAGAACATGTTATCCGTTTCTTGGAGTCGTGGAAGATCGTCCGTCCCAGTCTACCAATGCTGATCCGTTTTGCTCTTCGGCCGCCCCAGAGTCACCCACTAACCGAAGATGTTGTTGTGGAGCTCTTCGCCGCACACGGACACCGCAGCGGTCGTGCTGTCCTCGCCGGAAGGCGGAAAGCCGTCGCAGAACGGAGTTACTGCAGGAGAAACGAGCCAAAACAGGCGAGTTCGGCGAGATCCAGGTGCACCGTCATCCTCGAGACGGAGGAGACCCTGCCGCCCCCACACATCGGTCCGCAGTCACACCAGGTGTCAAGGCATTTTCAGATAAACACAAGTACACGGCATAGCTTGGTGCCACGGCAGCAGCCAAATTGCAATCTCTCTCTCCTAAATTACTACTGGAAATGAGCGTTCGTCCTCGACTTTACTACCTGTTGCATTTTGATCTAATATTATTAATATTACTATTTGTACCGGGTTCAAATTTTTTAGTACCAGGTCATAACACCACCCGATACTAAAGGGTCACTTTTAGTACTAGATGGTGTGATGACCCGGTATAAAATGTCTCTCCACGGGTTACACCAAAAGGAAAGTATATCTACCTCCATTACATTTGATGTGTAGGTGAGATGGTAAGCAAGGTTTGCGGGAGGCTTGAGGTCGTGAATTCCAATCCCACGGAGCGCGCACGCACATATTACACGTGAAAATTCACGATGCGCGTGTGCGGGCCCGGTTGGTGTTGGTACTAATGAGTAAAACCTCCCTCAGTACCAACATGGCAGTACGGGTCGTACAACCGGTACTAAAGATTTGGGGATCGGTACAAATGGTCGTTTCCGGTAGTTCTCTCTCATCAATGCCCGGATTTCTTTCTAAAGGTAAACCAGATGTACTGCCAGTTTTTATATTGTTTTCGTCGATCTGTAATCATGTATAATTACTTTCATTTGCTCTTGCGTAAGCAAACTTTTGACATTATGTTCCGCAAACTTTTGACATTATGTGATTATTCATATATCTAGCTAGCCAGTGAGCGAGCTAGAGAGTGAGATAATTTTGTGGTTCATTCGTCTCACTGGTGGAAGGAAAGGAAAAGGAAAACGATTAGATCTGATCAATTGGCCGCACATCCTTTTTTTCACCACATGCATCAAAAACCAAAATGGACGATCGGAAGAAGGTCACCATTACAATCTTGCAATAAGGAATTCAAAATGCATGCATGTAGGTAGGCAGGTTTTCCAAGGCAAATGCTAATCAGTATGACTAACTTTTGACGCAGATGCACATCTAGCTTTGGATCGGAGAGGTACACGACGTAAGCCCAGGTTAATCCAGACCAGCTTTTTTTAAAACCATAGTCAACATTTCGCACTATAAAAAACTGAGATGGCAACACGCAAATTGGTAACAAATGATTATGTTTCTGTCACGTTAACTATTCTGATTACGTGTTCTGTCACGTTAACTTTTTTTAATCGCCTTAGGGTGAATTGCCACGGCGACTTACGCCTCAATGCTTCGATATGGTTCGATGAATACATGGTACCGTGCACAATGGGTACGGTTCACTTTTCAACGCACTAATTCTGATGTCGATCTGCCAATTCGCTTGAAGCTTTTTAATTTTCTCCGTGTTAACATCCTAAGATCTTCTTCACAATTATTTTAGCATTTTTACCACGCAGAAATTTGACTATAATATTAGCACGAACCGACACGTGATGGCCAGGAATTCGCAACGCATTAATTTTGATGTCGATCTGCCTATTCGCTTGAAGCTTTTTAATTTTCTCCGTGTTAACATCCTAAGATCTTCTTCACAATTATTATAGCATTTTTACCACGCAGAAATTTGACTATAATATTAGCACGTACCAACACGTGATGGCCAGGAATTCGCTGATAGTAAAAAAAAAGTACCTATCTAGCAATGTGAGATAATCCGTCTGGCATGGCTTCAACTCCAAACTTCAGGTCGGAGTTGAGTGGAGCTATCCAAATAGGTTAACTTCACTATTTTTTGAAGCAACCTAATTCCATGGAATTTTTGGAGCTCCAGTTCATTTTGGTGGTGGAGCCAACTCCGGTATCCTCAAATATGAACCTAGACATGAAGTTCGGGGTTATTTACCCATTTTGCCACTAGTTACACACTTGTATCGATCCTTCTAATTTCTTTCTACCGACACCTCCTCCTCACCCATCCTCCGCCCGAGCCGCCCTCTCCCACCCCATGGCCCATCTGAGGACCAGAATCCCCACAGAGCCACCTCTTCCCCGGCCTTGACTGGACCCTTGACGCTGCCCAGATCCAGCTGCCCAACGCCACCCGCGCCAGGCTCGTCGTCCCCCAGCTATGGTTGTCAAGATTTGCGGATCGAGACTTAGACTAGTAAATTTCTTTTATGCGCGTAAGGCTTCGGATGGTGGCGTGGGAGACACGGGGTTAGACTGGTTCAGGCAAAAGGAGGCACTATGTCCAGTATCGAGGCTGCTCGTGTTGCCCACGCGGGGTTCTGTAGTAGGGGTTACAGATGGGCGAGAGAGGGAACTGATCCCAAGTCTCTTGAGTATGCTTGTGCTCTAAGGGAGTGCGAGTGTGTACTGTTTGCTAGAGAAAAGGAGTCCCTGTCTCATGATCCTTGGTCCTCCTTTTATAGCGCAAGAGGGAGCTCAAGGTTACAGTTGAGCCAGGCGTCAGGAGAAGAAGCAGGAAGGATAAGCTAAGTAGAAAAATAATACAAGGGGAGGGTCCCAAGGCCGCCGCTCTTGCTCCGGTCTCCGGTCCCTGTCAGCGCGTCCGGCGAGGGAGGGCGATTCCTTCCCAATCTTGTCGATGATCTCTCTGGTCACCCTCGTTGTCGAGTGTGATGATGAGCCTCAGCCTCGGCATCCATGCCCGCCGGGGAGGAGGTCCGATTCTGTTGCTCCGCCGATTACCGTAAGACCCGGACGTCGCATCCCTGAAACTGCCGTCGGGAGCACGGGGCGCGAGAGCAAGCGATGCGCCTCCCTGTGTCATTCAGCGTAGCTCATGAGTACCCTGTGGTGAATCAGAAGGAGCCGCGGCCACTTCAGCTCGCACCGCATGGCCGCGCACCGGTATTTGGGACCGGATACGTTGGGGACGCCGCTCCCTTTTGGCTTGACAGGGCCACGGCGCATTTATGGCGAGGTCGATAGGGGGACTTACGAGATCGTCATCCTGATCCTCCAGTCCGCGCCTGAGGCGAATATTCATCTTGTGGACCCGAGCGAGTCCGACCCCCGCGCCCAGGGTCGGGTGAGGCGGAGTTTTTGTGGTGGGGGTCGGGCACTCCTGACCCCGGTCCCCTGGGTCGGGCAAGGTGGAGTTTAGTCTTCTAGGGGTCGGGAGCGTCCGACCCCGGGACTCCGGGTCGGGCGAGGCGGAATTTAGTCTTCAAGGGGTCGGGCGCTCCTGACCCTGGGACCGCGGTCGGGCGAGGCGGAGTCCCGCCATCGAGTGGTCGGGATTGTCCGACCCCAGGGCCCTGGGTCGGCGGTAATCGTAACTACCGCAGGTGGGCCTGGACCTTCATGACTGTTGCTTTAAGCGGCATTTGGAGGTTGTTAATATTTCCCCCCAATAGTAGCCCCCGAGCCTGTGGTGGAGCAAAGATGCTCCTCTAGAGGCTTTTTTCATCGCTCGTCGGGGATCTCTGCTCACCCTGCAAGCTGCGGTTGATTAGGGATAGGGAGTGTTGTTGGTCTGGCTTGGCCAGGGAGTTTGATCAGGAGAGGTGTCCTGTGGATGACTTGGCACGGAAGGACTCCTCATTGCTCCGTAGGGCACTCCCACCTCGAGTCCTCAAATCGCGACCACACACGTGGTCATTGGTTGCGACGCTAGCCCCCGAGCCCCCGCGCGTTGCAGGAGACCGATCGGGAGGCTAGATGGGCTTTTGATCGTTACCCCTCAAGCATCCGTTCGCTGGGACGGAGGGGATGAGCCGTGCCACGCTATCCTCGTTGGACGAACCGTGGTGCTCGTTGAGCTGCGAATGGGTCGGTTCGAGTGGAGTCCCGGTCCCCGTTCGGGGGGGTCCGGTTCTGGCCAAGCTGGTGGCGTACTCCAGATTCCGGCTGGCCAGTTCATATAGTTTGTGAGTCCGTTCGATCAGATTCGGGGGCTCTTTGCCTTTCTTCGGGGAAAAACCATGAACTTAGATGCCAGCCCGGGCTCGAACGTGAGGTCGGGACGCCCTTGGCTTTCGCTCGCCTGGGTGGTGGCCACTAGCGGACCTGTCCCTTCTCACCCCTTTCTCGGGGGATGTCCTGGGGCAGCTGTCGAACCCTCTGGAGGGCTAGCCTTCGAACCCCTAGACCGTAATGGGCCGTAAGAGCGTTTTCAGCTCCGTATCCCTTTTTTACTTGGAGCAGGTCCTGGTCCGCTTGCAGAGGAAGTTGTGCGCATGACCTCCGGGAGTAGAAGCGGCAGAAAACGCTGAGCTTGTGGGGTAGGAGGCGCGGTGGTCTCTGACATCGCAATAGATGCGGTCAACTCGTACTTCGGTTGCCGTGCACTCCTCATAGAGTAGAAGAGCTTTCTTCATCATCATCCTTATCTTCATCCTCATCGTCCTCATCCGTCGTCGTGCTTGAGCCCCTTCGTAGCCTTCGGGGTTCTGCCGCGGCCTTTTTCTTCTTCTGGTGAGTGAAGGCGCCTTCATCGGCATCCTCCTCCCTCTTTGCCTTGCCCTTGGAACGATCGAATATCGCCCCGACGGCCTCTTCACCCGAGGCAAAGTCGGTGGTGATGTCGAGGAGCTCCTTGGTGGTCTGTGGGCCTACACGCCCCAGCTCGTGGACTAGAGATCTACAGGAGGTTCCTGCTAGGAAGGCGCCGATGACGTCGGCGTCGGTGATGTTGGAGAGCTCGGTGCACTTCCTGGAGAAGCGTCGATTGTACCCTCGGAGAGTCTCACCCGACTCCTGGCGGCAGCTCCAGAGGTCCCAGGAGTTCCCGTGGTGCTTGTATGTGCCCTGGAAGTTCCCTACAAAGATCTCTCTTAGGTCTTTCCAGTTACGGATCCGACCTGACGGAACGTGTTCTAGCCAGGCTCGCGCCGAGTCGGCCAAGAACAGTGGGAGGTTGCGAATGATGAGCAGGTCGTCATCCGTTCCACCGGCCTGACAGGCAAGCCGGTAGTAGCTGAGCCAAGGCCCGGGGTTCGTCTCCCCCGAGTATTTGGCCACATTGGTGGGCTGTCTGAAGCGCGCTAGGAACGGCACGTTAAGGATGCGTGCGGAGAAGGCCCTAGGCCCCGCTGGGTTGGGGCTCGGGCTCCGATTTTCTCCACCGTCGTGGCGACCACCACGGTGTACGCGGTAGCCGCGGTCGGCTCTATCCTCCCTGTCCGCACGGGAGCACCTCCGCGCGTCCAAGGCGTCACGGGCATCGCGGATGGGGCCGACGCGGCGGGGGATGGATGAAGCCCCATCGCCCGCACATGTTGGAGTCCGTCGAATGGGCGAGGCCCGGTTTCCCCCATGGGAGGAAGGTTGATGGACAGATCCTCCACGCCTCTTGATAGGCGCAGAGGGTGTGACCCTGCTGGCGCCGTGTGTGCGGCGCCGGGACGCAGAGCTTTCTGCCTGCTGGACTGCTGCACACTCAAGCAAGTCACGTACCTCCTGGTAGGCCCGTCGCTCCTCGAGCGTTGCCGGATCGGGGAGTCGTCGGAGTAGGGCTGCCGCGGCGGCGACATTCTGGCTGGTGCGTGCGAGGAGTTGGGGATGACCCTCGTCCCCGCAGATGCGCTGCTGGACATCGCGGGCTCGATGACACGCCCCTCCCTCGTTGCAGCGGTGCTCGTCCTCCTGGTGGGGCACTGGGACCCTGACAAGGGCCTCAGTCGTAGCTACGGCACGCGGTGGGGGAGCGCGCTGCTTCCCTTCGGCGCCGTCGTCGTTGGATCCCTCGGAGCGCTTGTTGGCCATGGAGCACTCGTGCGAGGGGTGGTGACTCTCGTCGTTGGAATCGGCGTCGTGGTTGGCCATCTGAAGCTGGTGATGTACGCGCAAAGGTCCCCTACCTAGCGCGCCAACTGTCGTTGTCAAGATTTGCGGATCGAGACTTAGACTAGTAAATTTCTTTTATGCGCGTAAGGCTTTGGATGGTGGTATGGGAGACACGAGGTTAGACTGGTTCAAGCAAAAGGAGGACCTACGTCCAGTATCGAGGCTGCTCATGTTACCCACGCGGGGTTCTGTAGTAGGGGTTACAGATGGGCGAGAGAGGGAACTGATCCCAGGTCTCTTGAGTATGCTTGTGCTCTAAGGAAGTGCGAGTGTGTACTGTTTGCTAGAGAAAAGGAGTCCTTGTCTCATGACCCCCCGATCCTCC
The DNA here is from genome assembly GCF_000263155.2 of Setaria italica. Lineage (NCBI taxonomy): Eukaryota > Viridiplantae > Streptophyta > Magnoliopsida > Poales > Poaceae > Setaria > Setaria italica. The sequence goes on along the minus strand of NC_028455.1, from coordinate 10,576,965 downwards.
TTTTATAGCGCAAGAGGGAGCTCGGGGTTACAATTGAGCCAAGCGTCAGGAGAAGAAGTAGGAAGGATAAGCTAAGTAGAAAAATAATACAAGGGGAGGGTCCCAAGGTCGCCGCTCTTGCTCTGGCCTTTGGTCCCTGTCAGCGCGTCCGGTGAGGGAGGGCGATTCCTTCCCGATCTTGTCGATGATCTCCCTGGTCGTCGTCGCCGTCGAGCGTGATGATGAGCGTCAGCCTCAGCATCCGTGCCTACCGGGGAGGAGGTCCGATTCTATTGCCCCGTCGATTACCGTAAGACCCGGACGTCGCATCCCTGAAACTGCTGTCAGGAGCACGGGGCGCGAGAGCAAGCGATGCGCGCCCCTGCGCATCTCATAAGTACCCTGTGGCGAATCAAAAGAAGCTGTGGCCACTTCCGCTCGCGCCGCACGGCCGCGCACCAATATTCGGGACCGGTTACATTGGGGATGCCGCTCCCTTTTTGCTTGACAGGGCTGCGGTGCATTTATGGTGAGGTCGATAGGGGGACCCACAAGATCGTCATCCTGATCCTCCAGTCCGCGCCCGAGGCGAATATTCGTCTTGTGGACCCAAGCGAGTCCGACCCCCCGCGCCCAGGGTCGGGCGAGGCGGAGTTCTGTGGTGGGGGTCGGGCACTCCTGACCCCGGTCCCCTGGGTCAGGCGAGGTGGAGTTTAGTCTTCTAGGGCTCGGGAGCGTCCGACCCTGGGACTCCGGGTTAGGCGAGGCAGAATTTAGTCTTCGAGGGGTCGGGCGCTCCCGACCCTAGGACCGTGGTAGGGCGAGGCGGAGTCCTGCCATCGAGGGGTTGGGATTGTCCGACCCCAGGGCCCTGGGTCGGGCGAGATGGAGTGGGATGTTCTCTGCCTCTACTGGGTCGGCAGTAATCGTAATTACCGCAAGTCGGCCTGGGCCTTCATGACTGTTGCTTTAAGCGGCATTAGGAGGTCGTTAATATTTCCCCCCAACACTAGCCCAACGCCACCCACCCTAGGATCGTCACCCCGCTGCCCGATGCCGCCCACCCCAAGCTTGTTGGCACGCTGCCCTAAGCTCGCTCGCTCCACTTCGCCAGTGAAGTTCTGCCGGGTCCAAGCGTGAGCTCACCTCGCCGTGCTCTCGCCCCTCTCCTTCCACCCCGCGATGGTCAAGCACTGCCGCTAGGTCACCTGCAGCCGCTAGGAGCGAGGTGCGGCCCGTGCCGGCTGCCACTGCGCTGCTGACCTACGCCGCCACGGCCCCCTCCTGCTCGCAACCGGCCAGCACTGCCATGTCCCATGTGAAGCACCACCGGGTCCAAGCGCAACCGGCATTCTGATGAAGAAGAAGATAGGGTGGAGAGGATGATATGTGGGGACGTGAGTTGGGGGTAACAATGGCAATTGGTCATAAAAGTTCTCTTTTTTGGAGCTGATGAAGGTACCCTCCTAGCCAAACACCTCATGTTAATGTCTCCAACTCCACTCAAAGTTAGCTCCAGCAGAAGTTGGAGTTGGAGCATAACATTATGGAGTGTGAGCCATGCCAAACAGGACCTAAACAGACACTGGCTCTACTCTTCTGTGTAATGGTACTAATCATTGAGAGCCTTTCTACAGCCTATAAAGGAGATCAAGCTCATAAAGGCCCAGCAGTGAGTCGGCCTGTAGCTTTCCTTGGCCCAGATATGGCTACTCAACATTTAATCTATTTTTGTTTCCTAGAAGTACCATCAATGTTATATCTCTTAGGCCCCAAAACTGGATCTTGAATTACAGGTGATGAAGTACCTTGAATTACAGGACATGAAGTACCTTGAATTACAGGAGATCAAAGCTTCTGAGGTTAGAATGTGGTCCACAGTTACTGATGCATGTGTCATGCTACTATACTAATACCCCCAAACTATTTGCTTATACTTGATGCAATCTTCTACGGTAAATTAGTGATGTTGTTTGACCTCGTTTCTTTGTATATGCAGTTAATGGCAGTTTGCTCATGTGTTATATGCCATCAATTGTACCGTTGATCAATGGCAATTTGTAGGAAATTAGATTTCCAAGAAGCAAGGGTAAAAATTAAGTGTTGTTAAGAGATTGCATCCTTCCAAACAGAGCCAATTTATGCTTATGCTATACCCTATTATTTGATCAGGAAGTTGTGCCTACTTACCAAGTAACTTGTTGGGAAACAAATCTCAAGGAGACTCGAATACAATAATGTAGAAGAAGCACTCGTGGTCTCGTTCCAAAAATTATCCGTCCTGTAGAATAGGGTAGGGCTCCCCTTTTATAGTGACCCGGGGATCATTCTACATACCATGAATACCCTTTCTCACCTACTACATTCCTAGAATATGCCGTACATAAAGGTCTTTGGAGGTAACTTGTACAACTTGAACTCTCCCACCGAGTCATGCTTATCACGCCTCCAAGCAGTCACGCTAATCATGCCTCTGAGGGTTCACGCTTCTCACGCCTCCTTGTAGTCATGCTTTAAACGCCTTTGTATGTTTAGCCTCGTGCCAGTAGACCTCTTAACATCGTGCTTGGAGTCTTCTTAGCCTCGTGCTAGAAAAGTAGCCCAGCCTCGTGCCTTCAACCTTAGCACGCTCATTCCAACGACCCTGAGTAGAAAAACAAAGTGAAGAGCTCATCGCTCGAGGTTAACCTCTAGCGCCGGATGGTAAGCTATTTAACATCTTAGCCACCAGCAAATAACCCTTAGCTTGGAGACCAAGGCGACAAAGAGGATGTGAGGTTAATATGGTTTTCACGCCAGATTAGGACCAATGAGGTTAACTGCCTTTGCACAAGGATCTCGATTTTGCGACCTTATTTAGCTCTTGCCGAAGAAAACAACCTCGAGGGTGACCGTCTTATTGGGTGATCCCCAACAGTAGCCCCTCGTGGGCGAGGGTTGATACGGACGGGCCAAACCCACGACAAAGGATTGCTTCTCCCAAAAAATGTCACCCTCGAGTGTCAGAGGAGAAACGAGCAACTGGTTACCTTTTTGCGTCCTACGTGTCGATTTCCCATTGGTTGACTCTTTGTATGCGCCTCGAGGTTTAAGATGCCATTTCGCGCCCGTTACCGTGCATATAAAAAGGGGTGCGCAACAAGGCTGGTGAAGGACACGAGACAGACAATGGTGTTACCGACGAGGGTGCTACAGACAAAGGTGGTGAAGGAGCTGTTGCTGATAGCGGTGAAGACCTCTCGAACGTCGAGGTTGATCCGTCAAATGTAATGGCGGGAAAGGACGAGCACCCTCCTACCCAGCAATTCGGGAGATCCCTAGCCTTGGAGAATACCATAGATTTCTATGTGAGCAAAGGATACTTTCTTCAAGGAGTTGTTAGGGCTCCAGGTGATGAGGTTGTGCCAGCACCACAGGTCGGAGAGGCTGTTGTTTTCAGGGATTTTTTCAGCACCGTCCTAAGGTTTTTCATGTGACAAGACTCTGCCTAAAATTTTGGATAGGTACAGTGCCAAGCTTCACCATTTGACCTCAAACTCTTTCATTGCACTCTCCAAGTTTTATTGCGTTCAGCGTACCTTTGGTGGTGCTATTGATGTTGAAGGGTTCGTGAGGCTATTCAAGCTTCATATTCAGAGAAAAAGAGTGGAATTTGACGATGAGGATGGTGTTTTCGAAATGCAGTTCGGCTATTGTACCTTCACGACCCGGAGGAAGAATGAAAGCAAGAAGATTGTTAGGGTCGAGCTTTCTTTGGCTCAAAAGAATAGATGGGACGATGACTGGTTGAAGTATTGGTTTTATGTAAAGATTGATATGTCCGAGGCTTCCAATATTGTTTGCTCATTCTACCCATTCTTACTTCTATGGGTCCTATGAATGTCATTATCGCTCCTCAATTCTTTAAGTCAAAAACTCTCAAAAACGGCGAGAATGCTTTTGTGTTGGCCTCGTCGTCAATTACCGGGCGGGATTTGGTGGAGGAGTTTCTGGCTGCCAAAATTTGGCCTATTTCTAATGGGTGGGAGCCAGAAAAGATTTTGTGGAAGATTGTTACATGGTGCACTAGCTCGGTTCCCTAACTTGTATTTGGGTTGAAGTTGCTAGAGGGGGTTAACCCCGGAGTTTTCATGGACGAGGTTGAGAGGCGCGCCATATACATTCTTGGCCCCTGTCACGAGAATGAGTTGTCGTCTGCTCGCAAGCTCATTGAGCATGGCCTTCCAGATCAACTGCGTGTTCGAGGAGATGGGAATCGAGGTTGAGCCTCGCTCGAAGCCTCGCAAATCTTCAGAATGGATGCGCGAGCTTGGCATGACCGGTTCAGAAGAAATTGGCTGGGGAGGCAAAGCGAAGAAGAAGAAGTCTGAGAGCTTGTCCTTAAAGGTTGTGGTTGAGGTTGCAAAGAAGTGGAAGACCTCTAGCCTCAAGGATCTCAAGAAGAAAGAGTTGCTTGGTCAAAGTTCTGGGGCCAGGCTATGAAAAGCTCTGCAACTCAGACCTCCGAAGCTGGGCTAGTTGTGACCAAGCCTGAGCTCGAGGCCACCAGCACTCTTGCTGGTATGAAGGTGAAAAAATCTGCAAAGAAATCCAGGATTGCCAAGGCCGTGAATGAGGATGCTGATTTGTTTTTGGATGAAGACTTGTCCTTAGCCCCATACCGAGGCCCTGAAGCCAGTTCCCCTCCGAAGGAAGCTTGGCCCAAGGTCATTGTCTCTCCTCCACACTCTGAAGCCAATCCCCAAATAGAAGCAACCCTTGAGGTTACTGTTGAGGAGAAGAACAAAGAGCTTGCCTTGGAGCTAGCAAAGCCAGGTAAAAATGTTGTTGCATGCTTTGTTGATTCCAACAGCGCTTCTGCTAAGTTTTTTAGGAAGCTGCAAAAAACTATTGGCATAGTCGGAGAGGTGTATAGCGAATCCCCTCTGATGCTCAGGGTGGAACCATATGCTGCAATTTCTCGACTGCCTCCTTCCTTAGAAAGCTACAATGAGGCCTTTGGCACTAACCTCAAAGAGAAGTTGATATCTATTTGCGTGCCAGTGTCAGGTGAGGATGACGACCCCTACAACCCACCATTGTTGTGGGGTACTAAGGCTGCACTCCATGCCGTAGATGAAGTGGCAAGGGCAGCGCTGGGGAGAGCCGAGGGTGACGAGTGCGAGGCTGAAGAGAAGGAAACTGCAAAGAAAGATGAGGCTAGCCTCCCTCAAGCCTCCAGAAAGGCCAAGGCACCCGTTGAAGATGAAAACGAAGACTAAGCCTTCGACCCCAAGAGTTAGTTTTCTCTCTTTCCCTTGTTTTTACTTATTCGACCTCGACTGCACTTAATCTTTGTTTGCTTGTTTTTCTAATATGTCTTGCTTTGACAGAGTATGAAAGAGATATTGTGGCTTTGAACCTGATGACCTTGCTAGGCTATCAGCCACCCTTGGGTACAAGGTATTGTATCCGATGCTTGTTATTTTGGCTTCTTATTATTTGCTATTATTTGATTTTCTTTTTTGCTGCCATTGTCTTGCAGTCCGTGATCCTTGGAAAGATTGATGTGAAGAAGCTGGCAGAGAAAGAGAGGGACATGCTCAGCGAAAGCACCAAGATGGTGCAACTCGAGGCTAAGGTTGCGAGGCTTGAGAAAGAGAACAGTGTTTTATATAATCTAAAGAATGAGCTTTCCGAGGCCAATGCTGAGCTTCAAAGGAATAAAGTGTTGCTCACCGATACCTGCAGCGACCTCGTTCAAAAGGTCAAGAGTTTGGAAAAGAGCTCCGCAGACAATCTTGGTCTTTTGGAGAAACACCAAAACACCATAGAAAAGGACACAATGACCATCTTGACCCTAAAAAGGTCCTGTGTGGAGAAAGATACAGTGATCCAAACCCTCGGCAAGAAACTCAAGGAGCAAAAAACCTTCGTTGAGGAGGTGGAGCAGGTCCTTAAGAATAGATTTATAGAGATTTACAAGGGATACAAGGCTGCTCTTGCAGAGTTTGGTGCAGAACCTCTTCCTTTTCCTACTAACAAGGGCGCAAAAGAGATGTTCGACTGGATGGATGAGGAATTCAAGGGCCTGCTCGATGTCATAACTGGAGCTAGCGACTACGCCGCTTCCTTTTGTATTGAGAATGTTCAAGCTTCTAGAAGATGAGGGTTGCTCTCATTTTTTAAAGTTTGGGGCTCATAGTCACAAGTTTCCCACAGCCTCGGAAATTGATGAAGAGGAGAAGTCCAATAATGTAAGGGCTCTAAAGCTGAATTTTTATAAGCAACTCTGGGCTGCTTCTGGATGCAATCATGCGAGGCTAGTCGCCTAAACACAACTTGCGCAGGTCAGGGTCTGTTTGATTTTGTTGTTTTCCGGCTTTGTTTTTGGGTTGGTTTGTTATTTGATGTTGCCTTTATTTTTTAACAGGCCAAGGAAGAGGAATCAAGAGGCAAAGACGGAAGTGATGGTTCTGATCATGAAAGGGAGTAATGTTCAAGGCTAGCTAAGCATTGCAATAGTTACTATGGTCTTGTATAATGGTACATTTGATACTTGATGACTTGCTTTGCAAGCTGGGATGTAATTATTGGTTGCTAAACAACGCTAAGTACTTCGAGTTTGTTGTTTTGATTTTAATGTTTGTGTCTTCTCAAATTATTTTATCTCGAGGTTGAATGCTTACGCAATTTCCTTAGTTTTGTAACGAAATTCGTAGCATGAAGTAGCGAGCATCGTATTTTCCTTTTGAAAAATGTCATCCACCCCTTGCTCCTTTGTGCAAAGATTTTTGTTAGGTTATAGATCATTTGCAACTCCTACTTCTTAAGCCACTATGTTTCTGAGTTCATTGCTTGTGTTATGCGATGGAAAGTTATTGTTAGACCCGAGGCGAAATCCTGACAACAAAGGGACCAAAAGCATTTTCTTTTTGAAAAACGTCACCCCCTACCCTTTGTGCGAGGGTTTCGCTCAAGGTTGCTTTTTTTCATGAAGGGATGAAATGATTTTTCTTGTAAAAAAACATCACTCCCTACCATCTGTGCGAGGGTTTCAGTCGAGGTTGCTTTTTCACATAAAGGGATGAAACACTTTTTCCTGTTAAAAAACGTCACCCCCCCTTTTCATGCTTTTGCGTGAAAAAGATTAGACCTGGACATAGCTTAGGGATCTCCAAGATAAGTCGACAAAAAATTTGCTCTCGAGTTTTGTTGACTTAGAAATATAGGGAAAGGTTGGTCGATGTCGCAACCCTTTGGGTCTTCGACTGTAAGGCTTGTAAGGGCACGAGGTTTGGTAGGTTTTTGCAAGCTTGCTTCGCAATTCTTTAACCTGCGAGGTTGGGCTTTTTTGTTGGAGCATTTGGATCCAACAAAACTTTTGCACGTATAGTGCACATATACAACGGGGTTATGCAACTTACTATTGCTTTAACATACTTTGCACAGAAACACAAGTTTTCCTCGCACAGAAATGCGAGGTTAGGCAAATTGTTGTTGCTTTAATCCACTTGCACAAAAATGCAAGCTTTCATTGCAAAGAAATACGAGGTTAGGAAACTTGTTGTTGCTTTGATGTTCTTGCACAGAAATGCAAGTTTTTATCGCATAAAAATGTGAGGTTAGGCAACTTGTTGTTGCTTTTGATGTTCTTGCACAGAAACGCAAGTTTTTATTGCACAGAAATGCGAGGTTAGGCAACTTGTTGTTGCTTTTGAGATGATGATCATTGGGGGAATTTCATTTCATTGAATAATAGAAAATTTACAAGGATCTGCCTCGTTTAAAACCTTGCCTCCAAAATGGAGCTCCCCTAGCAAGGAAAAGAGTGCAGTCCGCTTGCTAGAAAGTAAATGCAATAAAGTAAATTTACTACTCTCGACATTGTTTATAGCTTCACAAGTTGAAGGCGCTGCCGAACAAGATGTTTAACGGTAGTATTTGTGCAAGCTGTCCACGTTCCATGAGTGTGGCAGCTCCATGCCAAGCTGATCTGCGAGGTGGAAGGATCCTAGCCTGCTACTTCGTGTGACAATGTATGGTCCTTCCCAAGTTTCCTGCAATTTTCCAATCTTCTCCAATTTTTTCTCTTCTTGATGACGAGGTCACCCACCTTAATCTCCTTGTGAATCACTTTTTTGTCCCTCCACCTTCTTGTTTCTTGCTAGTACTTGTCAAGATTTTCTGTTGCATGTAATATTTCAAGTTCTACCATATCTTTTTCAACTTTTGCATCATCTGGGTTGTCCTTGGCTTTCAGTACTCTCAAGCTTTTTTTTAATTTCCTCAGGCATCATTGCCTCGGAACCAAATAGTAGTCGAAAAGGTGTGAAACCCGTTGCTCTAGGTGTTGTTGTGTTGTGGGACTAGATTACCCTCGGGGGCTCATCCACCCACTTTCCTTTCTTTTGATCGAAGAGGCATTTCTTGATGGCTGAAAAGATTAAGCCATTTGCTCTTTCCATAGCCCGTTAGACTGGGGATGATACACCGAGGCAAATTTTACCTTGGTACCGATACTTGCATAGAAATCCCTGAAATCATTGCAATCAAATTGCTTGCCATTGTCCATTGTCATTTCTTTGGGAACCCCAAACCTGCAAATGATGTTTTGCCAAAAGAATTTTTGTACCAAGCTCGAGGTTATGTTTGCCAGTGGCTTAGCCTCGATCCATTTTGAGGTTATGTTTGCCAGTGGCTTAGCCTCCATCCATTTTGTGAAGTAGCCGACTGCTACTACCATGAATTTGCAGTTGCCTTGAGCTATTTGGAGTGGCCCTACTAGGTCCATACCTCATCTTTGTAGTGGCCAGGTTGGTGGGATGAGTTGTATTGGGAGCGAGGGTGCATTCTGCTGATTTGCTATCTTCTGGCAAGCTTCACAACTTCTTACCAAGCTTTGTGCATCATGGATTGTGGTGGGCCAATAAAATCCTTGCCTTAGCGCCTTACTAACCAAAGCTTTGGCCCCGACGTGCGAGCCACAAAAACCTTTGTTGATTTCAATGAGCAACTCTTTCCCGTTTTCTGTGGTTATGCACCGTAGCCAAGGAGACAATATCCTAGACTTGTATAACTCTCCATCAACTATTGTGTAGCCCCTGGCCTTTTGTTTTAGCCTATTTAGCTCAACCTCATCGTGAGGCTCGAAGTGCCCTCTTAGATATGCCATAATTTTGGCTCTCCAGTCGAACCTTTCAATTGCATTTACGATCCTCGAGGTTGGCTCTTTTGTCGATGGTGTGTAAATGATCTCATAAAACACATTAGGAGGCATGGGCTATTTTGTGCCACTGCCTTTGCAAGTTTGTCGCTTCATCATTCTCCGCCCTTGGGATGTGCTGCACAGTGAAGCCTTTGAAGTATTTTTCTATCATTCTTACTACGGTGAGGTACTTGATTAGTTCTAGCTCCCTAGCCTCGCTATTCTTTTCTATGTGCTCTTTGATTACTTTGGAGTCTATTTTTATTATGAACACTTGCTGGCCCAGGGCCTTCATTTTCCTTAGCCCCATAAGGTATGCTTCTGTTGGAGGTATACCCTAGAGGCAATCATAGAGATGATGATATTCCATTTGTATCCATGATTTGTATATTGTGTTCATTGAATATCCATTAAAGGCTACTTGAATTGATTTGCAATTATGTGAATTGTATGTGAAACTCTTTACTTGTATGGTTATTCTAAAGTTGTCCCTAGTCGGAGTTCATGTGAGGACACACATGAATATTAGACTAGCACATGTATTAGTTGATGACTATGTTTCATAAGTCATGGACATGGAGATGTTGAACTAATAATGTGGACACATGTGGAGACATGTGCTAGGACTGACCCAACACGAGAAGTAGTTCTCTCTTTAAACAACATATACACTTTATCCTTAGACCTGAGATTGTCGCATGTATTCAAGATGTGGATCGACCTACTTAGGGGCTATCAAACGCTACGCCGTAACAGGGTAGTTATAAAGGTAGCTTTCGGGTTTGTCAAGAAGCATGCTATGAGACATGGTCAATCAAGATGGAATTTGCCCCTCTCTGATTGAGAGTGATATCTCTGGGCCCCTCGAGTGATCCGATCCGAAAATGCATGGCCATGTTACGTACGGTTAAGAGTTAACCTACAAAGGGATTCCGAATCACAGGATCGAGAAAGAGCGGTTGGCTTGAAGCTAGACCAAATATCATGAGGCAAAGGGAATAGCATGTATATTATGTTGTGATGGTTCATCTGATATGATCTTCGTGTGCGTATAGGAGTTGGCACATCTTGCTAGAGGCCGCTACCGACTATTGGGCCGAGTAGGAGTACTCGGGCCATGTCTATACGTATCCGAACCCATAGGGTCACACATTTAAGGGGTTGGAAGCCCAATTCGGATGTGATCCGAGTTGGATTAGGTTTAGAAGTACTAATGGGCCTCGGACCCAGAGGCCCGTTAGGAACCTCTATAAATAGAGGGGTGGGGGCGCCCTAGGGTTTACACCTTTTTGGCGAAACACATCTGCCGTGCCTCCCATGCCCTCGCCTGTTGCAACTCGCGGATCTATCAGTCCGGCTTGCGATGCTTCCTCCCTGCACGTGTGGATACCTTGGAGGTGTTGCGCCTGCAGCACTTGGACGAGCCACGATGAGCCGACGATGAGCCGCGGCATGAGGGCGATCTTGCTGCACGTGGATGAGCTGCTGAGGAGCTACTGGACGTTGACGTGATCGACTACGTACGACTACGTTGATCGACTACGTACGACTACGTTGATCGTCTTCACTGCATCGACGCAAATCTACATCTTCCGCACCAGTAGTGCGTCGAGTGGTAATCCCGTGATCCTTATATGGCAGTTCTTCCTGGTTTTACGCGGTAGAAATTTTGATTTGCGCTAGTGTAGCCTACCTCGTGTCCCAACAGTGGTATCAGAGCCGTAGCTGTTTAGTTTTGGATTCGGGATGTGTGCATATGGAGATATGCAAGTTTTCAGTTTGATCTATGTCCTGGTTTCATGCTCTTGCTGCAATGGTAGTGTAACGACATACTCCTACCGGTCGGTTTCCGCCATCGGAGTTAAGTGATACATGTAATTTTAGTTGCAGTGAGCGAAGATCAATATGATTGGTCGAATCGAAATCCAGGGTTATACGCCAGGCGCATTAGATGTGCAATAGTAGATGGGATCTACTACCGGGGTCGGGATTTTTGCTGTATGCGTATGCTTCGGTAAATTAGCCGTAACTTTTCGGTACGATCTCGGATTGGGGTGAATTTTATATGAAAATTGATCTACAGAAAAAGTTACACATGAAATTCAACGTTATGCCGTTTTCGGCAAAATTAGATTTCCCAAATTCGGCTTGGAAGATGGAGTTTCAGACCTCCGAAGTTTGGAACGTTAGGACGCTTAACTCTGTTTTGCGGGATGTATGTATCTTGTGATCAGTATGGCCCTTTGTGTATGTGATGCATGTGTGTAACTCATTCATGACCTGCGTGTCGCGCGTACGGCAACACGGCAGGAGCCATATGTGTTGTCACATTATTGTATTTAATGGTCTGCGTACCAATCTGTGATGATCCAAGCAACTATGTAATCTTCATTACTAGCTTCTTTACTAGCTATTAGGCGTAATAGCATGTTCTAGTTCTTGGAGGACTCATCACCAGGAGGATGGCGCACATGGAACATGGAGATGGAGATCACCATGGTGAACAGGTTCTATGGAGATGGAGATCACCATATGAAAACAGGCCATACTGTGTCACAACTGTGTGAATGCGATTCTGTTTATGTTTTACTTTCTACATGCTGTGATGTTAGAAGTAGAACGATCCCTCACAAAGTTTAAGTTAGTATGCCCTCCCAACTAAAACTAGCACCGTCCCATGTCTTGTATAATTAGTGGTGGGTCTATGAAATTAGGGTACCACTAGTTTTCCTTGACTAGACGGGTTTGTGTCGCACACTTATGCGCATAAGGGTTGGTTTGCTTAACAAGGTTATCTTAACGGTTAAGGACCTTGGGGCATAAAGGTTGGGCGCCGAGACATTGAGATGTCACCCAACAACTGGAGTCATATGTGATATGATTAGCAAAAGTTGCTTACCGATCTACCTTGTTTGCTAGCGGTGATGCTAAAGCTCACTAGTAGACTTGTTAGTTGTGGATCCTGAATCACTAAGTTTCAAAAGAGGGATATTGATTTTAGTGGGAGTAGATTCTGTTAAAATAGTTTAATGTGATTTGCTCTATCATGGATACGTTTGTCTTAGTGTATTTTGCATTACTTTTGTTGTAGATTAAATGGCACCTAGCAGCACTACACCGTTTGCTTTGCGTTCGGTCCTTGAGAAGGACAAAATGAATGGAACAAATTACTCGGATTGGATCCGTAACCTGAGAATTGTTCTCAGGGCTGAGAAAAAGGAAGATGTTCTAGACAACCCACTACCAGAAGAACCTGCTGATGATGCACCCGCTGCTGCTAAGAATGCTTACAAGAAAGCATGTGATGCTAACCTTGAAGTAAGCTGCCTTATGCTTGCTTGCATGGAACCCGAGCTGCAGATGCAGTTCGAAACAAACCATGAGGCGCACGATATGATCGTGGAGCTTAGAGACATGTTCCAAACACAGGCCAGGACTGAAAAGTTCAATGTGTCTAAGGCCTTTGTGGAGAGCAAGTTAGCAGAAGGCGCAGCAGTAGGACCACACGTAATCAAGATGGTTGGTTACACTCAACGTTTGGAGAAGCTGGGCTTCCCACTGGGCCAAGAGTTGGCCACTGATTTCATTCTTTCGTCTCTTCCGCCTACCTATGGGAACTTCATCTCGAACTACCATATGCATGGGACGGAGAAGGGTCTGAATGAGCTGTGTGGCATGCTTAAAATAGCAGAGGCTGACATCAAGAAAAGCGCTAGTACCAGCCATGTGATGGCTATACAGAACAAGCCTAGCTTTAAGAAGAAGGGCAATTCTTGGAAGAAGAAGGGCAAGGCTGGAACGTCCAAGCCAAACCCAACGCCCAAGGTTAAAGCTGGACCTGGACCTACTCCAGACAAAGAGTGCTTTTACTGTCATGAACTTGGTCACTAGAGGAGAAACTGCAAGCAGTACCTAGCTTCGTTGAAGAATGGCGGAAGTAAGAGTACTTCTACCTCAGGTATGCTTGTTGTTAATGTTATAGACAACATTTTTCTCGCTGATACAATTATTAATTCTTGGGTATTTGATACCGGATTGGTTGCTCATATTTGCAATTCGATGCAGGGAATGATAAGAAGTAGAAGCGTGGAAAGAGGAGAAGTTGATTTCCGCGTGGGCAATAATGCAAGAGTTGCTGCGTTGACCGTTGGGACGATGCAACTCCACCTCCCGTCAGGATTTATTATGGAGTTGAATAATTGTTATTTCGTTCCTAGTTTAAGTCGAAATATTTTGTCTCCTTCATGCTTGATGAAGGATGGTTATTCATTTGCGAGTGAAAACAATGGTTGTGTGATCTCTAAGAATGATATGTTTATGGCTTTTGCACCCATTGTGAATGGATTATTTGTTTCAAATCTTGATGGTTCACCTGTCTGTAACGTAAGTGCTAAAAGGCCTCGGCCTAATGATTTGAGTCCTACCTACTTGTGGCATTGTCGTTTGGGTCATATAAGTGAAAAGCGCATGAAGAAGCTCCATTCTGATGGACTTCTAACTTCGTTTGATTTTGAATTATACGAGACATGTGAGGCTTGCTTGCTAGGCAAGATGACCAAGATGCCTTTCACAGGATTTCCTGACAGAGCAGTAGACTTGTTGGAACTCGTACATAGTGATGTATACGGACCAATGAGCACGACGGCTAGAGGAGGATTCCAATACTTCATAACTTTCACTAATGATTTTAGTAGATATGGCTATGTCTACTTGATGAGGCACAAGTCCGAAACCTTTGAAAAGTTCAAGGAATTTCATAATGAAGTTGAAAATCAGCGTGGCAAGAAAATTAAGGCCTTACGATCTGATCGTGGAGGCGAGTATTTGAACCACGAGTTTAGCAATCATCTAAAGAGTTGCGGAATTGTTCCACAACGTACGCTGCCTGGAACACCTCAGAGAAATGGTGTATCCGAGCGACGTAATCGAACTTTGTTAGACATGGTTCGATCAATGATGAGCCAGTTGGACCTACCGTTATCATTTTGGGGATACGCTCTAGAAACAGCAGCTTTCACACTTAATAGGGTACCATCTAAATCCGTAGTTAAGACACCATACGAGATATGGACTGGAAAGGTTCCTAGTTTGTCTTTTCTAAAGATTTGGGGATGTGAAGTGTTTGTCAAGCATCTTTAGTCGGACAAGATCACACCCAAGTCGGATAAGTGCATTTTCGTGGGATATCCAAAGGAAACTTTGGGATATTATTTCTACAACCGATCAGAAGGCAAAGTGTTTGTCACTCGGAATGGAGTTTTCCTAGAGAAAGAGTTTCTCAAAGGAGAAAAGAGTGGAAAGACAGTGCATCTTGAAGAAGTTCAAGATGAGCCGATTGGGAAAGAATCAATGAGTGATGCTAACGCAGCAGAACAAGTTGAGATACCCACGGCAAGAGAAGCACCGCCACAATCATGAAGGTCGGCAAGGCTCCGCGAAATGTGGGAAATATTATTGTTGGACAATGATGAGCCTGCGACATATGCAGAAGCAATGATGGACCCAGACTCCGAAAAATGGCAGAGTGCCATGCAATCCGAAATAGAGTCCATGGGAGACAATCAAGTTTGGAACTTGGTTGACCCGCCTGATGGTGTTAAAGCCATAGAGTGCAAGTGGATTTATAAGAAGAAAAAGGACATGGATGGAAATGTTCACATCTATAAAGCACGACTTGTCGCAAAAGGTTTTCGACAAGTTCAAGGAGTTGACTACGACGAGACCTTCTCGCCCGTAGTGATGCTTAAGTCCATTCGGATTATTCTAGCTATAGCTGCATATTTCGATTATGAGATATGGCAGATGGATGTCAAGATAGCTTTCCTGAATGGAAACCTAGCTGAGGACGTGTATATGATACAGCCCGAGGGTTTTGTCGATCCGAAAAATGCTGGAAAGGTATGCAAGCTTCAGAGATCCATTTATGGATTGAAGCAAGCATCTAGGAGTTGGAACATTCGTTTTGATGAAGTGGTCAAAGGGTTTGACTTCACCAAGAACGAAGAAGAGTCTTGTGTTTACAAGAAGGTTAGTGGGAGCTCTGTAGTATTTCTAATCTTATATGTGGATGACATATTACTGATTGGAAATAACATTCCTATGCTTGAGTCCGTAAAGACTTCACTGAAAAATAGTTTTTCGATGAAGGACTTAGGGGAAGCGGCATATATTCTGGGCATTAAGATCTATAGAGATAGATCGAGAAGGCTTATAGGTTTAAGCCAAGATACTTACATTGACAAAGTGTTGAAGTGGTTCAGCATGGAAGAGGCAAAGAAAGGGTTCTTACCTATGTCACATGGCATACATCTCAGCAAGACTCAGTGTCCTTCGACTGCTGATGAGCGGGATCGCATGAGTAGAGTTCCATATGCCTCGGCTATTGGATCTATCATGTATGCAATGATAAGTACTCGTCTAGATGTTTCATATGCGCTAAGTATGACACGCAGACACCCATCTGATCCAGGTGAGGGTCACTGGACAGCGGTGAAAAACATTCTTAAGTACTTGAGAAGGACTAAAGATATGTTCCTCGTCTATGGAGGTGAGGAGGAGCTCGTTGTAACAGGTTACACCGATGCTAATTTCCAAACTGACAGAGATGATTCAAAGTCACAATCAGGATTTGTGTTCACGCTAAATGGTGGTGCTGTTAGTTGGAAGAGTTCCAAACAGGAGACGGTGGCCGATTCTATGACAGAAGCCGAGTACATCGCGGCTTCAGAAGTCGCGAAGGAAGGTGTTTGGATAAGGAATTTTCCTCATTGAGCTTGGTGTGTTCCCGAATGCGTCCAGCCCATTGAATCTCTACTGTGATAATAATGGGGCAATTGCGCAAGCAAAGGAGCCAAGGAACCACCAGAAGAACAAACACGTAATGCGGCGATTTCATCTCATTCGAGACTTCGTTAACCGGGGTGAGATCAAGATATGCAAAATACACACGGATCTGAACATTTCTGATCCGTTGACAAAACCACTCCCGCAGGCTAAGCATGATGCGCATGTAAGAGCTATGGGTATTAGGTACCTTCTAGATTGACTCTAGTGCAAGTGGGAGACTGTTCGAGGTATGCCCTAGAGGCAATCATAGAGATGATGATATTTCATTTGTATCCATGATTTGTATATTGTGTTCATTGAATATCCATTAAAGGCTACTTGAATTGATTTGCAATTATGTGAATTATATGTGAAACTCTTTACTTGTATGGTTATTCTAAAGTTGTCCCTAGTCGGAGTTCATGTGAGGACACACATGAATATTAGACTAGCACATGTATTAGTTGATGACTATGTTTCACAAGTCATGGATATGGAGATGTTGAACTAATAATGTGGACACATGTGGAGACATGTGCTAGGACTGACCCAACACGAGAAGTAGTTCTCTCTTTAAACAACATATACGCTTTGTCCTTAGACCTGAGATTGTCGCATGTATTCAAGATGTGGATCGACCTACTTAGGGGCTATCAAACGCTACGCCGTAACAGGGTAGTTATAAAGGTAGCTTTCGGGTTTGTCAAGAAGCATGCTATGAGACATGGTCAATCAAGATGGGATTTGCCCCTCTCTAATTGAGAGTGATATCTCTGGGCCCCTCGAGTGATCGGATCCGAAAATGCATGGCCATGTTACGTACGGTTAAGAGTTAACCTACAAAGAGATACGAAACCAAAGAAACCAAAGAAGGATACGAAACATTACTCGGCCTGAATGTTGATAATTGCTAGCCACAAACATTCCCATCACAAACCTTGAAAGAGCATTTGATGTAGTACAAGCTCAAGAGCACAACACTCCACTCGCAGAAATTGCCTCAATCAACCTTATATCAACTCTCATACCTCAAGACAGAGATAACAAAATAACAGCTCAACTTGCGTAGCAAGGCAATGGACTAATTGCACAACTCGTAGAACAAGCTTACAAACTACTCAATAAAGAATCACCAATACCATCTATTCCTCGCAACTCAGCTCGTCGAGAAGGCAATAGGGGTGCCGCAGTCAATAATGGCCTTCACGAAGTGCAAAGAAACAACAACGAGGTAGTCAACCAACCAAGGCAACATAGCCAAGGATAGAGCAAATGCGAGGCTCTAGTATGACATAAGGACGTTGGAGATGCCAGCTGCACTAACTCTGCAAAAATTCCTCACCATATCAGGAAAAATCATTCAGTATCCAATTTCAACGATCTATGGGAAATAATCAATAGTCGCCGCGAACATGAAGTCGACAACTACAACCATTTTCCTGCTTTCACAACACAAGTAATGAGAACAAGATTACCCGAAAAATTCAAGCCAACAAGAATCACCAAGTATGATGGCAAGCAGGACCCAATTCAATGGCTCCGATGCCACTCATTGGCAGTCCAAGTAGCTGGAGGCAATAATGACACAAAAGTCATCCATTTTCCAATATGCATGGAACCTGCGCCTCTAACATGGCTTGAATCACTCAAACCTAGAATAATTGACTCTTGGGAAGATTTGACAAAGGCCTTCACCAACAACTACGCGGGCTCCATGTCTAGACCAGGTAACAAGATCGACCTAAGTCAAGTAAAACAAAAATAAGGCGAAACACTACGCAACTACCTACGACGATTCTTCGAAAAGAAGGCCACTATAGTTGACATTTCAGAAATAGACATCATCGAGTGCTTTCAAAACGGTCTGTATGATCATCGAACATACTAGGACTTTGGCAAACAACGACCAGTCACCGTCAAAGACCTCAAAGTCATGGTGCAACAATGGGCAGACGAAGAAGACAAAGAGTGTGAGCGATTCACCTCCCATCGCAACCGCGAGCGCAACAATAACAGTCACGAGCAGGATAGGAACTGAAACAACGATACTCGAAATAACTATTCGAGTAACCAAAATCGCAAATGCAAACCTGACAACACCGTTGCTTTCATGACCAACTCAAGAAAGAAAGGATCCCGCAAACACCACGACAGACCAAGCTTCACCAAACTACTCAAAAAACAATGCCCATGGCACCCAAATAGCAAACACTCAACAATAGACTGCTACAGCATGCACTGAGTAATGCAAGATTTACCCGCACCACCACCTCCCGAAGAGTACAACCTGAAAAAGGATAAGGGCAAAAACAAAGTCCATAGAGATGAAGGAGGAGAAGGAGACTTCCAGACCCCCTCCAAAACAGTCAACGTAATTTTTGGCGGAATCCCGGGTACCGCATCCAAGTGATCCAGCAAATTGGTACTCAGAGAAATTATGGCAATCGAACCAATAGATCCAACACCACTAAAATGGTCTGAGGTACCCATAACCTTCAGCAGAAGGGAGCAATGGACAAGTTTCTTAGAACCAGGCTGAAATCCCCTAGTACTCGACCCTGTTGTTGCAGGTTCAACACTAACAAAAGTACTGATCGATGGTGGAAGCGGACTCAACATCATTTTTGCCAAAATACTAAGAAAAATGTGTCTTGACATCATGGACATGCTCACTCTAACAGACTCCCCCTTTTACGGGATTGTACCAGGAAACACAACCATACCGCTACGACAAGTCATCCTACTAGTAACTTTCGGCACTAAGGAACATTACCGAACCGAGTACATCAGATTTGAAGTCGCCGACTTCGAGACCTCTTACCATGCCATACTTGGGAGACCAGCTCTGGCTAAATTCATGGCTATAGCACATTACGTCTACTTGGTACTCAAGATGCCAGGACCCAAGGGAGAACTAACACTACAAGGAGACCTAAGGCGATCTTATGAATGCAACAACGAAGCCATGGAGATTACAGCAACTTCTCAAGCACTTAGCCCCATGCAACAAGTTTTTTTAGCTTCAAAGAAACTTCATGTGGCGGATCCACCTCGGATTAGCCTAATTAAGGCACGGATAAGTCGCCTAACATGCGACACTTGGCCTTAATCGTGCTATCTCGAGGTGCCATCGGATTGCCTCAGATTTAACCACTTTGACAGGACCGAGTTTAGCAAAACCCACACGAAGGTGAGTGGTTCCAGAGAATACAACAAGTCCACCGAGTTAAATAACATGACCATTTTAGTTCAACAACAAACAACATCAGAGTTTTACAAGGTGCAAAAGAAAACAACAGAAGGTAAAACAAGCGGAAGCTAAACGTAGGGGTCGGACGTCCTTGGTGAGGCCTGCCAAGACGTCAGTGATCCCTCTCCTCGCCGTCCGAGGAGGGATCCCACTCGACCGTCCAACCCGGGGGGAGTTGGGGCAGCCAAGTGCCAACAGGAGCGGACTCGGGAGTAGCGACTTCACCTGAAAAAGAGAAGCCACCAAAAGGCTAAGCTACTAAGCTCAACAAGACTTAACCGATAGGGAGTAAGCTACTCCACCACTTCTAGACATGCAAGGCTCTTTGGCTGAGGGGTTTGTTTGCCAAAAGCACTAAGTAGATCCTTATTTTCAAGGTTTTAGCTCAGATTCTAAGTTCATTATCTGGTCTAAGTTAGCAACTTACTCTAAGCAAACATAGAACCAACCAAAGGGTATATATAAACATCATCAAGACCATGTCATCATCATATTCCTTTATTACTCGGTGTAGCATAGCGATCAAGTAGTCTCAAACTATGAGAGGCAGACGAATCAATTCGAGTTCTTTAACCATTCATGGTGAACCTAACCTCACGACATCCGTGCACCACCGAGGGTCGCTTCCTGTGTCGGCCTTCCCCATCAATTCCCTAACCCGTGTCAGGCCCATTTCCTTTGGTGCAATGTTCCACAGACCCAGCCTCTGCCGTTCTGTGCCCACACTTGCCACCACGTGCGGCCGCAGGGGAACTCCGTTCCAAGGACAATGGGGCGATCGGTCACGTCTAGGTTCAATCCGGTACTCGGCTTCCTCATCCCATACTGAGTATGAGGTTAGTACTTTCAAACACTTGATCACGAACACCACCACTGTCGGACCTTAACAAGTTCTACAGACAGACGGGGTGATCAGCCGACCACCAAAGAGTTAACCAAAACCCTACCCCGTCCATCGTCCTTATAGTTGTAACAGAAGAGAAACAACCAACTCCTAGGAACACGCGAGTGACAGGAAATCACTCGACTTTTTCCGCTCCCTATTTAAGCATAGCCACTACTCGGTCCAACAAACTAGTGCTCAGATTAAGGAACTAAGCCATACATCTACGGTTGCAATCAACTCCTATACGTAAATGCACAAATAAGATGAAGAAGGCATGCGCAAGTTTGGGAAAAACTAGGGTTCATGCATCCGGGGCTTGCCTTCAAGAGAGGAGGAAGGGAAAGGGTCCTTGGCTGGAGCGGCTTCGGCTTCTGGAAGCGGGAGCTTGGCTACAACTTCGTCTTCTGGCGTCGGGTACAGCTCGTAGACGCCGTCGGCGAGATGCAGCTCTACACGAATGCAATGCAAGAGTTAGCACTTTAGACGGTTATTTCAACAGTAACACTAGCAAGTTATAGCCCAGAAACTTGTAGCAAAGCTACGTAAAAGGTGGGGAAGTTTGCTTGAGTTGGTGGAGAGCAAGGTAGAAGGGTCAGATGGAAAGAAACTTATGATCTGACCCTTAGACTAGAGGAATACATGTGCCGGGGTCCTCAGACTTAATGCAGAGAAGTCCCCAATTTTTACACATATACCCTCAGGTCAAGGAAAAGGATACAGCCGAGCCCCCGGGCGAGGCGGAGAAAGGGTCGGCGAAATAGACAGGGTTAGGCGAGACGGAGAAAGGGGTCGGTCAGACAGACAGGGTCGGACGAGGCAGACAAGGGGTCGGACGAACAGAAGGGGTCGGACGAGGCGGACAAGGGGTCGGACGAACAGAAGGGGTCGGACGAGGCGGAAAAGGGTCGGACGAACAGAAGGGGTCGGGCGAGGTGGAAAAGAGATCGGCAGCTTACCTTCGTCTTACAGGTGAAGCTTGGGGTCGGGAAAGAGCAGACTTGGGCGGAGGAACTGGAGCACTAAGACTTGAGCAGGCGACGATGCCCGGCGGTGCTCCGGTCGCGGCGGTGCTTCTTGTGGACTACAAGCAAGCTCTTGCACAGCGCGGAGGAGCAAGCGGCTGGGTGGATTGGAAGGGCGGGCGTGGAGCGGAGAGGAGAGTTCCTCAGGGACTTAGGCGGCAGCACTCGAGCACGAAACAGGGAGCAAGGCGGGAGGGCAGCGATGGCGAAGGGGGCTCCGGTGGGACTCTGGCCTTCCCTTTTATAGCTGCACGGAAGAGAAAGAGCTGGAGCAGCACGAAGACCGGGAAGAGGCGATGGAGTGCGCTACCATGGCGGCGATTGAGCAGCGGGGTGGCGGTGCAGGACTTCGGGGATGACACCGTCGGTCATTGGGCACCAGAGACAGGGCGGCGCCGGAGCGGTTTTGCCGGTGGTTGAGATTTAGCGGAGGCGGGCGTCATCGTGCGGTGGATCTGACGGATGTGACCGGGGGAACGGTGCTAGAAGCGAGGTTGCTCAGGCGAGAAGACAGGTGGGCTACGGCTGCGCGGGCGAGCGCGAAGCAACAGTCTGTCGGGGCACAGCTCTGGCAGGGCGGAAAAGGAGATGTCGCAACCGGGGTCGGGGTTGGCAGAGGAGGAATTGTCGCGTAGCGCATCTGGGGTGGCGCGATGGTGGAGAGGTGGCGGAAAAGACGGGAGGCATCGGACTCTGCAGCCGGGGGTCCGGCGAGGTGATGATGGGCGTGGGCTGCGAGGTGCTGCAGAAAGGGTTGCAGAAGGCTTCCTCTGCGACTGGGGAAGAGGGTGCGGGAATCCATCCAGTCGTGGCCGGCGACGGGGCGGAGCGGCGGGGGTCGAAGAAGTTGAGCCACGCGGTGGAGAAGCTCTGAAGCGGGCATGCCACTCGAGTGCGTCTATCTCGGGAGATTTGGGGGAAAGATTTTGTGGGTCCACCGGTCAGTCTCGGTTGGTCCACTGCTCAGATTGAAAGGAGACACTATTGGGAGACTTAGAAGATCCGGCGGTATGGGTTGGGGTCGGTAGGGTCAGAACTGGGGAAACGGTAAAGAGGGGTCGGTTCTCAGGGGTCGGGACCGGACTGGAGGTTGAGCACTTAAACTCAGGAAAGCTGAGGTAGGGGGATTAGGGACTCGGATTAAGATTAACTCGAGAGATTTGGGGTCAGTCATCACACTTCATCCAACAGAACTCGAAATCTCAGAAAACAAGTCGGGGCCAGCAAAAGTAAAGCCAACAAGTGAGAAAGACTTCAAAACGGTTGATCTCCAAACCAGCAACCCTTCTAAGATAGCTCTGATTGCGACAGGGCTAGATGCTAAATAGGAAACCGCCCTCATCAGTTTTCTTTGGGCTAACCACGATATCATTGCTTGGAAGCTAGCTGACAAGCCTGGTGTGCCCAAGGAACTGATCAAGCATTCTCTAAATGTTGATCCCAGAGCTACCCCAAAATGACAGCGCCTCCGGAGGTTCGCCCAAGACAGACGAGAAGCAATCAAAAAGAGCTAGCGAAACTACTCGCACCAGGGTTCATTAAAGAAGTTTTCCACCCTGATTGGCTAGCCAACCTTGTACTCGTTCACAAGAACAACAATGAATGGAGAATGTGCGTCGACTACACGGATCTCAACAAACATTGTCCAAACGACACTTTTGGACTACCCAGTATTGACCAGGTAGTCGACTCTACTGCCGGGTGCGATTTACTATGCTTCCTCGACTGTTATTCATGTAACCACCAGATCAGCCTCAAAGAATAAGATCAAGCCAAAACAGCCTTCATCACTCCATTTGGGGCTTTTTGCTAAAAAATAAAGTCATTTGGATTTAAAAATGCGGGCGCAACCTACCAGCACGCTATACAGATGTGCTTCGAGAAACAATTGCATCGCAACATAGAAGCTTACATGGACGAGTTGACGCCAGATTTTGACATGTATGGAATCGGCGCCAAGGGAAGAAAGGATTGGCCGATGCGGCAGATTAAAAGGTCACGACTAGAAATCGGCCGATTGGCGTTGCAGCTGGGAATCGGCCATTTGGCGCTACAATGTTTTGGTGGACGGAGTTGATGGAGATCGGCCGATTGGAAGGCTGGAGCGATTGGGCCAATATGGGCTTAAGGAGGATTAGAGAAAGAGGATAGAGAAAGATTGGCCTGTGGGAGTACGATAACCAACTCTGATATGAGTTGTGTTTGTAAATATTCATTTTCGTTTAAGATTAGAGATAGATCCTAGTCCGTTAGGAAATTGGTTGTAACAGGCTATAAATAGCCATCCTCAGAGATTCATAAAGAACACATCAATCAATACAAACAAATCTACTTTTTTATCGCACTTTACTTTCAAGGCGGCGACTTCGCCAATACTTTTCTTCTTTCATGAGTTCGTACGGGTTGGCAGGGCTACATCGATACGATCTCCGGCTGATTCTGTAAGTTTCATTTATCGAGTAACATCTAAGCTTTAACTTTGGGCGCATCGCTGTCGTTTCATTCATTATTATCGCATAGCCGATTAAATCTATTTCAAGTGTTGCTCTCATAGCTTTGTCTAGTTTACTCTATTAGTTCGCATCACAACTGCTACGTGATTGTCGGCTGTATCATAGCCGATTATCTTTTTATAGCAAATCGGCCGATTTGCTGATATGCTTCTTGAGATCGGAACCTTAGCCGATCGGAACCCCTGGAATTTGACACATTTTCTTCCTTGCTAATCAACAGGTCAGATTGGCTGGCACGCTGCGCGAACCGCACCAGGGCGATCACCCGAAAAGGAGCTAGCAGATTCTCCCGGGTCGTGTGTCCGACGCTAAGGGTCAATCGGCTAACTTTTAGAGCCAACACACTTTTGGCACGCTCGGTGGGACCACCTCAACATCCACCATGTCAAAAGCTGCCAAGATCTCCGAAGACAATGTCATCGAGGTGACGGAAGCAAATCTCAAGGACGACCAAAAAGAAGAGTTGGCAAAACAGATGGAACAATACAGGAAAACATGCTTGCAATCTTTCAGTCATACCATGAGCGGGGAGACCGTCAAGAAAGCTCCTTTTCCAACTCCCCGCTAGATCACCATCGCTGAGGATTTGGCCAAGATGTCCGACATGATCCAACAGTCTGTCTACTAGGCCTTCATCAATCAATCCCCGATGATGGCCAACACGGTGTACAATGCCGTCATCAGCTCCCTGGCCAACGGCATATCTCAAGGATATCAGGGGTCGGCGTACGCCCCACCCATCGCAGCCCCAGTCAGGAGCTTACCAGGCACATCTCAATCGGCTCCTCAGCCGATGCCGACACAGCATGGAGGACACAACACTTCACTGCCTTCAATGCATCCAGGATACAACGGTGCGCCATGCTTTCAATCACAAGCACCGCCGCAGCCTGCTCAAGTTTCCTTCGTGCAGTCATTGCCATCAAACTCAGTGCCTTGGGGGGCACCGTCGATAGCGGCCGCTCTGGATCAATCGATCGACTATGGAGGCTCTCCGATCCAGGCACCATTCCAATTGGCCACCCAGCCGACGGTTCCATAGTATCAACCGGCCACGTCAGAAATTGGCAGGGGGCAAGACGCTGCTGAGGCACTCAGAGGTGCGGCGCCAGTGATACTGTACGATGAGACGGCCGGTTCGCTGTGCCATCAAATGTCAACCGCTCAGCCGGCCACGTTCTCGCAGAATTCGCCGCACGCTTTGATTCATCACCCGGTCATCCTGCTGCTGATCCACCAACATGTGCCGATTCCCCAGCCAGTAATTCATCAGCAGCAAGTGGATTGGACGGCAAGGATTGTGAAGGTGATTCAAGACTAGTTCGGGTTGAAGCCAAAGATACAAACTTACACGTACAAAATTCCATACCCACCTGCCTACGATCTACTGCCGTTTCCCCATCGGTACAAAGTTCCCGACTTCACTAAGTTTTTGGGGCTGGATGACACCTCAACTTTGGCACACGTAAATAGATTCATCATCCAATGTGGGGAGGCAGCTACACAGGATGCTCTGCGGGTGCGTCTATTCTCATCGTCCCTGTTCGAGTCGGCTTTCCAGTGGTTCACTACGCTACTGCCCAATTCCATCGTCACTTGGGCCGACCTCGAAAAATAGTTCCACAAATACTTCTACGCGGGAGTCCATGAGATGAAGCTCTCAGATTTGACCACCCTCAGGCAGAGGAGCGACGAGCCCATGACCAATTATGTGCAAAGGTTTAGGGAAGTCAGAAACAAATGCTACACCCTAGTCCTGACCGATGCGCAGCTGGTTGACATTGCCTTCCAAGGCCTCCTGCCACATATCAAGGAAAAATACGCTTCCCAGAGTTTGAGAGTCTGAGTCAGATCGTCCATTGATTGTCCAGTCAAGAAGTACGCCCCTTTGATCAGCGAAGAAATTTTCAGAAGAAGGTGGCATACTTAGAGGGATCTGAATCTGAGGAGGAAGTGGAAATCGGCCTAGCAGAGTGGGTTAAAGGAAAAAAGCCGATATCGTGTCCTTTCGGGAAAAGGGAACCAGAGGCGTTCGGTTTTGACACGTCAAAGGCCGACAAAATTTTCGACCTACTTCTCCAAGAGGGGGAGATCAAACTCTCACCTTATCATACGATCCCATCGGCCGAGCAGCTAAAATAGATGAAGTATTGCAAATGGCACAAACGAGTGCAAAATCTTCTGTTAGCAGATACAATCGGCAAACGAGCAAGGCAGGCTCAAGTTTGAGGTCCCGACAAAGCCAGCAAAGCCAATGAAGATTGGTCAGCATCCTTTCCCCACTAACATGGTCAATACAGGAAGAAACGTGCTTCAAACCAAGGTGCTGACGTCGGAATCAGCTAAAAGGACCGGCATGGACCCCAGAAATCAAGCTACGGTCGAAGACGTCAAAGGGAAGAGACAGGTTGACGATGAGGGTGAAGGATCAGAAAGACCACGTAGACCTATTACCTCCCAATTCCTGCTCAACAAATATCAGCGGCAGCAGGAAAGTTTGAGATATCGTGAAGAAATAATGCGATGACACGAAGATCATTGGCGGTGTCCGTTCTTCATCCACTGCTGGGAAAACAACCTCAGGTTGCCATCAGTCGACAATTGCCCGGAATGCAGCGGTTCATACCATGACAATCACCCGTTCAAGAGGTCTCCCTCCAGGGACAGAGGGTTAGAGCCAATCAGCAGGAACTGGCGTGAGCAAGAAGATCCGCGCCTTTCAGTGCGTGATCTGCTGGGGAGTAGAGTTGACCGGTATGATTGGCCAAGGGGCAGGCGTGAATAGTATGAACGGCCGGGGGGCAGATCTGACCAGCATGACTGACCGGGGGGGCAGAGTCAGCGCACATGATCGGCTAGAGGAGATGGCCGATGCCAGGGTGTCAGATGAAAACCCCCTAGGACGGGAACCGGACTGGGAGCATGCTAGACCGTCGGCCAAACCGGTGAACCCCAGGTGGTGCCCTGATGGATTGACCAAATCCCAAAAACGAAGGATCCAACGCCTACGCCAATGGGAACAACAGGAAGAAGAGCAGAGGCAGATGGTGGATAAGAAGGATGACAGGTCTCGAGTCTGGCGCCCCAAAAGAAACAACAATGAAGAAGGAGACAATCAGGAATTGGCAGCTGACGTCAGCATGGTGTTCATCTTGCCGATGGAATTCATGGCTCCCGCTGATCGGGACGACACGACGAGGATGGAGGAGCAGATGGCACGATTGGCTTTGGAGCCAATGATAGCCACTTTTGAGAAATCCGAAGATGAAAAACGGCAACACCTCAAGGCACTGTTCCTCAAAGGACACATCAACGGTCGACCCGTCACTAGGCTACTCGTAGATGGAGGTGCTGCAGTCAACATCATGCCGTATGCCATGTTCTGGAAACTAAGTAAAAGCGACGAAGATCTGACCAAGACGGACATGATGCTCAACGACTTTGAAGACAACGTGTCTCCTGCCCGCGGAGCGCTTTGCGTCGACCTTACCATCAGTAGTAAGACCCTTCCAACTACTTTATTTATTATTAATGGCAAAGGGTCCTACAATATGTTGCTCGATCGCGACTGGATACACGCAAATTGCTGCGTCCCGTCTACAATGCATCAGTGCCTCGTACAATGGGTCGGTGACAACATCAAGATAATTACCGCCAATTCTGTCTATAGTGTTGCTGCGGTCGATACGCAGCAGTGGAGCTGCGAACACGTCAAGTGCATATCCGGAAGAACATGGGACACCGATTTCCCGAGAGTGTCCGATTTTGGCCTACAGCCGATCCGAGCGGTCGGCTCTGAAGATTCAGATTAGATGGATCAGTTCGTCCGAGAAGATGGGAAGCTGGGGCATGGTTTTACGTCGGCCGATTCATTAGAGATGACAGATTTAGGTGATGGCACCAAACCAAGGCCGACGTACATTAGTGCTAACCTGGATCCCAAATATAAGTGTAAATTGACAAATTTATTAAAAGAATTCAAAGATTGTTTTGCTTGGGAATACCATGAGATGCCTGGTCTAGACTGGTCCATTGTTGAACACCAGTTGCCTATAAAGCCAGGATATCGGCCATATCAGCAGCCCGCATGATGATGCAATCCTAAAACTCTACCTGATATAAAGGTCGAGATTACAAGACTGATTGAAGCAAAATTTATTCGGCAGTGCCGTTACGCCGAGTGGATCTCTAATATTGTACCCGTATACAAGAAAAATGGAAAACTGCGCGTATGCATTGACTTCAGGAACCTTAATCAGGCTACGCCGATGGATGGGTATCCAATGCTGACAGCCGATGTGTTGATAGATGCCGCCGCAGGACATAAAGTCATCAATTTTATGGATAATAATGCTGGGTACAATCAAATATTAATGGCCGAAGAAGATATTTCGAAAACGGCTTTCAGGTGCCCGGGCCACCTCGGTTTATTCGAGTGGGTAGTAATGACCTTTGGATTAAAGAACGCCGGCGCTACATATCAACGGGCTACGAATTACATCTTCCACAAGCTCATTGGCGTCCTGGTGGAAATCTACATCGACGATGTCGTAGTCAAATCAAAAGGGCATCAAGAGCATCAGGCCAATCTACTAAGTATTGGAGTGCACAAGGAAGCATGGGTTGAAAATGAACCCGAACAAGTGTGCGTTCGGTGTATTGGCTGTGCAATTTCTGGGATTCATGGTTCACGAGCGCGGGATAGAAGTCAACCGAAAAATCATAGCGGCCATCAATAAGGTTGTGGCCCCACAGAACAAAATTGAGTTGCAATCCCTAATCGGCAAAGTTAACTTTATCGAAAGATTCATATTTAACTTGTCCGGGCGATTCAAGCCTTCACGCCATTATTGAAGTTAAAGCCCGACCAGGAATTTGTGTGGGGAGAGGAACAGCGGAAAGCACTGGAAGACATCAAGCAATATCTGATCTCGCCACCTGTATTGGTCCCACCACAAGCTGACAAGCCGTTCAGACTATACTTATCGGCCGATGAACGGGCTATCGGATCGGCGCTGGTGCAGGAGTTTGAAGGAAAGGAATGGGTAATATATTATGTTAGCAGAAGACTTCTGGATGCCGAGACAAGATATTCCCCGGTAGAACGGCTATGCCTATGTCTTTATTTCTCATGCACCAAGCTCAGGCACTACCTGTTGTCGGCAGAGTGCATAGTCGTATGCAAATATGACATGGTAAAGTACATGCTATCATTGCCAATGTTGAAAGGACGAATTGGAAAATGGATCCTGGCTCTGTCAGAGTTTGGCCTAAGGTACGAATCGGCCAAAGTTGTCAAGGGTCAAGTCATGGCCGATTTCGTGGCCCAGCACTGTGGACCGGAAATTGCTGTCGTTGAGCCGGTTCCATGGACTCTATACTTTGATGGTTTGTCATGTGGGGCCGGATTAGGAATCGGTATCGTTCTCATATCGCCTCGGGGGCCAAGTTATGATTTCTCTCTGCCGATAGAAGCATCCGCGACCAATAATCAGGCGGAATACCAAGCTGTCCTAAAAGACATTCAATTATTGAGAGAGATCAAAGCCGACGCTGTGGAGATTTTTGGGGATTCCATGCTCATTGTAGACCAGTTAACGGGAAGATCTGAATGTAAAGATGATGTCCTGAGGATCTACTATGAAGATTTCCTCCAACTCTTAAAGGAATTTAAGTCCGCGGTTATTGAGCATATTCCCAGAAGTTATAATGAAGAGGTTAATAGGCTTGCCCAACACGCGTCCGGGTATCGGCCGATTCAAGGTACCATGACTCTAGAACTCACGGCCGACGATTGGCGAAAGGAGATCGCCGACTACCTAAAGGATCCATCCAAAAAAGTGGATCGACGAGTGCATTTTCAAGCGACAAAATATGTATTACTCGAAGATGACTTGTTTTACCGAACGATTGATGGGGTTCTGCTCAAATGCCTGGGGATGGAAGAGGCAAAGATCCTGATGGGAGAAATCCATGAAGGCGTGTGTAGAGCTCACCAGTCGGCTCACAAAATGAAGTGGATGATTAGGAATAACGGATATTATTGGCCGACAATACTCGAAGACTGCTTCAAATATTATAACGGGTGTCAGGACTGTCAGAAGTTTGGCAACGTACAACGTGCGCCAGTGTCAGCTATGAATCCGATAATCAAGCCATGGGCATTTAGAGGTTGGGGAATAGACCTCATCGGGCAGATTTATCCTCCATCAAGCAAGGGACACAAATTCATATTAGTGGCCACCGATTATTTCACCAAGTGGGTGGAGGCAATCCCATTGAAGGCTGTAACATCGGCCGCTATGGTCGATTTCATAAGGGACCACATTGTCTATCATTTCGGTATCCCTCAAACCCTCACAATTGATCAAGGGACGATGTTCACTTTAGGAGAGTTTGAGGAGTTCACTGCTGATATGGGAATCAAGTTGTTGAATTCTTCTCCATATTATGCTCAAGCTAACGGCCAAGCTGAATCGTCCAATAAGGGGATAATTAAATTGATCAAAAGGAAGATTGAGGAACAACCTAAAAAGTGGCACTTGTGTTTGACCGAGGCTTTATGGGCTTGCAGGATGGCCTGCCACGGGGCCACTAAAATATCTCCTTATCAATTGGTATATGGTCATGAGGTAGTGTTGCCTTGGGAATTAAGGACGGGGTCAAGATGCACATCACTTCAAGATCAGTTGATGACCGATGGCTATTCCCTCCTCATCAAAGGAGAGCTCGACGATTTGGCAGGTCAACGATTGAGGGCCCTGATCAGCATTGAGGAGAATAAAAAGAGGGTGGCTAGGTGGTACGACAAGAAGGTCAAAGTCAAGCAATTCTCCCAATGAGATTTGGTATGGAAGTTGGTGCTGCCGATAGGATCTAAGGACCCCAAGTTTGGTAAGTGGTCGCCTACTTGGGAAGGGCCGTACAAAATCGACCGATGCACTTCGGGAAACGCATAGATACTGGAGATAATTGAAGGAGAGGAATTCACAAGGGCCTTGAACAGGAGGTATCTGAAGAGATATTATCCTAGTATATGGGTTGGTGCATAACTAGTTATGGAGTGTATCAAGATGGCGTGGCTAGCTCCTATTAGATCTTGTAGCCGATGCAAAGATAACATCGCCTTGAGAACAAAACATTCGTCTGAGTTGGCTGATTTATTATTTGGTACGAACGATTTGGTACATGGCCGACACGGTACAAGTCGCCCTTAGAACAAAAAGTACCAACACATCTATTAACCACGCTTTTTCTTAAGCTCCCTCTCTACCCGACCTAACTCTATCAAGAGGCGGATGCTCTTTTCCTCCAAATCCTTCATCGTGGCTTTAGCCTCAACTTAGCGAGGAAGAGGGTGACTCCGATCAAGTGGTGGTTGAGACGTTCCCGCTGCAGCATCTTCAAGGGCGACTGGGCGAGGAAGTGGATGACTCCTTTCGATTGGTGGCCGCCTGGAGCAGTTGGCATTGATGTGATCCCAGATCCTCTGGACTTCAGCAGGAACATGATCCCTGAGTTCTTCGCGATGAGCTCTGATCAAATCTTTGTCCACCTGAGACAACGGTTCATCGGAGTGCATGATCTCGATCGCCCGTTCTAGTTCGAGACTAAGGCATCTCGGCTAAAAATTGACAAATAACCGCTCAATGTCAGATTGATCAAAATGTCAGACCGGGGAATGGAGGGCAAAGGAAGATCTCGTACCTGGTTGACAGAGAAGGAGGAAAAGGAGGAAGACGAAGAAGACATCTTGGTGAATAGTTCGGTGGTATGAACTACTAGAGGAGAAGAAGACGAGCGAGGCGAATGCCCTTGGAAATAATACGGGGTCACGTACTTATAGAAAGAAAAGGGGTGAGAGTTTGGTAAGACGCGCCCCATCGGAGTAAAAGGGGTAATAAATGAAAGGCCACCACGAAGGATGGGTCAGGATTGAATCCACATGTCAACAGTCAAAAGACATTAATGTTTTTACAGAGAGGCTAGTACTTTTACAGTTCATCCAAGGAGGGCATTGATAGCTGCAATCGCTCGCTGCCTAACTTGATCGGCCGAGTCTAAACTTCGCTGGTCGTCGTCGGCCGATCCAGGGACTTCTGGCATATGGCGATGGAGCTTGATTGCTTCGTGGGCCAGGCTCTGCCTCTCTTGCTTTAGCTCGATGATAATTGAAGGGAGGTCTTGGAGTCTTTTCTCTTCGATGGCTATGTCCTTGGTCACCTGCTCCATCTCCTTGGTGAGCTCTGCCCTTTGGCACTTGAGGCGTTCTATAGCACCAACAATACCTGGGTGGGAACTTTCAAGGAAGTTGATTCAGTGATGTACCTCTTGGGCTCGGTGCTTGTAAGAATCTTCCTCCTCACGAGCTTTAGCTAGCTTGGTGTGATCGGCCATGTGGCGCAAAGCCCTAAACACTGGGATCCGCATTGATTCAATGTATGCGGTGGGTGCCAGAGCTTCTTCCACCTCTTCTGGGACTCGACCTCTTGTTTCACTGAGTAGTTGCCAAATCGGCGAGGCGTCCTTGACTAATCGCCCGATATCGTCTTGAAGGAGGTCCCGTATGCTTTCAAGTTTGGCACAGACGTCATCAGGGATCGAGCTCAGTGTGATTTGACATGAAGCGATGTCCTTGTCATCAGAAAGCGTGACCGTGAAAGAGAAGAGGCTTTTATTGGGAGTATCTTGTTCCTGCGAGAGAATAAAATAATAAGCATCGGTTAGCCAACGGCAATAGGGAAATCGGCCGATTCGGGTGAAAAGTCTCTT
Source organism: Setaria italica (assembly GCF_000263155.2). Taxonomy (NCBI): domain Eukaryota; kingdom Viridiplantae; phylum Streptophyta; class Magnoliopsida; order Poales; family Poaceae; genus Setaria; species Setaria italica. Next base: position 10,544,531 of record NC_028455.1, on the reverse strand, counting down.
ACCTCTTTGAAGCTGATTTCTTCTGCTTGTGCCGGCGGAAGTGTTGTCCTCGGTTCAGAAACTGGTGCGACCAGCTCATCAGAGGAGGAGGATTTGATGATTATTGGTACCCTACTCGGACCAGCCTCCTGAAAGGTACGAGGAGCAAATTCTTATGAGTATAATACAAATGACTAAGTCTGATGACATGTGGTGATTGCCGTACCTCCGTGGGTTCCTTGGCCGATGGCTGTTGGAAAGGTACAATTGACGTACCGAGGAAAGCCTACATTAGAATCAGTTAAGCTTTTGATTAAGTATCAAAAATTGAGTTAAGGGATTCTTTACCTCGGTGGGAGGAATAACCGGTGCTCCGATTTCTGCTTGGGGCATGGCCGATTGCTAAGGGGGCACCAGGGCAAATTGTGCAGCCTAATATAAAGAAGAAGTCAGTATCAAGAGAATACTCAAGAGGATGTGAACACGAGGTCACCTGAATGGCTTCTAGTAGCAATGATGCAGCAGCCGCTCCAGCCTCTGTAGCAACTTGGGGGTCAACTTCCTCGATGACCGGGAGAATCGGTGCTGCCAAAGATTCCGCCGATGCCGTTGCCGACTGATCAGCCGGTTCTGTGTGGGCACGCACACGGTGGCTTGTCTTCTTTAAGGTTTTCTTCGGCACCTATTTCAATCGGCCGGTGGTGATGTCATCAATGGATGGGGCATGATGGCCGATGAGTGGGAATTCCATATATGGGTAGTGATTCTCTATCAGCCCGCCACTCCGTCTGCGCGTTGGAGGAAGTCTACTATCGGATTATAAAAGAAAGTAAGAGTTAGCGACAAAATTTGTAGCATAAGAAGGAAAATGACATCGAAATCGGCTGAGGGAAAACCAGTACCGCTACATTTGGGTCGATGTTCTCAGGATCCAGATCATTGCAATATGTTGCGGGAGACGCACAAAATAGATGCTGCTTCCATTCTACCCACCATAATTTGAATGGTTGGACAGCAAAAGGAGCTACTATCCAGTTGTTCAAATCGATGGTGTTGGAATCGGGAACTCGATTGCACAGCCGACTGTAGTCAAGACCCTTGGTGAGTTCGTCTTGGAATTTCACGTGACCGGTGAAGTAGACTCGAATCGGTAGCTGACCTAGGCTGAACTGTCGTGCCGCAACTGCTGGATTGAAAAACTTGTAAGTAGGGGCATCCTTCCCCAAGAAAAAGTTTGCTGGTAAGATCCCTGGTTTGATCAAAATGTCCGTGAGATCATTATCAAAGGTGTTGGACGTCGAGTCATAACAGAAGGGGAGCTCAAAAAGCGGCTTTGTCCTCTGATACGGGTACCAGCTGGTGGTTTCTTCACTGAAGCCGTTGTAAAAGCATCTAAAATATTTGGCTACTTTGGTGGCAGTGAGCTGGCAACCAGGGAAGACTGATGCTGCTTCGCCAAAAGAGGTGCATCAGCATCGTACGGTGGGGTTTTCTTCTAACTCAATGTTGGGAAATGTCATGTGCTCCACCTGATGCTGTGAGATCTTGCTCATATATAAATTGAGCCAGAGATTGATAAACCATCGGGGGCCACCAGGGTTTCCAATCGGCTCTCCCTTTGATAGTTTGACGCCGATTTGGTGCAGCATGTGATAGGCCGATCCTAGTAGATGCTTCCCGAGGGGGACGGAGGCTCCTCTTGATAGTGCTTCGGCCAGAACTTGTGTATTGGAAGACGAACCAACTGCCCTACTATAGAAAAGATGTTTCTCCAGCCTTATCATCAAGAAGGCCGCATATTCTCTCTCGGAAACTGTCCCGGTCTTCATGTTGTTTTTAATGTACCCCTTCCACCCACCGATTCCTTTTGTCTCCAGCCGATGGGTCGGCTTGACTAGATAATGGAAGGGAGTATCGGGGGAAGAAATGTCAAGGCCGATCAACATCACGACATCGGCCGAGTGGGGGTCATGGGTCTATGTCCAAAAAGGAACGCATTGAGAGCGTCGGACCAGAAGTAGGAGGCTACCATCACCAAGGGCTCATTTCTCTCCATCTGAGATAGAGAAAGATTGATGCACTGGCCGATTTTTCCCTCGTCCCATTGAACTCTCTTGGAGTTGGCTATCCTTTGGTACCACTCTTTCCAATTGAGGGTTTCATTCGACCAAGATCTATAGGTGCTCGACCATTGGTCCGAGTCCATTGGTGATTGTTTAAATAGAATTCTGTGAGTCTCTAAATTTATCAGATCAGTTGGGTCTGGATTCCCCATAGGACCTAGATAGATGAGGCCAGGGGCTTCGGAAAGGTGAATGGTGATTTGGTATCTGACCGCCTAAAAAAGGTAAAAAGGGAAGAACTAAGAATGGATCTAAAACAAATGCGTGGACGGTAAAAGTAAAAAGAAAAAGTTCCGGATGAGTACCTCTAGGATGAAAGTCATCGTCGCCGACGGGGCTGCTGGTGGAGCTGCCGCCACTGATGAAGCCACCGGTGGAGCCTCCGTCACCGATGGAGCTGCTGCCGCTGCCATTGGAGCTGCCGGCGGAGTCTCCATTGCTAGTGGGGTTGCTGACGGTGCTGCCATTGGGAATATGAAGCAGAATGCGGAGGAAAGGGGGATCGCCGGAGGATGCGGTTTGAAGCCAAAAGGGTGCCGGAGGAAGATGGGAATTGATGCGCCGGAAAGGAAGTTACTGGCTTGTGAAGAAGAAGTACGGGGTATGCCAGTATTTAAAGGCGGTCTAAGAGGGGTAAAGGCGGGATTTTTACCGCGCCGTCTACACGAGTTTCGGGGGAGCGGTTGTCTCAGGCGCTCATTTCGAAAAGATTGCAATCATCAGGTAGAAGACCGCGAAATGGAAGGAGATTTATGCCGCGTTTGTTTCGGAGGAGAAGTTAAAAAATTTCAAAGTAAAAGTCATGTTTTACTCCAAAACTGGGGGGCATGTGTTGACACCAGATTTTGACACGTATGGAATCGGCGCCAAGGGAAGAAACGATTGGCCAATGCGGTAGATTGAAAGGTCACGACTAGGAATCGGCCGATTGACGCTACAGTGTTTTGGCGGATGGAGTTGATGGAGATCGGCCGATTGGAAGGCTGGAGCGATTGGGCCAATATGGACATAAGGAGGATCAGAGAAAGAGGATAGAGAAAGATTGGCCCGTGGAAGTACGATAACCAACTCCGATACGAGTTGTGTTTGTAAATATTCATTTTCGTTTAAGATTAGAGATAGATCCTAGTCGGTTAGGAAATTGGTTGTAACAGGCTATAAATAGTCATCCTCAGAGATTCGTAACATCAATCAATACAAACAAATCTACTTTTGCATCGCACTTTACTTTCAAGTCGGCGACTTCTCCAATACTTTTCTTCTTTCACGAGTTCGTACAGGTTGGCAGGACTGCATCGATACGATCTCCGGCCGATTCTATAAGTTTCGTTTATCGAGTAACATCTAAGCTTTAACTTCGGGCGCATCATTGTCGTTTCGTTTAGATTTATTCACAAGTTATTGATATTTACTACAGTTATAGGTTTTATCTATTGTTCTAGTTTTGTCACCAGTTATCCAGCTTGAGATATGAACTGTCAGCTCTGTTATTGTTATTTTCATTCATTATTATCGCATAGCCGATTAAATCTATTTCAAGTGTTGCTCTCATAGCTTTGTCTAGTTTACTTTAGTAGTTTTCTTCACAACCGCTACGTGATTGTCGGCTGTATCATAGCTGATTATCTTTTTATAGTAAATCGGCCGATTCGCTGATATGCTTCTCAAGATCGGAACCTTAGCCGATTGGAACCCCTGGAATTTGACACGTTTTCTTCCTTGCCAATCAACAGGTCAGATTGGCTGGCACGCCGCGTGAACCGCACCAGGGCGATCACCCAAACAGGAGCTAAGCAGATTCTCCCGGGTTGTGTGTCCGACGCTGAGGGTCAATTGGCTAACTTTTAGGGCTAACAGGACGATGTAGTCGTCAAAACAAGAAACCAAGAGGACCTAATCATCGATTTGAAGGAAACCTTCTTAAGCCTACGAGCTTTTTGCTGGAAACTTAACCCTTCCAAATGCGTTTTTGGTGTACCTTCCAGCAAACTACTTGGGTTCATCATTAGCCATCACGACATTGAGGCCAACCCAGAAAAAATATCTGCCATCACAAATATGCAAGCACCAGCTAGCCTCAAGGATGTGCAGAAACTCACGGGCTACATGGCAGCCCTTAATCGATTCATCTCGAGACTTGGAGAATGAGGACTACCCTTCTTCAAGCTTCTGAAATGATAAGACAAGTTTAAATGGACAGAAGAGGTAGACAAAGCATTGACACAACTCAAAGACTTTTTGTCAAAACCACCAATCCTCATCGCTCCATCCCCAAATGAGGACTTGCTTCTATACATAGCGGCTACTACTCACATCATCAGCACCGCAGTAGTAGTCGAACGGACTGAACGAGGCCATGTTTATAAAGTCCAGAGACCCATTTACTTCATCAACGAAGTACTCTCAGACTCCAAAACTCGGTACCCGCCAATACAAAAGCTGCTCTACGCAATTTTGATCACCTCACGGAAGCTGCGACATTATTTTCAAGAACACAGCATATCAATCATCACCGACTTCCCGCTCGATGAATCCTTCACAACAGAGATGCCACGGGTAGAATTTCCAAATGGGCAGTAGAGCTCGGAGCTCTATCTTTAGACTTCAAACCAAGTTACAGCTATCAAATCTCATGCTTTGGTCGACTTCATGGTTGAATTGACAGAAAACCAAGTACCAACACCAGTCGAGCGGCCAGAGCACTGGGTTATGTACTTCGACAGTTCCCTCAAGCTCGAAGGAACCGGTGCAAGAGTACTCTTAATTTCCCCAAAAGGAGACCAACTCAAATACGTACTTCAAATATTTTGGGAAGTCTCAAACAATGAAGCCGAGTACGAAGCTCTGCTACATGGTCTTCATCTCGCAATCTCCCTCGAAATCAAATGACTATTAGTATACGGCGACTCGTTAGTCGTTATCAACCAAGTCAATGACGAATGGGATCGAAACAAGGAAAACATGGATGCCTACTGCAAAGAAGTCCGCAAGCTAGAAAACAAGTTCTCAGGATTGGAATTTCATCATGTTTTCTGTGACAACAACGTAGCTGCTGACGTATTATCAAAAATGGGCTCAACTCGTGCAGAAGTTCTAGCAGGAATTTTTGTACACGAGCTCCATAAACCATCCATACCAGAACAAATCATACAACCAATCGAGAAGACTACCAAAATCAATCGGGAGATCATGATGATAGAGGTCGACTGGAGATCACCCTTCATCGACTACATCAAAGATCATAAGTTACCATCTGACAAAAATCAAGCTGAGCAAATTTCCCGATGAGGAAAAAATTATGTTCTAGTCGGAAACAAGCTCTACGAAAAAGTGCATCATCAGGGGTACTTATGAAATGCGTAACCCAAGAGGATGGCCAAGAAATCTTAGAAGAAATACACAAAGGGATCTGTGGTAACCACGCATCTTCACGAACAATCATAAATAAAGCTTTCAGAGCAGGCTTCTACTGGCCCATGGCGTTGGCCGATGCAAAACAATTAGTTTGTAAATGCCAAGGGTGTCAATTCTTCACTAAACAACAACACGTCCCCACCTACAAACTAATCACAATTCCTCCAACATGACCTTTTGCTTGCTAGGGGCTAGACCTGATAGGACCACTCCAACTGCGCCAGGAGGTTTCAACCGAGTACTCGTGGCCATCGACAAGTTCACCAAATGGATCGAAGTCAAACCCATCACTTGCCCCAAGGCAGACCGAGTCCTCGACTTCTGGGACGAAATCGTACACCGTTACGGTTTTCTGAATAGAATAATCACCGACTTGGGATCCAACTTCAACAACCACGATTTCTGGGAATATTGCAAGAATAGTGGAATTGACATCCGATACGTCTCAATTGCTCACCCACGAGCCAATGGACAAGTCGAGCGTGCCAACGGCATGATACTCAAAGCACTCAAGAAAAGGCTACATGACATCGGCAACACAAAAGGAGGCAAATGGCTCAAAGAACTACCTAATGCCCTGTGGGGACTACGAACCTAACCATGTAAGTCTAACGGGTTCTCCCCCTATTTCCTTGTATATGGGTCAGAAGCTATCCTCCCCGCAGATGTCATGTGGCACTCTCCTGCAGTCGAACAATACGATGAAGGAATAGCAGAAGAAACAAGACAACTGGATCTAGATAGTCTGGAAGAAGCAAGATGCACAGCCCTAATACAATCAGCCAGATACCTCGATGGGCTAAGACGCTACCACGACCGCAATATTACGGAGCGATCTTTTAACTTAGGCGACATGGTCCTCAAACGAATCCAAGACACATCAGGGTTGCACAAACTCAACTCGCCATGGGAAGATCCCTACATCATATCCAAGGTCACAGGACCCGGATCATACAAACTACAAGAACTCACAGGCGAACAAATACCAAATTCCTGGAATATAGAACATCTCTATCGCTACTACCCATAGTAGACAATGTACTCAGGCCTTCGCCCCAAGTCGCTCAAACAAACACTTATTGTCAGCTACTCGGAGCCTTCAGCTAGACAAACTCCAACGTTCCGCTCTCCAACTCAACTTTATCAAAATCCCGACGAGACACTAGGCTATTTACAAGTTACTCAAAACTCTCCGACTACTGATGCTCTACTCTCGATACACAACTTGACTTTATCAAGACCAGTTCATCAAAATACTTGCAGGCATCAAAGCCTCAATACGAGTTCCAAACTTCAAAGGGTAAAGCAGATCTTTACTCAAGATTGCTTCAAATAGGACAAAATTTTGAAGTTACATGTGACTACTCATAACGAGAGTAAGGGTTCTACAAATACAATATAGCAGCACAGCAAAGACTACAAGCAACTGCCTACTGGCAGTCTGCAGATAAGCCTCAGGCTTTTACTATATCACAATGATACACAGGCCTGGCGACTACTAAAACATAAAAAGTGTAAGCAACATCAAAAGGAAGGGCCTGCACGAAAAGAAGTTGTGCAAAATACAGCCACATCCAGGTCCTCCTCCGAAGCAACACCAGGAGCTCCTTCACCGCCGCTACCTCGATAGCAGCAACGATGAATCCCGAGCATAGCATAAAGGAGAAGAAGACCAAGACTGCTACCTTGCTAGCTTCGGCGAGCCGTCCCACACTGCATGCCACACCTCCACCTCTAATAAGAGAGCCGGACAAAGACCGCGGCACTCATCACCCATCACTCGCGAGTGATAGGAAATCACTCGACTTTTACCGAGTCCTATTTAAGCAAAGCAGCTACTCGAGATCCTATCATACTAGTATTCGGAACAAAGGAACCTAGGATCATGCAACTAGAGTTTCCAGACAACTCCTGTAAACGTAAATGCACACACATAACAATAGAAGGCATGCACAAGTTTAGAAAAACCGGGTTATACTCTAGGGCTTGCCTTCAAGCGGGGCGGTAGCGAACTGGTCCTTGATGTGCACGGGCTCAACTCTTGCAGGCGGCGGCTCAGCTACAGCTTCATCTTCTGGTGCCGGGTGCGTCTGCGAGATTCAGCTCTACACTGTGGCGGATCCACCTCGGATTAGCCTGATTAAGGTACGGTTAAGTCGCCTAATATGCGACACTCATGCCTTAGTCAAGTTAACACGAAGTGCCGTCGGATTTCATCCGATTTGACCACTTAATAGGACCGAAATAGCAAACTCACACGAAGGTGAGCGGTTCTAGAGAATACAGCAGGTCCACCAAAGATTAACAAGTTGATACACACTTGGTTGCAAATCAGAGTTTAACAAGTTCTGAAAGAAAACAACAGAAGGTAAAACGAGCGGAAGCTAAACGTAGGGGTCGGACGTCCTTGGTGAGGCCAGCCAAGACATCAGTGATCCCCTTCCTCGCCGTCCAAGGAGGGATCCCACTCGACCGTCCAACCCGGAGGGAGCTGGGGTGGCCAAGTGCCAACAGGAACAAGCTCGGGAGTGGCGACTTCACCTAAAAAGAAAGCCACAAACAAGGCTGAGCTGCTAAGCTCAACAAGACTTAACCGACCGAACATGCAAGGCTCTCTGGCCGAGGGGCTGGTTTTCCAAAAGCGCTACAGTGGGTCCTTGCTTTCAAGTTTTAGCTCAAGTTCTAAGTTCATTAACCGGTCTATGTTGGCAACTTACTCTAAACAACCATAGTTTTTCAACAACAAAGAATAGAACAAGCATCAGGTTCATAGCATCATCATGTTCCATCTTTTTACTCAGTGTAGCATAGCAATCAAGCAATCTCAAACTGTGAGAGGAAGACGAATCAATTCGAGTTTCTTAACCATGCATGGCGAACCTAATCTCACGACATCCGCGCACCACAAAGGTCGCTTCCTATGTCGGCCGTCCCCATCAACTCCCAGGCACGTGTCAGGTCCAAACTTCCCTTGGCATGTGTTGGCGCTATAAATCGGTCAACCGAATCCCAGCGACCGACACACGACCCGGGAGAATCTGCTTAGCTCCTGTTCGGGTGAATGCCCTGGTGCGGTTCGCGCGGCGTGCCAGCCAATCTGACCTGTTGATTGGCAAGGAAGAACACGTGTCAAATTCAGAAACTACGATCGGCTAAGTTTCCGATCGAGAGAAGCTTATCGGCGGGTCAGCCGATTTACTATGGTAATGAAATCGGCTATAAGACAGCACGATCCCTGTAGCCTTGTAGATAGAAAAATACTGAAGTAATCGGTACAAGGCACGTAATAACAGCACTAGGAAAAGATCTAATCGGCAACAGATAGATCTGGCAACAGAAAGTAATGAAAGCCAATACTACCGATTCCTAGCGGGATAACGGGTGATAAAAACTAGGAAAACAGGTAAAAACCTATGAATCTAGTCGATATCGATAACTGATGAATAAATCTAAACGAAACAACAGCGATGCGCCGGAAGTTAAAGCTTAGATATTACTCGATAAACGAAACTTACAGAATCGGCCGGAGATCAAGATGATGCAGCCCTGCCAACCCGCACGAACTCGTGAGAAAGAAAAGTAACGGCGAAGTCGCCTGCTCGAAAGTAAGTATGAAGAATAAAGTAACTTGTTGTATTGATTGATTGTTGTGTTTACAGATTTACAAAGGTAGCTATTTATAGCCCCGTACAAATAATCTTCTTAACCGACTAGAACTCTATCTCTAATTCAAACAGAAAACAAATATCTACAAGCACAATCCGTGCTAAACTAATTACCCCACGCTTCGTGGGTTGAACTCCATCTTATCCCTCTATCTTTCCAAGCCCATACAGGCCCACCTTAGTCCATTTTCCTGATCGGCCGATTTCTTATCAGCAAAGGATTGCCGATTGGGAACCTGGCGCATTCACCCTGAAGCGAAGTAAAAGCTACTGACCGATTCCGCACTATAGCACCTTTTGGCCGATTTCCATCCGTACTTCCTCGCCTTCTTTCCTCTTTGGCGCCGATTCTACTGGTGACAAAATCCGGCGTCAACACATGCCCCCCAGTTTCGGAGTAAAACATAGTCTTTTACTTTGAAATTCTTTATAACCTCCCCTCCGAAACGGCCGCAGTGAAAAATATCCTTCCGTTTCGCGGTCTCCCGGCTGATCATTGCAATTTTTGAAACGGGCGCCCATGACAGCCACTACCCCGAAAAACTCGATGCGCCGGCGCGGTGAAAATTCCATCTTTACCCTTTCCTCAGGCACCCTATAAATATCATTTCACCGCGACTCATCTTCAAGCTCACATTTCTTTTTCCAACGCGCGCACCTCCTTCTTTCTTCAATCTTGCCATCGAAGTCTTCCAGTTTCAGCTCCAATCACTTCTTCCCCTTTCCCTTCAATGGCGACTCCCTCCGGCAATTCCCCAGCACGCGATGCTCCAGGGACAATGCCCCCGGTGGAGGTAGCGACGGCCGTCACTTCTTCAACAGATGCAAGGGCTTCATCAGAAATCCCAATGGCGGTTCCCATCACAGCCCCATCATCCGCGCCAACGTCGACGGCCACGCCGATTACTCAGAACTTTATCCCGGAGGTAAATACCGAATCCCCTCCTTATCGGCAATATTTCAGATCTACTCCTTACATTCCTATACCCCTTTTCCTTTTTAGGCGGTTAGAGATAGAATTACCATTCACCTCACGGATAGTCCTGGCCTTGTTTGCCTTGGTCCCATGGGAAACCCAGATCCGGCGATTCTTATAGATTCGGAAACTGATCGGATACCTTTCAAACGGTCCGATATGAACTTAAATCAATGGGCAAGCACTTTTAGATCCTGGCCGAACGAAACCCCAGGTTGGAGGGAATGGTACCAACGGGTGGTCGCGTCAAGGAGCGTCTCATGGGATGAGCTCAAAATCGGCCAATGTATCAACCTTTCCCTGTCGCAAATGGAGAAAAATGAGCCGCTAGTGATGGCAGCTTCCTATTTTTGGTCTGACGCACTCAATGCGTTCTTATTTGGACATGGTCCTATGACCCCCACTCTGGCCGATGTGGTCCTCTTGACCGGCTTAGACATATCTTCCCCTGACACGCCTTTCCAACTTCTGACCGTACCGTCGCATCGGCTGGACACAAGAGGAATCGGTGGCTGGAAGGGCTTTATTAGTGATAACAAGAAGACCGATACTGTTGATAACAGGGAGCACACCGCTTTCCTGATGATGTGGCTGGAAAAGCACCTTTTCTGTGGAAGAGCCGCCGGCCCAACAACCAACACCCAATCTTTAGCCGAGGCACTGTCCAAAGGTAGCCACATTCCTCTCGGGAAACATCTTCTGGGTGCAGTGTATCACATGCTCCACCAAATCGGCACAAAACTTTCCAAGGGAGAACCAATCGGCAACCCAGGTGGGCCTTGGTGGTTTGTTAATCTATGGTTGAACCTCTATATGAGCAGGATCACCCGGCAGCCAGTGGACCACATGATGTTCCCCAATATTGAATCGGCGGAAGACCCTACCGAGCGTCGCCGATGCATGTCTTATGGCGAAGCAGCGTCAGCTTTTCCAGGTTGTGCGTATTCTGCTACAAAAGTAGCCGAGTACTTTCGGTGCTTCTATAATGGATTCAATGAGGATGCTACTATCTGGTTTCCATACCAGCGAGATATCCCAGTCTTCGAGCTCCCCTCTTGCTTCGACTCGACTTCTGTCCGGTTTGATGAAGATCTTTATGAAGAATTGATTAAACCAGGACTTTTACCGGCCAACTTCTTTTCGGGGAAAAATGCCCCTACATATGAGTTCTACAACCCATCTACTGCTGCTCGACAATTCGGCATGGGTCAATTGCCGATACGGGTGTATTTTGCTGGCCGAATCAAGTTCAGAGAAGCGCTTAAAACTGGCCTGGATTATTGTCGGCTGCGAGACCGAATTCCGGACTCCAGTACGATTAATTTGAATGAATGGCTATTATATCCATTTGCCATCCAGCCTTTCAAGCTTTGGTGGGCCGAATGGAAGCAATTCTTATTCTGCAATTCAGCATCGGCATACTGCAACCTTCTAGATCCGGCCAACATTGATCCTAACGCCAAGGTATTTCTGATTACCGACTTTATTCTTTTCAACTCAATTGAGCACTAATGATTTCATTGTTCCTTTAGGCCGGGAATCAAGCCCCTCCAACGCACAGCCGCAGTGGTCGGCTAATAGAGAGCTATCCGTACACCACTTACCCTCTTATCGGCTATGACGCTCCGTCAGTTGACATGATTGCTGGCCGATCGAAGAAAGTTCACAAGAAGGTCGTCAAGAAAACCAGTCGCCGAGTTCGGGCTCGTACGGAATCGGTGGACCCTCCTGTGCCCGCATCGGTAGAAATCTTGACTGCACCGCCCCAGGCCACACAGAGTGCTGATACTCAGGCCATTACACAAGCCGGAGCGGCTGCCGCCTCACTACTGCTGGAAGCTTTACAAGTGAGTTCAAGCTTTGCCATTTCCGATTTGTCAACTCGGTATTAACTCTCGTTAACTTTGTGCTTCTTAGGGTTCCTCTATAGAAATGCCACAGTCGGCGACAACTCGACCGGATGCCAATGCGCCCCTGCCTTCATCCATTGAGGTACGGTACTTATCTTATGGACTCCCTTCGGGTATTTGCATAACATGTTTAACCGATTCCTCGACGCAGACCATCGGCACACCAAGCGTTTCTCGACAACCGATTTCTTCCCAGGGAGCTGGTCCGAGCACCGTGCCGATTATTGTAGAGTCCTCTTCATCGGATGAACCTACGGTACAGGCCACTGATCAAAACATAACGGCTTTACCAGCGCAGCACGAAGAAATTCGTTTTAAACTGGTAAATTCTTAAACCAGCTTTCAAACAGCCGATTTGTTCTGTTCCCCTGCCGATTCACGCTTTTTCTTTATTCTCTCAGGAACAAGACTCCCCCAACAACAGCCTCTTTTCCTTCGCAGTCGCTCTCTCTGATGATGAGGAGACCTCATCCCGCCAAGTTGCCTTAAGCTCCGTCCCTGACGACGTCCGGGCTAAGCTTACCAATATCCGATCCCTCCTTCAAGGGGATATCGGCCGATTGGTAGAAGACGCTTCGCCGATTCGGCAGCTTTTTAGTGACGTCAGCGGACGAGTACCAGAGGAAGCGGAAGAGGCCTTGGCGCCGGCGGCCTTTATTGAATCGATGAGGATTCCCGTCTTCAGAGCCCTTCGTCATATGGCCGATCGCGCGAAACTGGCCAAGACCCGTGAAGATGAAAGTGCTTTCAAGCATCAGGCCCAAGAAGCGAATCGGCGGATCCATGTCCTGGAAGATTCACGGCCGGCGATCATCAGTGAAATAGATCGCCTCAAACGACGGAGGGCGGACCTTGCCAAAGAGATGGAGCAAGTAACCAAGGCAATCAGCGCCGAAGAGAACAAACTTCAAGAGTTACCCTCGGCTATTGCCGATTTGACCAGGGAGAGGCAGCGTTTTGCTCAGGAGGCTCTGAGACTTCATCGCATCGCATCGGAGGTCCCTGGATCGGCAGAAGAAGACCAACGGGTTCTTGACTCTGCCGATCAGATCCGGCGTCGGGCCATCACGGCTATCGATACCCTTTTGGGTAATCTGTAAAACACTGACCGCTTTGTACGAACATTTACTGTCTTCTTTGACCGACCCTTCGCGACGTCTTCTATTTACTGCCTCCCTTATTACCGATGGGACGTGGCCTTATCAGATTTCCACGTATTCTCCCCATAAATATCGACTTCGGCGCCTCCTCCCGATAGCATCGATCTGGCTCCCATTTCGCCTTTCCTCTTTCTCTTATCGGCGCAACTACTTCGTCATGGCCTCGTCGTCGTCCTCTTCTGTCAACCAGGTGACGCTCCGTCTTCTCCTCTTAGATCTTTAGGAAAAGAATGCGCCACCTTATTCCTTCTTTGTTTCAGCCTCAACGCCTTAGTCCGGAGCTCGTGCGTGCCATCGAGTGCATTCATTCGGACGACCCTTTGACCCCGGAGGACAAGGCTCTGATCCTGGTTCATCAAGAGGAGCTCCAAGACCACATTACTGCAGATGCTCGTGTAGTCTTGGATGCCGTGGTGAACGAAAGCCGTCGCCGATCTCTAATTATGAGGGGTCGTTGCCGTGACGCTCCTGGAGATGACGTCGCTTCGGCAGCCCGCACGATCCTAGGCTTCTTGGAAAGGAATGGCGGCCAGCGGTCTACCGATCGGGTTCGCCTGCTTCCTCGGCCCGTCATTCTTGCAGCGCCAGAGGCCTCGCGCCTTCGAGCTGAGTCGGAGAAGAATGACAAGGCATCCCAAAAGAAGAACAATTAGTTCGTTTTTTTATATTTTTGTTCTAAGGGCGACTTAGTGTTTTGTCGGCCATGTAATCTGTCGCCCGTACCGAATGCATGTAATCGGCTATTCCGGTCGACTTTATGTATATCTCAAAACCGAATAGTATCGGTCATGTACGATTATGTTGATTCCTTAGGCACCGACCCATATACTTGGGTAATATCTTTTTAAGTACCTCCCATTCAGAGCTCTAGTGAATTCTTCTCCTTCTATTGTTTCTAAGATATAGGCATTCCCTGGAGCGCATCTGCCGATTTTATACGGCCCTTCCCAGGTAGGAGACCATTTGCCGAATTTAGGATTGACTTTGACCTTTTTATCGTACCACCTGGCCACTCTCTTTTTATTCTCTTCGATACTTATCAGAGCCCTTAGTCGCTGACCGGCCACATCATCAAGTTCTTCCTTCATCAGAGATGAGTAGTCATTGGCTGACAATTGGTCCTGAAGTAAAATGCGCCTTGATCCTGCCCTCGACTCCCATGGAAGTACTGCATCGTGACCGTATACCAATTGATAGGGAGATAACTTGGTGGCCCCATGACAGGCCATTCTGTATGCCCACAGGGCTTCGGTCAAACATAGGTGCCACTTCTTCGGGTATTCTTCAATCTTCCTTTTGATCAACTTGATTATTCCTTTGTTGGAAGATTCTGCTTGACCATTGGCTTGAGCGTAATACGGAGAAGAATTTAGTAATTTGATGCCCATATCGGTCGTAAATTCCTCAAATTCTCCCGATGTGAACATTGTCCCTTGATCGGTTGTTATAGTTTGAGGGATACCGAATCGGTAGACGATGTGATCTCTTACGAAATCGGCCATGATAGCCGAAGTCACGGTCCTTAGTGGGATTGCCTCCACCCATTTGGTGAAATAATCGGTAGCAACCAGAATAAACTTGTGCCCTTTGCTCGATGGTGGATAAATTTGGCCGATAAGGTCTATTCCCCACCCTCTGAACGGCCATGGTTTGATGATGGGATTCATGGCCGATGCGGGTGCACGCTGGACATTTCCAAATTTTTGGCACTCCTGACAACCCTTATAATATTTGAAACAATCTTCGAGGATCGTAGGCCAGTAGTACCCATTGTTTCTGATCATCCACTTCATCTTATGTGCTGATTGGTGAGCTCCGCATACCCCTTCATGGATTTCTCCCATTAGAGTCTTAGCTTCTTCTGTCCCAAGGCATTTAAGAAGAACACCGTCGATCGTTCGGTAGAATAGATCATCTTCGAGCAATACGTACTTGGTAGCGTGAAAGCGCACTCGTCGTTCCACCTTTTTAGCCGGATCCTTCAGGTAATCGGCAATTTCTTTACGCCAATCGTCAGCTGCAAGCTCTAAGGCCATGGCGCCCGGAATCGGCCGATACCCAGACGCGTGTTGAGCGAGTCTGTTTGCTTCCTCGTTGCGGTCTCTTGGGACGTGCTCGATTGTTGCTGATCTGAATTCTTTTAAAAGCTGTAAGCAATCTTCGTGATGAATTCGTAATATGTCATCTTTGCACTCAGCCCTTCCGGTTAGTTGATCCACAATTAGCATCGAATCTCCGAAGACCTCAACAGAATCGGCCTTGATTTCCCTCAATAATCGTAAGCCTTTTAATACGGCTCTGTACTCCGCTTGATTGTTTGTGGCGGCGGTTTCTATCGGCAGAGAAAAATCATATCTTGCCCCCCGAGGCGATATGAGAACGATGCCGATTCCTGATCCGACTCCACATGATGACCCATCAAAAAATAACTGCCAAGGCGCTAGCTCCACGAAGGCGATCTCCGGCCCACAGTGTTGGGCGACGAAATCGGCCATGACTTGACCCTTGACGGCTTTTGCCGATTCATACCGTAGGTCAAACTCTGATAAAGCTAAAATCCATTTACCGATTCGCCCTTTCAATATCAGCAGTGACAGCATGTATTTTACTACATCATCTTTGCATACGACTATACACTCTGCCGACAGTAGATAGTGTCTGAGTTTGGTGCACGAAAAGTAAAGACACAAACACAAACGCTCTACTGGAGGATATCTTGTTTCGGCATCCAGGAGTCTTCTACTAACGTAATAAATCACCCGTTCTTTGCCTTCAAACTCTTGGACTAGAGCCGACCCAATAGCTTTTTCATCGGCTGATAAATATAGTTTAAACGGCTTACCCGTTTGAGGGGGAACCAGGACTGGGGGCGAGACCAAGTATCGCTTGATGTCTTCTAACGCCTTGCGCTGTTCTTCTCCCCATATAAATTCTTGGTCTGGCTTCAACTTCAGAAGTGGCGTGAACGCCTGAATCCGTCCAGATAGATTAGATATAAATCTTCTGATGAAGTTTACCTTGCCGATTAGAGACTGTAGCTCAGTTTTGTTCTGTGGGACGACGACTTTGTTGATAGCTGCTATGGTCTTCTGATTGACTTCAATGCCTCGTTCGTGCACCATGAATCCTAAGAACTGTCCGGCGGAGACGCCGAAAGCGCATTTGTTGGGATTCATCTTAAGACCATGTTTTTTGGTACACTCTAGGACCCTTCGCAAATCGGCTAGGTGTTCCTCGTGGCTTTTGGACTTGACCACAACGTCATCGATGTAGATCTCCACCAGGAGGCCGATGAGTTTGTGGAAAATATAGTTCATGGCCCTCTGATATGTAGCACCAGCATTCTTCAAGCCGAAAGTCATCACCACCCACTCGAATAGACCAAGATGGCCAGGACATCTGAAAGCCGTTTTGGGTATGTCTTCTTCGGCCATGAGTATTTGATTGTATCCGGCATTTCCATCCATGAAGCTAATAATTTTGTGCCCCGCGGCAGCGTCGATTAATACATCGGCCGTAGGCATGGGGTAGCCATCCATCGGTGTAGCCTGATTAAGATTCCTGAAATCGACGCAAACGCGTAGCTTCCCGTTTTTCTTGTATACTGGCATGATATTAGAAATCCACTCGGCATAACGACATTGCCGAATAAATTTTGCTTCAATTAGCCGAGTTATTTCGGCTTTTATGTCTGGTAAAATTTTAGGATTGCATCGCCGTGCGGGTTGTTGGTACGGCCGATACCCTGGTTTTATGGGTAGCCGATGTTCAACAATAGATCGATCTAATCCGGGCATCTCGTGATACTCCCAAGCAAAACAATCCTTGAATTCTCTTAATAAGTTTGTCAATTTACACTTATACTCTGGATCTAAATTTGCACTAATAAAAGTCGGCCTTGGTTTGGTCCCGTCACCTAAATCTACCATCTCCAATGAATCGGCCGACGTGAATCCATGTCCCAGCTTCCCGTCTTCTCGGGCGAACTGATCCATCTATTGCGCTTCTTCGGAGCCGACTGCTTGGATCGGCTGTAGGCCAAAATCGGTGACCTTCAGGAAATCAGTTTCCCACACCCTACCTGATATGCACCTGACGGTTTCGCAGCTCCATTGCTGTGCGTCGGCTGCTGCGATGCTGTACGCGGAGTCGGCTTTGACCACCTCGATGTTGTCGCCGACCCATTGCACCAGGCATTGATGCATAGTTGACGGGATGCAGCAGTTTGCGTGTATCCAGTCTCGGCCAAGAAGCATATTATAGGACCCTTTGCCATTAATGACGAAACACGTGGTAGGAAGGGTCTTACTGCCGATGGTGAGGTCGACGCAGAGGGCGCCGCGAGCGTTTGACACCTTGCCTTCGAAGTCCTTGAGCATCATGTCCGTCCTGGTTAGGTCGTCGTCGCTCTTTCCCAGCTTTCGGAGTACGGCATACGGCATGATATTGACGGCAGCTCCTCCGTCGACCATCAATCTAGTGAGGGGGCGACCGTCAACATGCCCTTTAAGGAACAATGCCTTCATATGTTGTCGTTCGTCGTCTTCGGGCTTTTCGAACGTGGCCATCATTGGTTCTAAAACCAACCGTGCTGTTTGTTCCTCTATCGCCGACACGTCCTGTTGATCGGCAGGGGTCATAAACTCCATCGGCAATATGAAAACCATACCGATTTCGGCTGCCGATTCATCGCCTGCCGATTCGTCGTTCCCCTTGTCGTTTCTTTTGGGGCGCCACACCCGAGGCCTTCCTTCCTTCTTGTCCATCGCGCTCTCTTCTTCTCGCTGTTCCCATTGGCGGAGGCGTTGGACTCTCCGTTTTTGTGATTTGGTTAAACCGTCGGGGCACCATCTGGGGTTTATTGGCCTCCCTTCTTTCCCGGCGCGTTCCCATTCCGGTTTGCGTCCTAACGGGTTCTCGTCTGTTACCCGAGCATCGGCCATGTCTTCGAGCCGGCTGTGAACGCTGGCTTTGCTATTTGATTGATCGTGTCGGTCGGTCCTGCCCCCCTGCCTATTATGGCTTCTACCTTCTGACCGATCATATCGGTCACTTCTGCCCCCCAGCCGATCACGCATGGAAGGGCGCTGATCATCTGGGTTGCGCCGATTCCTGCTGATCGGTTCTGGCCTTCCGTCTCTGGAGCGAGACCTTGTGAACGGCCGATTGCTTCGATAGGGACCGTTGCACTCTGGGCAAGTATCGGCTGATGGAAGCCTGAGGTTATTTTCCCAACAATGGATGAAGAATGGGCATCTCCAGTGTTCCTCGTGCCGACGCATTGCTTCCTCTCGGGACCTCAATCGTTCATGTTGGCGTTGGTATTTTTGGAGCAGGAACTGGGAAGTAATGCGTGGTCCTTCTGACTCACCGTCATCGGCCTCCATCCGTCGCTTTCCCTTGATGTCTTCAGACGTGACTTGATTCCTGGGATCGACAGCGCCACTCCTTTTTGCCGATTCGGACGTCAGCACTTTTGTCTGGAGGGGATTCTTACCCGTATCCACCATGTTGGTAGGAAAAGGGTGTTGATCAATCTTCATTGGTTTGGCCGGTTTTGCCGGCACTTCAAATTTGAGTCTGCCTTGCTCAATGGCCGACTGTATTTGTTGCCTGAAGATTTTGCACTCGTTGGTATCATGTGACGTGGCATTGTGCCACTTGCAATACTTCATCTTCTTCAATTGTTCGGCAGAGGGTATTGTGTGGTAAGGCGAGAGTTTAATCTGTCCTTCCTGGAGTAGAAGATCGAAGATTTTGTCAGCTTTAGTTGTGTCGAAACCAAATGCTTCCGGCTCCTTTTTGCCGAACGGGCATGATATCGGCTTCTTTCCTTTAATCCACTCTGCAAGTCCGATGTCGGCGTCTTCCTCATCCTCTAATTCTTCCAGGAACGCCACTTTCTTCTGGAAATTTCTTCTTGGATCGAATGGACGCACCTCCTGCCCGGACAATCGGTGGACAATCTGGCTCAGGCTCTCGAACTCTTGTGAAGCATATTTCTCCTTAATGTGTGGCAGCAGGCCTTGAAAAGCTATATCGGCCAACTGCGCATCGGTTAGAGCCAAGGAGTAGCATTTGTTCCTGATCTCCCGAAATCTTTGTATATACGAGGGTATCGGCTCATCACTTCTTTGCCGCAGGCTAGTCAAATCGGACAGCTTCATTTCATGGACCCCAGCATAGAAGTACTTGTGGAATTGTCTTTCCAAATCGGCCCATGTGATAATTGAGTTTGGTGGCAAAGTAGTGAACCATTGGAAGGCCGATCCAGACAAGGATGACGAGAACAGCCGTACCCGTAGGGCATCTTGCGTAGCTGCCTCCCCACATTGGATGATGAATCTATTCACATGTTCTACGGTAGACGTATCATCCATCCCCGAAAACTTGGTAAAATCAGGAACTTTGTACCGATGGGGAAACGGCAACAAGTCATACGTAGATGGGTATGGTGTCCTGTAGGTGTACGTTTGCACCTTCGGCTTCAGGCCGAATTGTTCTTGCATTACCTCCGCGATTTGCGCCGACCAATCTGGTTGTTGCTGGGGAATAGTTGGCGGTGGGATCGGCACATGCTGATAAATCGGAGGTTGAATAAAAGGAGGTTGATGAAAAGGTGGTATCTGAGTATAAGCCGGCGGTGTAGTAAAGGACGGCTGTTTGTAGGCACCACTTGCTTCATCATATAGCATGATCTCTGACGTCTTGTTGACCTCTGGAGCGATAGACTGGTATGGTGGTATGATCGGCCGAGTGGCCGTTTGGGAGGGTGTCTGGAACGGAGGATTTCCTTGACTGACCGATTGATTTAAACCGGTCGTGTTTACAGGCGTCCTCCAGGGCAGAGGGATGACTGGAGGGAGTGGTGCAGAGGACGATTGGGTAGAACCATATCCCAAAGGAGTTGATGACGTAGAAGCACCATACCCTCCGAAAGAGGATTGGATCGGCTGAGAAGCCTGATAAGCCTGATTTGGTGGAATCGGCTGAAAATACGTAGGTCCCCTGTACCCTTGTGGTATACCTCCGGCGAAGGAGTTGACAACAGCATTGTGCACCATGTTTGAAAGTACCGGGGATTGGTTGATGAAGGCGTGATGAAGAGATTGCTGAATCATATCGGACATTTTGTCCGAATCTTCTGAAATCGTGATCTGGCGAGGAGTAGGGAAAGGAGACTTTTTAACAGTTTCCCCGCTCCTGGAACGACTGAAGGATTTCAAGCAAGTTTTTCGGACTTGCTCCAAATACTGATTCAGATCTTCTTTTTGGTCGTCCTTTAGATCTGCTTCCGTCACTTCGATGACGTTATCTTCGGAGACTTCAGCAGCTTTCGACATGACAGCGGTTGTAATGGTCCCACCGGGCGTGCCAAAAGTGTGTTGGCGCTAGAAATCGGTCAACCGAATCCCAGCGACCGACACACGACCCGGGAGAATCTGCTTAGCTCCTGTTCGGGTGAATGCCCTGGTGCGGTTCGCGCGGCGTGCCAGCCAATCTGACCTGTTGATTGGCAAGGAAGAACACGTGTCAAATTCAGAAACTACGATCGGCTAAGTTTCCGATCGAGAGAAGCTTATCGGCGGGTCAGCCGATTTACTATGGTAATGAAATCGGCTATAAGACAGCACGATCCCTGTAGCCTTGTAGATAGAAAAATACTGAAGTAATCGGTACAAGGCACGTAATAACAGCACTAGGAAAAGATCTAATCGGCAACAGATAGATCTGGCAACAGAAAGTAATGAAAGCCGATACTACCGATTCCTAGCAGGATAACGGGTGATAAAAACTAGGAAAACAGGTAAAAACCTATGAATCTAGTCGATATCGATAACTGATGAATAAATCTAAACGAAACAACAGCGATGCGCCGGAAGTTAAAGCTTAGATATTACTCGATAAACGAAACTTACAGAATCGGCCGGAGATCAAGATGATGCAGCCCTGCCAACCCGCACGAACTCGTGAGAAAGAAAAGTAACGGCGAAGTCGCCTGCTCGAAAGTAAGTATGAAGAATAAAGTAACTTGTTGTATTGATTGATTGTTGTGTTTACAGATTTACAAAGGTAGCTATTTATAGCCCCGTACAAATAATCTTCTTAACCGACTAGAACTCTATCTCTAATTCAAACAGAAAACAAATATCTACAAGCACAATCCGTGCTAAACTAATTACCCCACGCTTCGTGGGCTGAACTCCATCTTATCCCTCTATCTTTCCAAGCCCATACAGGCCCACCTTAGTCCATTTTCCTGATCGGCCGATTTCTTATCAGCAAAGGATTGCCGATTGGGAACCTGGCGCATTCACCCTGAAGCGAAGTAAAAGCTACTGACCGATTCCGCACTATAGCACCTTTTGGCCGATTTCCATCCGTACTTCCTCGCCTTCTTTCCTCTTTGGCGCCGATTCTACTGGTGACAAAATCCGGCGTCAACAGCATGCAATGCTCTGTTGGAGGTATGCCCTAGAGGCAATCATAGAGATGATGATATTCCATTTGTATCCATGATTTGTATGTTGTGTTCATTGAATATCCATTGAAGGCTACTTGAATTGATTTGCAATTATGTGAATTGTATGTGAAACTCTTTACTTGTATGGTTATTCTAAAGTTGTCCCTAGTCGGAATTCATGTGAGGACACACATGAATATTAGACTAGCACATGTATTAGTTGATGACTATGTTTCACAAGTCATGGACATGGAGATGTTGAACTAATAATGTGGACACATGTGGAGACATGTGTTAGGACTGACCCAACACGAGAAGTAGTTCTCTCTTTAAACAATATATACGCTTTGTCCTTAGACCTGAGATTGTCGCATGTATTCTAGATGTGGATCGACCTACTTAGGGGCTATCAAACGCTACGCCATAACAGGGTACTTATAAAGGTAGCTTTCGGGTTTGTCAAGAAGCATGCTATGAGACATGGTCAATCAAGATGGGATTTGCCCCTCTCTGATTGAGAGTGATATCTCTGGGCCCCTCGAGTGATCGGATCCGAAAATGCATGGCCATGCTACGTACGGTTAAGAGTTAACCTACAAAGGGATTCCGAATCACAGGATCGAGAAAGAGCGGTCGGCTTGAAGCTAGACCAAATATCGTGAGGCAAAGGGAATAGCATGTATATTATGTTGTGATGGTTCGTCTGATATGATCTTCGTGTGCGTATAGGAGTTGGCACGTCTTGCTAGAGGCCGCTACCGACTATTGGGCCGAGTAGGAGTACTCGGGCCATGTCTATACGTATCCGAACCCATAGGGTCACACACTTAAGGGGCTGGAAGCCCAATTTGGATCTGATCCGAGTTGGATTAGGTTTAGGAGTACTAATGGGCCTCGGATCCAGAGGCCCATCAGGAACCTCTATAAATAGAGGGGTGGGGGCGCCCTAGGGTTTACACCTTTCTGGCGAAACACGCCTGCCGCGCCTCCCACGCCCTCGCCTGTTGCAACTCGTGGATCTAGCAGTCCGGCTTGCGACGCTTCCTCCCTGCACGTGTGGATACCTTGGAGGTGTTGCGCCTGCAGCACTTGGACGAGCCATCGACGAGCCGCCGACGAGCCACGACGAGCCGACGACGAGCCGCGGCACCGGAGGCGATCTTGCTGCACGTGGGAGCTGCTGGACGTGACGTGATCGACTACGTACGACTACGTGATCGTCTTCACTGCATCGACACATATCTACATCATCCGCACCAGTAGTGCGTCGAGTGGTAATCCCGTGATCCTTATACGGCAGTTCTTCCTGGTTATACGCGGTAGAAATTTTGATTTACGCTAGTGTAGCCAACCTCGTATCCCACATGCTCCACAGTCCCGGTCTCTATCGTACTGTGACCGCACTTGCACCCACATGATGCACCATGGGAACCTCGTTCCAGGGATAGCAGGGGTATAAGCCACGCCCTAGTTCAATCAGGTACTAGGCTTCCCCATCCCATACTAGGTATGAGATTAGTACTTTCAAACACTTGATCCCGAACACCAACACTTTCCGACCTTAGCAACTTCATATAGATAGACAGGGCAATCCACCGACCACCAAAGGAGTTCAACATGCCCTGCCCCATCCATCGTCCTTATAGTTGTAACCAGAAGAAGAACAACCAACTCCTATAACTCGTGAGTGACAGGAAATCACTCAACTTTTACCGAGTCCTATTAAACAATGCCACTACTCGGACTCATCGGCTAGTGTTCAGATCAAGGGAAACTAAGTCATGCATCTATGGTTTCACACAACTCCTGCACTTAAATGCACATACAACAAGGAAGGCATGTGTAAGTTTAGAGAAAATGGGTTTATGCTCCGGGGCTTGCCTTCAAGCGGAGGGGAGGGAAACTGGTCCTCAAAGGGCTCTGCTATAGCTCCTGCGGTCGGCGGCTCAGCTACTGCTCCGTCTTCTTGCACCGGGTGCAGCTCGTAGATGCCGTCGGCGAGATTCAACTCTACACGAATGCAAATGCAAGAGTTAGCACTTAGACGGTTAATTCAACAACAACACTTGCAAGCTTTTAGCCCAGAAACTAGTAGCAAAAGCTACGGAAAAAGTATGGAGGTTCAAGCTTCAGTGGATAGAGAACAAGACCAAGGGTCGGACGAACAGAGGGGTCGGACGAGATAGAAAAAGGGGTCGGACGAACAGAGGGGTCGGACAAGACAGAAAAGGGGTCTTACGAACAGAGGGGTCGGACGAGATGGAAAAGGGGTCAGGCGAACAGAGGGGTCAGCAGCTTACCTTCGGTTTATAGGTGAAGCTTTGGGATCGGGAAGGAGCGGACTTGGGTAGCGGTGAAGTCCGGTGGTACTCCGGCGGCAGCGGTGCTTCTTGCGGACAGCAAGCAAGCTCCAGTCACAGTGCGGAGGAGCAAGCGGTTGGGTGGATTGGGGAAGGCGGTGTTGAGCGGAGAGGAGAGTTCCTCAGGAACTTAAGCGGTGGCGCTTTGAGCACAAATAGAGAGCAAGGCGGGAGGGCAGTGATGGCGAAGGGGAACTCTGGTGGGGCTTCGGCATTCCCTTTTATAGCCGTGCGGACGAGAGAGAGAGTTGGGGCGGCGCGAAGACCGGGAAGAAACGATGGAGTGCGCTGCCGGGGCGGCGATTGAGCAACGCGGGCGGTGGAGCAGGACTTCGGGGATGACACCGGCGGTCATTGGGCACCAGCGACAGGGTGGCGTAGGCGCAGTTCTGCCGGTGGTTGAGATTTGGCAGAGGTGGGTGTCGTCGTGCGGTGGATCTGATGGAAGTGACCGGGGAAACAGCGCTAGAAGCGAGAGCGCACAGGTGTGAAGACAGGCGGGCGGTGGTCGTGCGGGTGAGCGCGGAGCAACAGACTGTCGGGGCGCTGCTCTGACAAAGCGGGAAAGGGACTGTCGCGGCCGGGGTCTGGTTGGCGATGGAGGAATTGTCGCGTAGCGCAGTCCGGGTAGCACGACTGTGGAGGGGCGGCGAAAAAGGCGGGAGGCATCGGGCTCCGCAGCTGGGGGTCCGGCGAGGTGATGATGGGCGTGAGCTGCGAGAAGCTGCAGAAAGGGTAGCAGGGGAGCTTCCGCTGTGATTGGGGAAGGGGGCACGGATATCCATCCGGTCGCGGCCGGCGACGAGGCGGAGCGGCGGGTGTCGGAGGAAACGTGCCACGCGGCGGAGAAACTCTGAGGCGGGCAGCTACTCGAGTGCGTCTGTCGCGGGAGATCTGGGGGGAAAGATTTTGTGGGTCCACCGGTCAGTCTCAGTTGGTCCACTGCTCAGATTGAAGGGAGGCGTTGTGGGAAGACTTAGAAGATCCGGCGGTGTGGCTTTTGGGGTCGGTAGGGTCGGAACTGGGAAACGGTAAAGAGGGGTCGGTTCTCAGGGGTCGGGTCCAGACTGGAGGTTGAGCACTTGTACTAGGGAAATGCTGAGATAGGGGATTAGGGACTCAGATTAAGATTAACTCGAGAGATTTGGGGTCGGTTGTCACACCGGTGTTCCTCCAAACTTTGGAGCCTTGAATCTCCAAATCCACCATGTTTTTGAACTCGGTCAAATTACAAAAGTTGGACCCTAGTTTGTGTGCTACAACTTGTGTAAAGGGAGTCAACGTGGCGCGGTTTGAAAATTGGGAGATCGAGAGGCTTGAAGATGGGCCCGGCAAAGGATCTCACGGATCTGTCAGCCAGACAGTGCCAGAGCACGCGTGCGCCGCGCTCCAGAGCGCCGCCGCCGCTTGGTGTGACCTCGCTGGCGAGCGCTGCCTCGCCCAGTCGCCGGCCGCGACAAGATGGGTTGACGCGGCTCGCTCCCCAATCGCGCGCGACGACGACCCGCGGTCCTCTGCTCTGTCCCGTCTCGTCTCGCTCGAGGCCTCGCCTGCAAAGCCAGGCACACTGCCCACAGATCCGCCGTCGCCCCGGCCACTCTGCGACCAAAGAGCGGCCGCTGTCGCGCCGGTGCCACCTCACCTCCCGCGCGCATCCGCCCCACCAGGATCTCCGGCCGTGCGCCCCAATGCCTTTCAGCCTTCCTGTCACGTGACGCTGCCGCCTTCGCCAACCACCGCGCAGGCAGTGACAGCTCCTTCCCCCACCTCGCCAGTAGCGTGCCCTGACAGAGCCGCTTGTCCCATGCATGCTCGCGTCACCCCGATCGCCCTGTCACCTTACCTACAATGCCCTCGCCTGCAGTGCCCTTCCCTCCCTCCTGCCCACCAATGGTGCTGCCACCATTATTGGCCGCGACCACACACACGCGTAGACCTAGCAGATCCGTGTGCCCAACAAACCTGCTTTGCCCCCAGCCCCAAATCCTTGCTGCCCAACTAGGGCAAGATTGCATCCTCGATCTTATTCTCTCGCCCGCTCGATCTCGTTTCCTTCCTCCGAACACTTCCACGCATCTATAAAAGGGTACCGAAGCCTCTTACCGAAGTTCCCTTCGCCACCACCGCCATTGCCGCACTACCTGCTCTGTTTTTCTCCACCGCACTCACTACCGCACTTGGAGCTGCCACTCCGACCAGCCCCGTGCAGCAACTCCTTCACCATCAGCTTCGCCTTGGTCGCCTAGAGCTCGTCGACCTACTCAAGGAGCCTCTGAGGCCTCTGTCTCGCATGATCACTACCGCCAGTTTCTGCGACGCCGACCTGAGCTGCCGTCGTTCCTTGTTCCACCTCGGTTTGTTTCTTCCCGACCTCGAGACCTCATCAGTAGGACTAGAGGTGAGCTTCCGACCCCTTTCTAGCTCTTCCCAACCCTGAATCGTCCACGGAAGCGACCGGACCCTGTCCGCCTCGCTCGAGTGCTGTCCACCTCACAAGAGGGCTCAGTTGTATCTTCTCTTTTGACCGAGGGTATCTATGTAAAATTCTGAGAACTTCTCTATGTTAAATCTGAGGATCCTAGTACAGTTGTTCCTTAAGTCTAAGGGTCAGATCGTAAGTTTTTCCCAATCCGACTCTTTTAACTCGAATGAAATCGATAGAAACTTGGAAATTACATATTAAATCGAGGAAAAATTAGAAAAATGTAAAATCACTTTGGTTGGGATCCTCGTTCTGAGTAGAATCCAAAAAAGTGGGTTTTACACCTTTTCCTGTAGTTTTGCTACAGTTTTGGGTTTAAATCCTTGCAAATACTGTTGAAATCACCATCTAAGTGTCTTACCCTTGCATTGCATTTCGTGTATGTGACGACCGACCCCAAATCTCTCGAGTTAATCTTAATCTGAGTCCTTGATCCCCTATCTCAGCTTTTCCTGAGTACAGGTGCTCAACCTCCAGTCCGGACCCGACCCCAGAGAACCGAACCCTCTTTACCGTTTCCCAGTTCCGACCCTGCCAACCCCAAAAGCCACACTGCCGGATCTTCTAAGTCTTCCCACAACGCCTCCCTTCAATCTGAGCAGTGGACCAACCGAGACTGACCGGTGGACCCACAAAATCTTTCCCCCCAGATCTCCCGCGACAGACGCACTCGAGTAGCTGCCCGCCTCAGAGTTTCTCCGCCGCATGGCTCGTTTCCTCCGACACCCGCCGCTCCGCCTCGTCGCCGGCCGCGACCGGATGGATATTCGCGCCCCCTTCCCCAATCGCAGCGGAAGCTCCCCTGCTACCCTTTCCACAGCGTCTCGCGGCTCGCGCCCATCATCACCCCGCCGGACCCCCGGCTGCGGAGCCTGATGCCTCCCGCCTTTTCCGCCACCCCTCCACAGTCGCGCCGCCCGGACTGCGCTACGCGACGATTCCTCTGTCGCCAATCCAGACCCCGGCCGCGACAGTCCCTTTCCCGCTTTGTTAGAGCAGCGCCCCGACAGTCTGTTGCTCCGCGCTCGCCCGCACGACCGCTGCCCGCCTATCTTCACACATGTGCGCCCTCTCTTCTAGCGCCGTTTCCCCGGTCACTTCCATCAGATCCACCGCACGACGACGCCCGCCTCCACCAAATCTCAACCACCGGCAGAACCGCGCCTGCGCCACCCTGTCGGTGGTGCCCAATGACCGCCGGTGTCATCCCCGAAGTCCTGCTCCACCGCCCGCGTTGCTCAATCGCCGCCCCAGCAGCACACTCCATCGTTTCTTCCCGGTCTTCGCGCCGCCCCAACTCTCTCTCTCGTCCGCATGGCTATAAAAGGGAATCCCGGAGCCCCACCGGAGTTCCCCTTTGCCATCGCTGCCCTCCCGCCTTGCTCTCTGTTCATGCTCAAAGCACCACCGCTTAAGTTCCTGAGGAACTCTCCTCTCCGCTCAACACCACCGTCCCCAATCCACTCAGCCGCTTGCTCCTCCGCGCTGTGACTGGAGCTTGCTTGCTGTCCGCAAGAAGCACCGCTGCCGCCGGAGTACCGTCGGACTTCGCCGCTACCCAAGTCCGCTCCTTCCCGATCCGAAAGCTTCACCTATAAACCGAAGGTAAGCTGCCAACCCCTCTGTTCGCCTGACCCCTTTTCCGTCTCGTCTGACCCCTCTGTTTGTCCGACCCCTTTTCCGTCTCGTCCGACCCCTCTGTTCGTCCGACCCCTTTTTCCGGCTCATCCGACCCCTCTGTTCATCCGACCCTTGGTCTTGTTCTCTATCCACTGAAGCTTGAACCTCCACACTTTTTCCGTAGCTTTTGCTACTAGTTTCTAAGCTAAAAGCTTGCAAGTGTTGCTGTTGAAATAACCGTCTAAGTGCTAACTCTTGCATTTGCATTTGTGTAGAGTTGAATCTCGCCGACGGCATCTACGAGCTGTGATAGAGTCGGAGTGCCCGATATTTCGGCGAGTGGAGATAAATTCGACTTGGTGGAAGTAGACCCTCACGATCCGACTATGACGAGCGAACCCGAAGCGCCAATGCAATCGCTGAACCAACTCCCGATGGGTACCAACCTCGCCGGTGCGAGATCAGCCTGATCACGAAGATCGATTCCTGTCCGCAATCGAAGAACGAACAAGAAAAAGAGGCGAGCAATCTGAATATCACTCGAAGGTGGAGTTCTGAATCAACAAGGACAGCGCGTATTTGCGCGTGTTCAAGAGTAGCTAAAGCTAGATGTAAAACAAAACTCAAGTCGTAAACAAAAAGGACTCGGACTAAATAAAGGGGGCGCAGCCCCTGGAGTCCGGAGGGATCACGCGCGCCCAACCCTAGGCGCCCCAACTGGACTGCCTGTTGGGCCATCTTCTTATCCCGATGGGCCTTCGTTCCTTAACACCATGATGAAGTTTAATTCTCTCGCACGGGCCCGAGTGATTGGCCCAACTGGATGATCAACTGTAGACGCCTGAGGTGGAGGAGCAACTGGAGGCGCCTGAGGTGCTGCTGGTGTAGATGTACTCGTGGTGTCCTCATCAAGATGCACCCGGTGCAAGAAGATGGAGCAGTAGCTGAGCCGCCGACCGCAGGAGCTATAGCAGAGCCCTTTGAGGACCAGTTTCCCTCCCCTCCGCTTGAAGGCAAGCCCCGGAGCATGAACCCGTTTGCTCTAAACTTACACATGCCTTCCTTGTTGTATGTGCATTTAAGTGCAGGAGTTGTGTGAAACCATAGATGCATGACTTAGTTTCCCTTGATCTGAACACTAGCTGATGAGTCCGAGTAGTGGCATTGCTTAATAGGACTCGGCCAAAGTCGAGTGACTTCCTGTCACTCGCGAGTTATAGGAGTTGGTTGTTCTTCTTCTGGTTACAACTATAAGGACGATGGACGGGGCAGGGCATGTTGAACTCTTTTGGTGGTCGGTGGATTGCCCTGTCTATCTATATGAAGTTGCTAAGGTCGGAAAGTGTTGGTGTTCATGATCAAGTGTTTGAAAGTACTAATCTCATACCTAGTATGGGATGGGGAAGCCTAGTACCTGATTGAACTAGGGCGTGGCTTATACCCCTCCTCTACCTGGAACGAGGTTCCCATGGTGCATCATGTGGGTGCAAGTGCGGTCACAGTATGGTAGAGACCAGGACTGTGGAGCATTGCATGCCAAGGGAAGTTTGGACCTGACACGCGCCTGGGAATTGATGGGGACGGCCAACACAGGAAGCGACCTTTGTGGTGCGCGGATGTCGTGAGATTAGGTTCGCCATGCATGGTTAAGAAACTCAAATCGATTCGTCTGCCTCTCACAGTTTGAGATTGCTTGATCGCTATGCTACACTGAGTAAAAAGATGGAACATGATGATGCTATGAACCTGATGCTTGTTCTATTCTTTGTTGTTGAAAAACTATGGTTGTTTAGAGTAAGTTGCCAACATAGACCGGTTAATGAACTTAGAACTTGAGCTAAAACTTGAAAGCAAGGACCCACTGTAGAGCTTTTGGCAAACCAGCCCCTCTGCCAGAGAGCCTTGCATGTCTAGTTGTGGTGAAGTAGTTTACCACCGGTCGGTTAAGTCTTGTTGAGCTTAGCAGCTCAGCCTTCTTTGTGGCTTTCTTTTCAGGTGAAGTCGCCACTCCCAAGCTAGTTCCTGTTGGCACTTGGCCGCCCCAGCTCCCTCCGGGTTGGACGGTCGAGTGGGATCCCTCCTCGGACGGCGAGGAAGGGGATCAGTGATGTCTTGGCTGGCCTCACCAAGGATGTCCGACCCCTACGTTTAGCTTCCGCTCATTTTACCTTCTGTTGTTTTCTTTCAGAACTTGTTAAACTCTGATTTGCAACCAAGTGTGTATCAACTTGTTAATCTTTGGTGGACCTGCTATATTCTCTGGAACCGCTCACCTTCGTGTGAGTTTGCTATTTCGGTTCTGTTAAGTGGTCAAATCAGATGAAATCCGACGGCACTTCGTGTTAACTTGACTAAGGCATGAGTGTCGCATATTAGGCGACTTAACCATACCTTAATCAGGCTAATCCGAGGTGGATCCACCACAGCTGGTACCAGAGCCGATTTAGCAAGACAGAGAACACAATAGGCCCTAAACACTTCTTTTAATTAAAAGTTGCGAGGAAAATTTTTGAAAATCTCATACGATCGCTAAGGATGACTTTAGTACGAGATGCCCTAGGGGATTTTGGGGTTGTTTTTAGGTGGCTAATATTTATTGGTTATCTTGCTAACCTCCCAGCACTTCACCACATGTGTCATACGTGTGCTGAGTCTGCATCACGAGTATGCGAGGGTTGATAAGGAGTTCTATTCAAAGGACCTTGTCATCGCGGTTGTTTCGCCCACGTTTATCATACGTGCGCAGGTTCCGTATGCTCATCCATACGAAGGATGGTATGGTTTGATTCCAACGAGCCTATCATCACAGTTGTTCGCCACGTCTATTATACGTGCGCTGATTCCGCATCACGAGTATGTGAAGGGTTATACAGTTCCATTCAAAGGGGACCTATTTCCACGGTTGTTGTGCTATCCATGCAGCCTTGAACACATGGGTGCCGTTCCTATAGTGAACGTTAATGTTTGGGGACGCTTTTGTCGGTGCTGGCACGAAAGGTTCATGTGGTTGTGTTTTTCTGCAGGTACACTAACCGCGTTCGCTTAGGAGACATTACTAGAACCGACTAGCTACTATAGGTAGAGACGTAATTGTTGCCTTGCCACCGGCACTGATTGCATAAGACCAAGTTTGGCAGTTGTTTTGGTTGAGAGCGAGGTAGGCCGTGCATGCGACATAAGCTAAAATCTGTAAAGTCACCCTCCCAAAAAGCAACCTTGCTCGGAAAGGCCCTTCTTCGGTTCTGAGGACTTCTAGTTTTCTTCCAGCTTGTGTTCGGTGAAATCCGAGTGCTTTTTCTGTCCGACCCCTCTTCTTAGAGTTCTATCTCATGTTGTCTTGGTTCTTGGTTCCAGATGGCCGCCCCCGGACACGTTCTGTATGGCGCCGATGGCATCTCTCACTTGACGTGCTTACACTTTGAGGGTTTTCCCGCTATTCTGTGGGACACCTTGAAGTGGTTCAGGTACCAGTCTCCGCCCTTGTACATGGGACGGATGTACCTGGAGCACGACGTCCAGAGGTGCAATGTGCAGGCAGTGGTACCTCCACCTCCTGTGCGGCCTGAGTGGCCCCAGCTTGGAATCTCAACATACGGCCACACACTGGAAGATACATGGCAGTCAGCTGCTCTACAACTCCTCACTCAGTTCTGTCAGATGCACCCGTTGGAGCTCACCCTAGACCCGATCGGCCTGTTCCCTGCCAGGAATCGGCTAGACCCGGCGTGGCTCGACCGTGTCAACAACATCAAAGTGTTGGCCACATCCCACTCGATGGTCACCATCTCCACCAACGTCAGGTGCATGTCAGCCCTATATCAGCTGATCGAGCTGCAAGGTCGAGCCATGGCGGTCTTGGCTCGGATCGCTATGGACACTCAGGGACAAGTCAACGCCGCCAAAAGAGACATGGTGGGACAAACCTATCAACTCATCCAAAGAGGCATCCAAATCCACGACATGCAAGACCGAATCTCCGAACTTGAGGGAGAAGTAACCGACCTAGTGGTTGGCATGATCAATCTGTCAGAAGAGAAGATGGAAGTAGAGATGGAGCTGGCAGTGGCTAATGCCCATCTGGACGAGCATCATGCCGAGCTCGATGACATGCATGCCCTTCAGGTGTAGTTGGAAGAGCAGAAAGACCCTGCGGAGGTTGAGGAAGCGTCCAGCATGGACATTGAGGAGGACGACGCCCCTTCTCCAACTCACAGTGTTCCCTCGTAGATGGAGAGTTGTAGGGAACCAATTCTTTTGTTGTACTCCTCGGCAGCCTAAATTTTGGATAGTCCTGTAATAGGTTAGCCTTGAGTTGAGTATTCCTTGTGTTTTCGGAACAACCTTGTAATGACCTCAGTTGAAATCAGATCCTAGCTTGACCTTTGACTCCTTGCAACATGTTGGGATGCCAGACTGTGTAAGTTTGTGCTGTGACCACACACACCTTTTTCTGTGGGTCTATCCAAAGTTTGGCCAACCCCAGGTCACGAGGTCGGACGTGCTCGACCCCTTGAGGTAGTTCTCCGCCTCGCCCGACCCCCTTCTTGGGCGGATCGCTTCACCCGACCCCTTCCTGAGCTGTTTGCTTCACCCGACCCCTGTGCGGCTCGTTTCACCCGACCCTTCTTGTGCTGTTTCGCCTCGCCTGACCCCTTGGCCTAAGGTCGGATATAGTGGAACTCCTGGGATAGGGTTATGGTTCGCCCGGAGTCATGTGCAGAACTAAGATAGTTGCTAACTAAGATGGCAAAAGGAAGTGTGTGTCTCCTTATTAAGAGTTGTGGTTGTGTCGCCTTATCAGCAAGAGTTGCATTTGCGGATTTAACACATGCGTTCCCACATAATTGGAGTACTTCTGAGGTTATCGAATTAATGGGACATTAACTCTTGCAGATGGCGCATCGCACCAGATCTGGCTCTGTGCCCAGCAGCAATAAGCAGAGGCACGATCTTCCCCTGCCCCCGCCCCCATCTCCGTTGGAGGCGATCTTAGCGGCTCAAACCGAGCTGCTGAGGCATATCATACAAGGGCAACAACAACAACAACAATAGCAGCCCCATGGAGGGAGAGCCCATCAACCACCCCAAGTTCCTCGATATGAGGACTTCCTGAGCATGCAGCCTCCCTTGTTCAAGAAGACACAAGACCCGCTCGACGCCGATGCCTGGGTTCGTACGATCGAATCCAAGTTCGAGGTCCTCACCGCCCCGTGCCCCGACCATAACAAAGCCTGGTTTGCGGCTCAATAGTTGCGTGGTTCCGCCCGGCTGTGGTGGGATCACTACCATGCTATGTTGCTGCCCGACCATGCCGTCAGCTAGAACAAGTTCAAGACCGCGTTCAAAGGGCATCACATTCCGGAAGGTCTCCTAGAGCATAAGCTCAACGAGTTCTTGGCCCTTACCCAGGGAAACCGAGATGTCATGCACTACGCCCAAGCCTTCAATGACCTGTGCCGTTATGCCGGCTATCATGTAGACACAGATGAGAAGAAACGGGACAGATTCCGCAGAGGGCTAAGCTTGGAGCTCAGAGAAAGGTTAAACCCGATAAGGGTGGATACGTACAATGAGTTGGTCAACTTGGCCATCTCCCAAGAGGACTGCATGAAGGCTCTGGCAGCCGAGAGGAAGAGGAAAGCTCCACTGCCAACGCCCAGCCCACCTACACAGCGTTTCAGAATGGTTCCACCCCAGGCACCTAGCCGACCCCAGCAGTCGGGAAGATGGGTTGCCCGACCCCCACCAGCAGCAGCACTTCGTTATCCGGGATTTCAACCTCAGGCTCCGCGGCCGACCCCACCGCCACCACCGCGCTCTGCAAATGGTAACCGTTGCTTCACCTGCGGCGATGTGGGGCATTTTGCCAAGGACTGCCCCAGAAATCAGAGCCAGCGCCCAGGGCAGAGCAATGCAATGCTCAACAAAGGGAAGAGGCCCAAGATGCAAGTTCGCCAAGGTCGGCTGAACTTCACCCACGCAGCAGAGCTTCCTGAAGGTGCGTCGATAATGAAGGGTACTTTTCTGATTCACAGTTTTTCAGCTTTGGTTTTGTTTGACTCAGGAGCCTCACATAGTTTTGTCGGAAGAAAGACCCATGACAAGTGTGGGTTACAGGAATGCCAAACAAGAGGGTCTTTTAGGATATCTACCCCGGGTGGGATAATCACATCCGATAGGATGAGTGTCAATGTGCCTATCCAGCTAGGCCAAAACCTTTTTAAGGAGAATCTTGTTATCCTTGAGCTAGAAGGGATTGATGTCATTCTAGGGATGGATTGGATGACCAGACACCAGGTTGTGCTAGATGTTCCAGCCCGAGCTATCCAGGTCAACTCCCCCCACCAAGGCCCCTCTGTTATCCAATTGCCTCACCAAGAAAATGTGAATTCTTGTGCGTATCCCGCAAATGAGACCCAACTGAAGGACATCCCTATAGTCTGTGAGTACCCCGACGTGTTTCCTGATGACTTGCCGGGCATGCCGCCCAATAGAGAGGTGGAGTTTTCCATAGAGTTGATCCCCGGCACCGCCCCTATCTCCAAAACACCTTACCGGATGCCACCCGCTGAGCTGGCCGAGTTAAAAGCCCAGTCGGAGGAGCTGTTGGAGAAAGGCTTTATTCAACCCTGCACTTCACCTTGGGGTTGCCCAGCACTGTTTGTGAAGAAGAAGGATGAGAGTCTACACATGTGTGTGGACTACCGATCCCTCAATGCGGTGACTGTCAAGAACAAGTACCCCCTTCCCCGCATTGATGATCTATTTGATCAGTTAGCTGGAGCAAGAGTGTTCTCCAAGATCGATCTTCGGTCCAGTTATCATCAAATCAAGATCCGACCCTGTGACATTCCCAAGACTGCCTTCTCCACCAGATATGGACTCTACGAGTACCTGGTCATGTCTTTTGGGCTCACCAATGCACCCGCCTATTTCATGTACCTCATGAACTCGGTGTTCATGCCCGAGTTGGACAAGTTTGTGGTGGTGTTCATTAATGATATTCTAGTTTACTCGAAGAACGAAGAAGAACATGCCGATCATCTTCATGTGGTTCTTCAACAGTTGAGAGATCATCAGCTTTATGCCAAGTTCTCGAAGTGCGAATTTTGGTTAGATAGTGCCAAGTTCTTGGGACACACTATCTCTAGGAATGGCATAGCCGTCGACCCCAGCAAGGTACAGGAAGTCATGGACTGGAAGCCTCCCACCTCAGTGCACCAGATCCGAAGTTTCCTTGGACTAGCAGGCTACTATCGGCGTTTCATACCGAATTTCTCCAAGATAGCTAAGCCGATGATGGAGTTGCTGAAGAAGGAGGTCATATTTGTGTGGAACGACAAGTGTGAGGAAGCCTTCAAAACCCTGAAGCACTTGCTAATCACAGCCCCGGTTTTGGCTCAACCCGACCCCTCTAGGCCATTTGACGTGTACTGTGACGCCTCTGGCATTGGACTTGGGTGTGTTCTTATGCAAGACCACCGAGTCATTGCCTATGCCACACGGGCGTTACGACCTCACAAGCTGAACTACCCGACCCATGATCTTGAGTTGGCAACAGTGATTCATTCCTTAAAGATATGGAGGCACTATCTGATTGGCACCCACTGCAACATCTACACTGATCACAAGAGCCTCAAGTATATCTTCACTCAAGCCAACCTCAACATGCGCCAAAGGAGATGGTTGGAGTTGATAAAGGATTATGACTTGGAAGTACACTACCACCCCAGCAAGGCAAATATAGTGGCAGATGCTCTTAGCCGCAAGAACTGTTGCAACTGTTTGTCGGCAACAACCTTCACCGAGACACTGTCACAAGATGGGAAAACTCAGTTTGGAAATTGTTTCCTATGGAGCCCTCGGCCACATATCACTTGAGTCTGCTTTGGAGGACCGAATTGGGTCAGCACAATTGGAGGATGAGGAAGTAAGGCGAATAAAAAGGAAGATTTCATGGAAGGATGAAGGGTATAAGCATTTCCGACAGGATGAGAGTGGGAAAGTGTACTATAGAGACCGACTCGTTGTACCATCCGACCCCAACCTTAGGAAGCAAATCCTAGATGAAGCTTATCTCTCCAAATTCTCAATCCATCCTGGCAGCAACAAGATGTATCATGATCTCCGTCAAATCTTCTGGTGGAGTGGAATGAAGCCCGAGATTGCACAGTATGTTTCGGAGTGTGACACCTGTCAACGTGTCAAAGCCAACCATTTAAAGGTAGCGGGTACCCTGCAGCCCCTACCTATTCCCTCCTGGAAATGGGAAGACATCAGCATGGACTTCATTGTTGGACTGCCCCTTTCATCGCAGCGACATGATTCCATTTGGGTAATTGTGGACCGTCTGACCAAGTCTACCCACTTCCTTCCTGTCCACACTACCTACACAGCCAAGAAGTATGCGGAGTTGTATCTGGACCGTATCGTTTCCCTGCACGGTGTGCCTAGGACGATCATCTCCGATCGAGGAGTTCAGTTCGTGGCACGGTTTTGGGAATAGCTACAAGCATCAATGGGCACCAAACTCATCCGTAGGTCAACCTATCACCCTCAAACCGATGGTCAGACCGAAAGAGTTAATCAGATCCTTGAGGACATGTTGAGAGCTTGTGTCATCCATTACGACAAGAATTGGGACAAGTGCCTGCCATTGGCAGAGTTCTCATATAACAATAGCTACCAAGCTAGCTTTAAGATGGCACCATTTGAAGCATTGTATAGTCGGAGATGCCGGACACCATTGAATTGGTCCCAAGCTGGAGAAAGACAAACCTATGATCCTGACTTAGTGGTAGAAGTCGAAGAGCAAGTGAAGGTAATTCATGCAAACCTCAAGGCTACCCAATCTAGACAGAAAAGTTACTCAGATAGGAGAAGAAGACCCCTGCAGTTTGACATTGGTGATCATGTGTATCTTCGGGTCTCCCCGACCAAAGGGGTGCAACGGTTTGGAGTAAAAGGAAAATTGGCTGCCCGTTACATTGGCCCATATGAAATTGTGGAAATTTGTGGACCAGTTGCCTATCGGATCCAACTCCCAAAACAGCTCTCGGCCATACATGATGTTTCCCATGTGTCTCAACTGAAGAAATGTGTCCAAGTCCCAGCCGAGATCTTAGAGCAGGAGCAGCTTCAGATCGAGCCCGACCTAACCTATGCTGAGTACTCGGCCAAGGTTCTTGATCAGAAAGAGAGGTGCACCTGACGCCAAGTGGTTAAAATGTACAAGATCCTCTAGAGAAACCACACGGAGGATGAAGCTACATGGGAGACAGAAGAGTACTTGAACAAGCTTTTCCCAGGTTTCCTCTCCAACCAAGGAGGTAAGGACTGCACACCCCCACCGGTTACTTCTACATCCAAATCTCGGGACGAGATTCTTCTTAAGGGGGTAGGCTGTGACAACCGACCCCAAATCTCTCGAGTTAATCTTAATCTGAGTCCCTAATCCCCTATCTCAGCTTTTCTCGAGTACAAGTGCTCAACCTCCAGTCCGGACCCGACCCTTGAGAACCGACCCTCTTTACCGTTTCCCAGTTCCGACCCTACCGACCCCAAAAGCCACACCGCTGGATCTTCTAAGCCTTCCAACAACGCCTCCCTTCAATCCGAGCAGTGGACCAACCGAGACTGACCGGTGGACCTACAAAATCTTTCCCCCAGATCTCCTGCGACAGACGCACTCGAGTAGCTGCCCGCCTTAGAGTTTCTCCACCGTGTGGCTCATTTCCTCCAACACCCGCCGCTCCGCCTCGTCGCCGGCCATGACCGGATGGATATCCGCGCCCCCTTCCCCAATCGCAGCGGAAGCTCCCCTGCTACTCTTTCTACAACGTCTCGCGGCTCGCGCCCATCATCACCCCGCCGGACCCCCGGCTGTGGAGCCCGATGCCTCCTGCCTTTTCCGCCGCCCTTCCATAGTCGCGCCACCCGGACTGCGCTACGCGACGATTCCTCCATCGCAAATCCAGACCCCGGCCGCGACAGTCCCTTTCCCGCTTTGTCAGAGCAGCGCCCCGATAGTCTGTTGCTCCACGCTTGCCCGCACGACCGCCGCCCGCCTATCTTCACACTTGTGCGCCCTCACTTCTAGCACCGTTTCCCCGGTCACTTCCATCAGATACACCGCACGATTACGCCCGCCTCCGCCAAATCTCAACCATCGGCAAAACCGTGCCTGCGCCGCCCTGTCGGTGGTGCCCAATGACCGCCGGTGTCATCCCCGAAGTCCTGCTCCACCGCCCGCGTTGCTCAATCGCCGCCCCGGCAGTGCACTCCATCAATTCTTCCCGGTCTTCGCGCCACCCCAACTCTCTCTCTCTCGTCCGCACGGCTATAAAAGGGAATGCCAGAGCCCCGCCGGAGTTCCCCTTCACCATCACTGCCCTCCCGCCTTGCTCTCTGTTCGTGCTCAAAGAGCCACCACTTAAGTTCCTGAGGAACTCTCCTCTCCACTCAACACCGCCTTCCCCAATCCACCCAGCCGCTTGCTCCTCCGTGATGTGACTGGAGCTTGCTTGCCGTCCGCAAGAAGCACTGTCACCGCCGGAGTACCGCCGGACTTCGCCGCTACCCAAGTCTGCTCCTTCCCAATCCCAAAGCTTCACCTATAAACCGAAGGTAAGCTGCCGACCCCTCTATTCACCCGACCCCTTTTCCGTCTTATCCGACCCCTCTGTTCGTCCGACCCCTTTTCCGTCTCGTCCGACCCCTCTGTTCGTCCAACCCCTTTTTCCATCTCGTCCGACCCCTCTGTTCGTCTGACCCTTGGTCTTGTTCTCTATCCACTGAAGCTTGAACCTCCACACTTTTTCCGTAGCTTTTGCTACCAGTTTCTGGCCTAAAAGCTTGCAAGTGTTGCTATTGAAATAACCATCTAAGTGCTAACTCTTGCATTTGCATTCGTGTAGAGTTGAATCTCGCCGACGGCATCTACGAGCTGCACCCGGTGCAAGATGACGGAGCAGTAGCTGAGCCACCGACCGCAGGAGCTGTAGCAGAGCCCTTTGAGGACCAGTTTCCCTCCCCTCCTCTTGAAGGCAAGCCCCGGAGCATGAACCCGTTTCCTCTAAACTTACACATGCCTTCCTTGTTGTATGTGCATTTAAGTGCAGGAGTTGTGTGAAACCATAGATGCATGACTTAGTTTCCCTTGATCTGAACACTAGCCGATGAGTCCGAGTAGTGGCATTGCTTAATAGGACTCGGTAAAAGTCGAGTGATTTCCTGTCACTCGCGAGTTATAGGAGTTGGTTGTTCTTCTTCTGGTTACAACTATAAGGACGATGGACGGGGCAGGGCATGTTGAACTCTTTTTGTGGTCGGTGGATTGCCCTGTCTATCTATATGAAGTTGCTAAGGTCGGAAAGTGTTGGTGTTCGTGATCAAGTGTTTGAAAGTACTAATCTCATACCTAGTATGGGATGGGGAAGCCTAGTACCTGATTGAACTAGGGCGTGGCTTATACCCCTGCTGTCCCTGGAACGAGGTTCCCATGGTGCATCATGTGGGTGCAAGTGCGGTCACAGTACGGTAGAGACCAGGACTGTGGAGCATTGCATGCCAAGGGAAGTTTGGACCTGACACGCGCCTGGGAATTGATGGGGACGGCCAACACAGGAAGCGACCTTTGTGGTGCGCGGATGTCGTGAGATTAGGTTCGCCATGCATGGTTAAGAAACTCAAATCGATTCGTCTGCCTCTCATAGTTTGAGATTGCTTGATCGCTATGCTACACTGAGTAAAAAGATGGAACATGATGATGCTATGAACCTGATGCTTGTTCTATTCTTTGTTGTTGAAAAACTATGGTTGTTTAGAGTAAGTTGCCAACATAGACCGGTTAATGAACTTAGAACTTGAGCTAAAATTTGAAAGCAAGGACCCACTATAGCGCTTTTGGCAAACCAGCCCCTCGGCCAAAGAGCCTTGCATGTCTAGTTGTGGTGAAGTAGTTTACCACCGGTCGGTTAAGTCTTGTTGAGCTTAGCAGCTCAGCCTTGTTTGTGGCTTTCTTTTTAGGTGAAGTCGCCACTCCCGAGCTTGTTCCTGTTGGCACTTGGCCGCCCCAGCTCCCTCCGGGTTGGACGGTCGAGTGGGATCCCTCCTCGGACGGTGAGGAAGGGGATCACTGATCTCTTGGCTGGCCTCACCAAGGACGTTCGACCCCTACGTTTAGCTTCCGCTCGTTTTACCTTCTGTTGTTTTCTTTCAGAACTTGTTAAACTCTGATTTGCAACCAAGTGTGTATCAACTTGTTAATCTTTGGTGGACCTGCTGTATTCTCTGGAACCGCTCACCTTCGTGTGAGTTTGCTTTTTCGGTCCTGTTAAGTGGTCAAATCGGATGAAATCCGACGGCACTTCGTGTTAACTTGACTAAGGCATGAGTGTCGCATATTAGGCGACTTAACTGTACCTTAATCAGGCTAATCCGAGGTGGATCCGCCACAACCGGTTTTAGGATTCTGGGCTGTCTTGAGCTGTAGTTTTGAGAAGCTTTGGAGGTAAATTGGACCAAGGTCCAATTAACAAAGTTGTTGTAGGAACTTAGTACTCCAACTTTTACAAAGGGACTTTCTGATGTTCTGCTCAACTTTCAAAAGATAAACCCGCCCTAAGGCGCCAGGTCGGGCTGATTTTCCAGACTTAGCCGGAAAGGCTAAAGGAGGCTGAGTTGTCCAAACTAAGGGACTTTGACCTGGATTTTGGACAAAACAACACAGATTGGTATACCTGGTTTTTGATGGGCTTCTTGTGAGGGGAAAAAGGGTACTTCCACTTGCCTGAAAGGTGCCAAAGCTCTTCTTTAAGCACCATGGACTTGTTCTTACAATTAAAACAATGTTTAAGCACCTAGGTTGTTATAGCCTAACCCCTTAAAAAGAATCTCGTCCCGAGATTCGAGTGCAAGGAAAACTAGTGTGGTTTTTGGGTCTTACCTCTTTGGCTGAAAAGAAAACCGTGGAAATGTTTATTCAGATATTCCTCTGTTTCCCATGTTGCTTCATCTTCCGTGTGGTTACTCCACTGAATCTTATACATCTGGCAGGATACTCCGCATAGGATAAGTCGGGTTTGATTTCAAGTTGTGCTTGCTCCAAGATTTTGGTCGGGACTCGGACACATTTTTTCAGTTGGGAGACATGGAAGACGTCGTGAATAGTTGAGAGCTGCTCGAGGAGTCGGATCCGTTATGCAACGGGTCTGCATATCTCCACAATCTCATAGGGGCCAATGTAACTGGGAGCCAATTTTCCTTTTACCTCAATCCATTGTACACCTTTAGTCGAGGAGACTCGGAGGTATACATGATCACCAATATCGAACTGCAAGGGTCTGCTCCTTTTGTCAAAGTAACTTTTTTGCCGTGATTGTGCGGCTTTTAGATGTGCTTGAATCACTCTTACTTCTTCTTCGGCTTCCATCACCAAGTCGGGTCCGTAGATTCTTCTCTCTCCGGCTTGTGACCAACTCAAAGGGATTCGACACCTTCGGCCATACAAGGCTTCAAACGGTGCCATTTTAAAGCTAGACTAGTAGCTATTATTGTAAGAAAACTCTGCTAATGGCAAGCATTTGTCCCAATTCTTGTCAAAGTGTATGACGCAAGCGCGTAGCATGTCTTCTAGGATTTGATTTACTATTTCTGTTTGACCATCGGTCTGAGGGTGGTAAGTGGAGCTACGAATTAGCTTGGTGCCAAGTGACGACTGTAGTTGTTCCCAAAAGTGTGCCACAAACTGAGCACCTCGATCGGAGATGATCGTCTTTGGAACACCATGCAAGGAAACAATACTGTCCAGATATAACTCTGCATATTTTCGGGCTGTATGGGTAGTGTGAACAGGAAGGAAGTGTGCCGTCTTAGTTAGGCGATCCACTATAACCCAAATAGAATCATGGCGTTGAGAGGTAACGAGTAATCCCACAATGAAATCCTTGCTAATATCTTCCCATTTCCAAGATGGAATAGGTAGCGGTTGCAAGGTACCTGCTACCTTCAAACGGCTTGCCTTGATACGTTAACACGTGTCGCACTCCGAGACATAGCGCACGATTTTCGGCTTCATTGCACTCCACCAAAATGTTTGACGGAGGTCATGATACATCTTATTGCTACCAGGATGAATCGAGAATTTGGAGAGGTGTGCCTCATCTAGGATTTGCTTCTTAAGATCAAGGTCAGATGGAACAACGAGTCGGTTCTCATAGTACACCCTCCCATTTCCATCTTGTCGGAAATGCTTATACCCCTCATCTCCCTGTGCCACTTTCTCTTTAACTAGCTTTATTTCCTCATCTTCTAATTGTGCCAGCCCAATTTGGTCTTCCAAGGTAGATTCAATGGAAACTTGACCTAAGGTGCCATGGGGAATGATTTCCAAACTAAGTTTTCCCATCTCATGACATATGGTCTCTGCGAAACTAGTTGCCGACAAACAATTACAATGGACCTTGCGGCTGAGGGCATCTGCTACTACGTTGGCTTTGCTAGGGTGATAATGCACTTCCAAATCATAATCTTTGATCAGCTCTAACCATCTTCTTTGGTGCATGTTAAGGTATGCTTGAGTAAAGATATACTTGAGGCTCCTGTGATCGGTGTAGATATTGCAGTGAGTGCCCATTAGATAGTGTCTCCACATCTTTAGAGCGTGGATCACTGCTGCCAAGTCAAGATCATGTGTAGGGTAGTTCAGTTCATGAGGTCGTAACGCTCGTGAGGCATAGGCAATGACTCGGTTGTCCTGCATAATAACACATCCAAGTCCAGTGCCAGAGGCGTCACAATACACGTCGAATGGCTTAGTAGTGTCAGGTTACACTAAGACTGGGGCAGAAGTCAAGAGTCTTCTAAGGGTGTGGAAGGCTTCTTCACATTTATCACTGCACATGAACTTGGCTCCTTTCTTTAACAACTCCGTCATAGGCTTAGCGATTTTTGAGAAATCCAGGATGAATCGCCGATAATTGCCTGCTAGACCTAGAAAACTTCGGATTTGATTAACCGAAGTGGGTGGCTTCCAGTCCATGACCTCTTGTACTTTGCTAGGGTCAACTACTATGCCATCCCGAGAGATCATGTGTCCCAAAAATTTAACACTCTCTAACCAGAACTCACACTTGGAGAATTTGGCATATAGCTGATGGTCCCTTAAACGCTGAAGAACCACATGAAGATGCTCACCATGTTCTTCTTCATTCTTCGAGTATACCAAAATATCATCAATGAATACCACGACAAACTTGTCCAACTTGGGCATGAACACTAAATCATGAGGTACATGAAATAAGCGGGTGCATTAGTGAGCCCAAAAGACATAACCAGGCACTCATAGAGTCCATGCCGTGTGGAGAAAGCGGTTTTGGGAATATCACAGGATCGGATCTTGATTTGATGATACCCAGAGCGAAGATCTATTTTTGAGAACACTCTGGCTCCAACTAGTTGATCAAACAACACATCGATGTCGGGAAGGGGGTACTTATTTTTGATAGTAACCGCATTGAGAGGTTGGTAATCCACACACATGCATAGACTCTCATCCTTCTTCTTCACGAACACAGCTGGGCAACCCCATGGTGAAGTACTGGGATGAATAAATCCCTTTTCCAAGAGTTCATGCAGTTGGGTTTTTAATTCTGCCAGCTCGGCGGGTGGCATCCGATAGGGCCTGTTTGATATAGGTGTTGTGCCTGGCTGTAGCTCAATAGCAAACTCAATATCCCTATCTAGTGGCATGCCAGGTAGATCATCCGGAAATACATCGGGGTACTCACAGACAACAGGAATTTCTTCTAGCCGAGTTTCTATCGCAGGATATGCACACAGATTTCCGTACTCGGGGTGGGACAAGTGTATGATAGAGTCGTCGTGTAGGGGTGAATTTATGTGGACAGCTCGGGCAGATGTGTCTAGTATCACCTGATGTCGGGTCATCCAATCCATACCCAAGATGCTATCTATCCCCTCTAGGTCGAGGATGATGAGGTTTTCCTTAAAAAGGATCTGGCCTAACTGGATAGGCACAAGGTTTATTATTTGGTCTGAACCTATTTTCCCACCTGGTGTTGAGATCATATACGAACCTTTTGTGCGACCAACACTTAACCCACATCTCTTACCCGTCTTATTCCCAATGAAACTATGGGAGGCTCCCGAATCAAACAAAATAAGAACAGGTTGATCATGGATAAGGAATGTACCCATCATCACTAGCGCACCTTCTGGCAGTTCTGTTAGACTGGTGAAGTTTAGTCTCCCTTGTCGGACCTGCACCTTGGGCTTGTTTCCCTTGTTGGCCATGGCATTACTCTGACCGGGGCGCTGATTCCTATTTCTAGGGTAGTCCTTGGCAAAGTGCCCTACGTTGCCGCAGGTGAAGTAGCGGTTACCATTCATAGGGCGCAGTGGCGGAGGGATGGGCCGGGGCGCCTGCGGCTGGAAACCAGGGAAACGAGGTGCTGCCGATGGTGGAGGGTGAGCAACCCATCTCCCAGGCTGCGCGGGCCTGCGAGGTGCTGGAGGGGGAACCATTTTGAACTTTCGAGCGGGCTGGCTCAGTAATGCCATGGGAACTTTTCGCTTCAGGTCAGCCTTGAGGGCCTTCATGCAGTCTTCTTGGAAAATGGCTAGATTCACTAGCTCATTGTAGGTATCCACCTTGATAGGGTTCAACCTTTCCTTGAGCTCAAGACTCAAGCCCC
Organism: Setaria italica; assembly: GCF_000263155.2. Taxonomy (NCBI): domain Eukaryota; kingdom Viridiplantae; phylum Streptophyta; class Magnoliopsida; order Poales; family Poaceae; genus Setaria; species Setaria italica. The sequence goes on along the minus strand of NC_028455.1, from coordinate 10,499,663 downwards.
TGCGGAACCTGTCCCACTTCTTCTCATCCGTGTTCGCATGATAGCCGGCATAGCGGCACAGATCGTTGACGTCCTGTGCGTAATGCAGGACGTCGCGGCTTCCCTGGGTGAGAGCTAGGATCTCATTGAGCTTATGCTCTAGCAAGCCCTCTAGGATGTGATGGCCCTTGAAGGCGGTCTTGAACTCATGCCAGCCGACAACGTGATCAACCGGCAGCATAGCATGATAGTGGTCCCACCAAAGACGGGCGGAACCACGCAGCTGCTGTGCTGCGAACTGGGCCTTGTTTTGGTCGGGGCACGGGACGGTGAGGAGCTCAAACTTGGATTCAATCGTATGAATCCACGCATCAGCATCCAACGGATCCTCCGACTTGTGGAAGATTGGGGGCTGCGTGCCCAGGAAATCCTCATACCGTGCGACCTGGGGGTGCGGGGCACCTCGTCCTCCCTGCGGTGGCTGCTGCTGCTGTTGCTATTGCTATTGCTGCCCCTGGACCAAGTGTTGCAGGAGTTCGGTTTGGGCAGCCAGGACATCCGCGAGCGATGGTGGAAGGGGCGGTGGTGGCAGGGGTGCCTGGTTATCCCCACTTCCACTCGGGACCGATCCGGAGCGGGTAAGGCGCACCATCTGCAAGAGGGTACCTTTTCGTTAGCCGCATAATCCGAAACTTGCTCAATCATAACGAACAAACATTATGTGCAAAACCACAAGCATCCATCTTGCCAATAGTGAAAAAGATAGCAGTATCATCCTTTATCGAGTAGGTGCATATCTCTTCTCGGTTATGCACATCATCTCTTCTCTTTTATTGAGTAGGTGCATATCTCTTCTTTTCCAATTTAGTTAGCACTCGGATTGCTCTCGGCATTTTCCACTTTATCCTTGCTAACCAACAGTGAGATTAGCGTGATCGATTTGCAAGATGAGCGCGTTGCTAAGCGGCTATTTTTCAGCAAACTGGTCAGCGGAAAACTGGTTCTAACCTGAGTTTGACAAATCCGAAAGAGCTGAAATTTCACAAGCGGCTACAGCACAAGTTTTCACACAACTTTGATATTCAAAGCGCATCCCAAAAGTGGGCAGAAGTGGAAGCAAAAGTGAGGTGAAAACAGGAACTGAATCTGCCAAGATAACCGCTACCAAGATCATTTCATGACAAGTTTCTTAATACTGGAAGAGTACTCAACTCAAGGCTAACCTATTACATCACCATCCCAAAATATAGGTTGCCGAGGAGTACAACAAAAGACCAACTTACTACAACTACAATCTAAAAGTCATTTAGGTTGCCCACAGAGGAAACACTGTGTGTCGGAGAAGGGGCGTCACCAACTCGGGGCAAAGACTGAACCACCTCAAAGTCCATGCTCGAGACTCCCTCTATCTCCTTGGGGTCTTCCTCCTCCTCCTCCTCCATGGGGTCATTCTCTCCCTACTGCTCCTGCGCATGGATGGCATTGATCTCAGCGTGGTGCTCATCCAAGTGCGCATTAGTAACAGCGAGCTCCATCTCAACCTCTAGCTTTTCCTCATCAAGCAGTACCATATCATGCTCCATGTCGGTCACCTCCTCCTCTAGCTCGGTAATCCGGGTCTCCATGTCGGAAATCCATATACCCCTCTAGATGAGCTGATACGACTGTTCCACCAAATCTCTCCTGGTGGTATTGAGATGCTCCTAGGTGTCTACAGCTATCTGAGCCAAGACAGCCATAGCTCTCCCCTGAAGCTCAACCAGTCAGTACAACGTAGTCATGCACCGCGTCATGGTGGAGATGGTGACCAGCGGGTGTGAGGTTACCAATGCCTCCATGTTGTTCACTCGGTCAAGCCAAGCTATGTCCAGCCTATCCCTAGCGGAGAACAAGCCAATCAGATCCAAAAGGACCTCGAAAGGGTGTAGCCGGCAGAATTGGATGAGAGCCTGCAAGGCAGCGGACTCCCAAGTATCCTCGAGGGTATGACCATAGGTCGAAACCTCAAGCTGGGGCCACTCTGGCTGCGCTGGGGGTGGAGGGACAACCACTCGCACGATGCACCGCTGCACTCCGTGCTCCTGTTACTCGCGTCCCGCATAAAGAGGCGGTGACTGGTACCCAAACCACCTCAAGGTGTCCCAAAAGATAGCGGGAAAACCCTCGAAGCGCAAGCACGTAGAGTGGGAGGTGCCATCCACGCCACGAATCACGTGCCTAGGAGCAGCCATCTGGAACCAAGGATCGATAAAAGAAACATGAGATTAAAACTCGGGATGAAAACAGATTCTGGTAGGCTAGAAAAAAAGCTCATAACTCCACAAGTACTCATCCAAAAATTCCCAAATTTTACCAAGATTCCCTTTTGATAATTGGCAACAAGTTTGGTATTCAAAAGTGGAGTGAAAACAGATCCTAATAGGGTGATACACTCCAATCTTTGATAGGTGCACATGCTGAAAAGGCAGCTAGAAAATCCTTATCGCGAACAAGAGCTTAAACACAAGGGCAAGGTTGATTTAAGGGTTTGGGTTCACGGATTTTAGTTCATGATGCATGCACGACCTACCTCGTCCTCTCAACCAAAATAATTGCCAAAAATTTTTGGACTTCCGTGGTTAGTGCCAATGGCAAGGCAACAATTACGTCACTCCCTATAGTAGCTAGTCGGGTTTCTAATATTGTTTTCCTACGCGAGTGTAGTTAGTGTACCTGCAGAAAAACACAACCACATGAACCTTTCATGCCAGCACTCATGAAAGCATTCCCATTCATTACCGTTCGCTATAGAAATGGTACCCATGCATTTAATGCTGCATGGACAGCACAACAACCGTGGAAATAGGCCCCTTTGAATAGGACCATATCACCCTTCGCATACTCGTGATGCATAATCATCTGCACGTATCATAAATGTGGACGAACAACCGTGATGAAAGGCTTATTGGAATCGAACCATACCACCCTTCGCATGAATCATCATACGGAACCTTGTGCACGTATAATAAACATGGGCGAAAACAACCACGATGATATGTTCTTTTGAATAGAACTCCCTATCAACCCTTGCATACTCATGATGCGGAACTCGGAGCACGTATGATACACGTGAGCGAAGTGCTAGAAGTCAGCAAAATAACCAATAGCTAATAGCCACCTTAAATAACCCAAAATTCCCCTAGGGCCTCTCACACTAAGTTCATCCTTAACGATTGTACGAGAATTTTCGAATACATTCCTTGCAAGCTTTTAGTTTAGAACAGGTGTTGAAGACCTATTGTCTTCTCTGTCCTGCTAACCTGCTCTGGTACTAGCTATGGTGGAACCACCCTAATTCACTTAGCTAAAGCACAATTAAGTCGCCTAACACGCGGTCATGTGCTTTAATCAAGTTAACTCGGCAGTCCGTCGGATTTCATCCGATAAACCACTACACAGGACCAAGAAAGCACAGCTCACACGAAGGTGAGTGGTTCCAGAGAATACAATAGATCATTCAAATTAAACAAGTGCATTAATTTATTACAACATCGGTTTCGAAATTCAAACATAGTTGCAGAGTTCTTAAGCAGCGGAAATAAACCAACGGAAACTAGCACCGATGTCAGATGTCACGACGAGGCCGATCATGACATCATGGGTCCCTCTCCTCGTCATCCGAGGAGGGATCCCACTCGACCGTCCACCCAAGAGGAAGCTGGGGAGGCCAAGTGCCACTTGCAGCAAACTCAGAGACACTAACATCACCTGAAAAGAATGTGCCACAACAAGGCTGAGCGACTACGCTCAACAAGACTTAACCGACGGGTGGTTCTAATCCACCAACTTCTAGACATGCAAGGCTTTGTGGCTCTAGGGTTTGCTTTTGCTAAAAGCGACTACAGTTGGTCCTTACTTTCAAAATTTTAGCCACAGGTTCTAAGGTGCTGTTTGGTTGGTTGTTTTGTAACATAATCAGCTCCCAGTGCAAAGCGATTTCGATTGTTTTTGTTTGGTTACGGGTCTCTGTAATCGATTACCATGTAATCAGATCCCATCATTATACAACTTCGATTACACCCAATGGTGGGATGAATCAAATCCCCGAGCGGCCGAGCTGATCCTGCATAGCCTGCTGCTGTGTGCGAGCCACTGCCGTTGTGCTACAATGCCCGCTGGCTGCTCCTATGCAGGAACTGCTGCACTCCAGATTTTGCTGCTGTGTCGCGGCCGCTGCTGCTGCTATGGCTATTTTCTATTTGCGTTATAGCGTGGAACCAAATAATCTTAGTTATCTATTACATTGTAATGGATACCTATGCTTTTTAATTACATTTACGTTTGCGTTATAGCGTGGAACCAAATAATCTTAGTTATCTATTACATTGTAATGGATACCTGTGCCTTTTAATTACATTTACATTTGCATTACATCTTCTGAACCAAAAACCACCTAAGTTCATTGACGTGTCTAAATTAGCAACTATACTAAACAAGCATAGTTTTCCAAGCAATTAGTATAGATAACCATATTAGATCATCATCATCTTTCATTCTTACTCAGTGTAGCATAGCGATCAAGTAGTCCCAATCTGTGAGAGGCAGACAAATCGATTCGAATTTCTTAACCATACATGGTGAACCTAATCTCACGACATCCACGCACCACGAACGGTCGCTTCCTTTGTCAGCCGTCCCCATCAATCCCCAGACCCATGTCGGGCCCACTTCCCTTGGTACAAGACTCCACAGACCCGGCCTCTGCCATTCTATGACCGCACTTGTCACCACATACAGCCGCAAGGGAACTTCATTCCAAAGACAGTGGAACGAACCGCTTACATCCTGATTCAATAAGGTACTAGGCTTCCCCATCCCATACTAGGTATGAGATTAGTACTTTCAAACACTTGATCACGAACACCATCATTTTTCGACCTTAATCCAACTTCATGTAGACAGACGGGGCAATCCACTGACCACTAAATAGTTCACAGAGCCCTGCCCCATCCGTCGTCCTTATAGTTGTTGCAAAAAGAAAGCAAGCAACTCCTATAACTCGCGAGTGATAGAAAATCACTCGACTTTTACCGAGTCCTATCAAAGCAGCTACTCGAGATCCTGTCATACTAGTATTCAGAACAAAGGAACCTAGGATCATGCAACTGGAGTTTCCAAACAACTCCTGTAAAAGTAAATGCACACACATAACAACAGAAGGCATGCACAAGTTTAGAAAAACCGGGTTATGCTTCGGGGCTTGCCTTCAAACGGGGCGGTAGCGAACTGGTCCTCGGCGTGCACGGCCTCGACTCCTACAGGCGGCGGCTCAGCTACAGCTTCATCTTCCGACGCTGGGTGAAGCTTGTACATGCTGTCTGCGAGATTAAGCTCTACACGAAATGCAATGCAAGGGTAAGACACTTAGACTGTGATTTTAATAGTATTTGCAAGGATTTAAACCCCAAACTGTAGCAAAACTATAGTAAAAGGTGCGAAACCCACTTTATTGGATTCTACTCCGAACGAGGATCCAACCAAAGTGATTTTACATTTTTCTAATTTTTCCTCGATTTAAGATGTAATTTCCAAGTTTCTGTTGATTTCATTCGAGTTAAAAGAGTCAGATCGGGGAAAACTTATGATCTAACCCTTAGACTTAAGGAATAACTGTACCGAGATCCTCAGATTTAACACAGAGAAGTTCTCGAAATTTTATACAAATACCCTCGGTCAAAAGAAAAGATACAACCGAGCCCTCGGGCGAGGCGGACAGCACTCGGGCGAGGCAGATAGCACTCGGGCGAGGTGGATAGGGTCCGGTCGCTTCCATGGATGATTCAGGGTCGGGAAGAGTTAGAAAGGGTCAGGAAGAAACAAGCTGAGGTGGAACAAGGAACGACGGTGGCTCGGGTCAGCGTCGCGGAAACTGGCAGTGGTGATCCGGCGAGACAGGGGCCTCAGAGGCTCCTTGAGCAAGTCGGCAAGCTCTAGGTGACCAAGGCGAAGCTGACGATGAAGGAGTCACTCCGCGGGGCTGGCCGGAGTGGCAGCTCCAAGTGCGGCGGTGAGTGCGGTGGAGAAAAACAAAGTAGGTAGTGCGGCAATGGCAGTGGTGGCGAAGGGAACTCCGGTAAGAGGCTTTAGTACCCTTTTATAGATGCGCGGAAGTGTTTGGAGGAAGGAAACGAGCTCGAGCGGGCGAGAGGATAAGATCAAGGGAGAAGAAGTGCTCTGTCGCGGCGGCGATTGGTCGGCGCCTCCATTGGCGAGCTCGCACACAATCTTGCCATGGTTGGGCAGCAAGGATTTGGGGCTGGGGGCAAAGCAGGTTTGCTGGGAACACGGATCTTCAAGGTCTACGCGCGTGTGTGGTCACAACCAATAATGGCGGCGATGCCATTAGTGGGCAGGAGGGAGGGAAGGGCACTGCAAGCGAGGGTGCTGCAGGCGAGGTGACAGGGCGAGTCATGTGACGTGAGCATGCGCGGGACTAGCAGCTCTGCCGGGGCACGCTACTAGCGAGGCAGGGGAAGGATCTATCACTGCCTTCGCGGTGGTTGGCGAACACGGCAGCATCGCGGGGCGCGCCCGTGGGCAGCGTGATTGGGGTGTGACGGGAGGGCCGGAGATCCTGGTGGGGCGGATGTGCGCGGGAGGCGAGGTGGCACCGACACGGCAGTGGCCGGTCTTCGGTCACAGAGTGGCCGAGGCGACGGCGGAGCTGCGGACAGTGCGCCTCGCGCGGCCGGCGAGGCCTCGGGTGAGACGAGACGGGACAGAGCGGAGGACCGTGGGTCGTCATCGCGCGCCACTAGGGAGCGAGGTGCGTTGACCCATCTTGTCGCGGCCGGCGACTGGGCGAGGCGGCGCTCGCCAGCGAGGTCACGCCACGCGGCGGCGGCGCTCTGGAGCGTGGCGCACGTGCGCTTTGGCGCTGTCTGGCTGATGGATCCGCGAGATCCTTTATCAGGCCCATCTTCAAGCCTCTTGATCTCCCAATTTTCAAACCGCGCCACGTTGACTCCCTTTACACAAGTTGTAGCACACAGACCAGGGTCCAACTTTTGTAATTTGACCGAGTTCAAAAATATGGTGGATTTGGATATTCAAAGATCCAAAGTTTGGAGGAATGCCAGTTTCAGGACTTGGAGATAAGTGGCGGTTTTGACTGGTTTTCAGGGTTCTGGGCTGTCTTCAGCTGCAGTTTTGGGAAGCTTCGGAGGTGAATTGGACCAAGGTCCAATTAACAAAGTTGTTGTAGGAACTTAGTTCTCCAACTTTTACAAAGGGACTTTCTGATGTTTTGCTCAGCTTTCAAAAGATAAACCCGCCCTAAGGCGCCAGTTCGGGCTGATTTTCCAGGCTTAGCCGGAATGGCTAAAGGAGGCTGAGTTGTCCAAACTAAGGGACTTTGACCTGGATTTTGGACAAAACAACATAGATTGGTGTACCAGGTTTTTGATGGGTTTCTTGTGAGGGGAAAAAGCGTACTTTCACTTGCCTGAAAGTTGCCAAAGCTCTTCTTTAAGTACCAAGGACTTGTTCTTACGATTAAAACACCATTTAAGCACCCAGGTTGTTATAGCAGGGACCCCCTCAAAAACAACTTATCCAAGTTCAATGCAATCAACACACAGGACGTAGGGTATTACGCGATCTTGCGGCCCGAACCTGTCTAAATCGTGTTCCTTGCGTCACCATCGACTCCTTGATTCTCGATGAAACCCACCGCACAAAAGACCACCTAGGGTACCCCCTAGGTGGGTTGCTGGCCTAAAACACCGACAATGTGCGCCCACTCTAGCTTGGTTGGAGGTTCATCAGGTATGATTGTGTTCACCTACCTGAAGTAATCTCTCTTTTGCCTTTTATTTTCGAACTCAAGGGAAGACCCTCCGACGATTGGCATTATCATGCCATAGGTTGGTAAAGCATTTGGACTATCCTCTTAACGCTCCAGTTGCGAGGATCCCCCTGAGATTGGCATTATCATGCCGTATGTGGGTAAGGCTTTGGGATTAGTATCTTGTGGAGAGGCTAGGAAGGCGCGAAGCTCGCAGTCTGCGAGGCTTGTTGAGTTTGAGGGTGGAATTGTGGTGAATGCTACCACATCATGGTGGGTTGAAAACTTGCGAGGTTGGGGCTTGGGAAGTATGGCGGTTGTGGCCAAAAGGTAGTATGGTGGATGCTTTTGGGTGCCTCAGCCGCTTTTTCTTCTTCGGCTATTCTTTCAAAAGTCTTTTTGGTTTCTAGACAAAAATCAGTTGCATGGTGAAGCTGCTTGCCATGAAAGGTACAGTAAAACATTCTTTGTTGATTGCCTTGGTTATTTGGCCTCGGAGGCCCTCTGCCTCGACCTCTTCCCCTTCCGGCATGACCACCTCTCTGGCCGCTGCCAAAGTTTGGTGGTGGTTGCTGCTGAGACTGTTTGTTGTGGTTTTGGTTTTGTTGCGAGGGTTGATTACCCTCGATCGACAGCACCTGTTGAGCTAGGTATGAGTGGTGTTATTGCGCGTGATTGTATTGTGAGGCTTGCCAGTTTTGGTCTTTTTCGGCTTGCCTCTGGCGGTTTCTCTCCGCCACTATCCTCCTATGGTCTTCATCTAATCTAAAGTATTTGTCAAGTTCTACGAACAAGACTTCCATTGTTTTTGGCTTTTTTCTTGATAGCTTCAAGGTTGTTCGACCTGGGTTGAGCCCCTTGATGCAAGCTGCTATAGCTATGCTATCCTCCACATCTGGAGTTTGTGACTTGAGCTGGACAAACCTTTTCACATAGTTTGTTAGAGGCTCTTTATCCTTTTGAACATAGTTGAATAGATCTCCTTCGTCAGTCACGGCACTATGAAAGCCTTGGAAGTTTTGAACTATCTTGGTTTTGAGATCTATCCAGTTGTATATGGACAGTGGTGGAAGCAGAGAGTACCAATCCAGCGCTGCACCCTCACATGCTATTATGAATGATTTTGCTAACACCACATCATCTCCTCCCGCCGAAGCTATGGTTGTCTTGTAGCTCATGAGGAACTGGTGAGGGTCTATTTGCCCATTAAACTTTGGTAGTCTGACCGCCTTGCAGGTTGTAGGGCATGGGGCAGTTTGCAAGCCTAAGGACAGTGGAGAGCTTTTGTCAATTGTCATGTAGGTGCTTGTTATCGCCGGGGTATTATGTCCAACGAAGCTGGGATTTGGGTGTATGATGGGTGTGTCATTGGTGGTCAACCCCGAAAGTGGTGGTTGTGGTGTGTTGTGCAAGTATTGCAACTCATTCAGCTCTTGTTGCAACTCTTTTAGTTGTCATTTAGCCTCGTTCAACATTGCTAGCTTGTTGGCTACTAATTTTTGCGCCTGGAGTTCTTGAGCGAATTTTTCTTTTTCCTTCTTCAATGTTTCTAGCTGCTTAAGTGCCGAGGCTAGTTCCTCCTCTGTTTCTCCGAGAGGATCATTTTGTGTGTTTGTTTGTGGTTGTGCTTGGCTCGAGGTCTTTGCTTCAACTCTCTTTTTCTTGCTTCTTGTTCTTAAGTTAGCCTCGACTCTTTTTAGTTTTTCCATCTTGTCATTGTTGTCTTGCTCAACTAGGACGAGCTGCCTTTCCTGTTCTCTCGCGTCCTTGGTGGTCCTCTTCTTCTTCTGGGGTGGCATCATGGGTACTTCGTGGTTGAGAACACGGTGGGCGCAAATATTAGGAAACAAATCTCAAGGAGACTCGAACACAATAATGTAGAAGAAGCACACGTGGTCTCGTTCCAAAAATTATCCATCCCTTTACAACAAGATAGGGCTCCCCTTTTATAGTGACTCGGGGGCTATTTTACATACCATGAATACCCTTTCTCACCTACTACATTCATAGAATATGCTATACATAAAGGTCTTTGGAGGTAAATTGTACAACTTGAACTCTCCCGCTGAATCACGCTTATCACGCCTCCAGGCAGTCAAGCTAATCATGCCTCTGGGGGTTCACGCTTCTCACACCTCCTTGTAGTCATGCTTTTAACGCCTTTGTATCTTTAGCCTCGTGCCAGTAGACCTCTTAACTTCGTGCTTGGAGTCTTCTTAGCCTCGTGCTGGAAAAGTAGCCCAGCCTCGTGCCTTAAACCTTAGCACGCTCATTCCAGCGACCCTGAGTAGAAAAATAGAGTGAAGAGCTCGTCGCTCGAGGTTAACCTCGAGCACCCGAGGGTAAGCTATTTAACATCTTAGCCACCAGCAAATAACCCTTAGTTTCGAGACCCAGGCGACAGACAGGATGCAAGGTTAATATGGTTTTCACGCCAGATTAGGACCAACGAGGTTAACTGCCTTTGCACAAGGGTCTCGATTTTGTGAGGTTAGTTAGCTCTTGCCGAAGAAAACAACCTCGAGGGTGACCGTCTTTTTGAGCAATCCCCAACATAACTATAGAGCATCTCCAGCATATTACCAAAACTCCATTGCTAAAATATTTTCTCTCTCCCCTCAAATAACAGCAGTTTGGAGTTTTGGAGATCATTGCTACAGCAGACTACAAAAGCTCCATCTCCAAAATAGGGGAGAGTGTTGCATTACCCTACACAAAGGGTAGACGAGTTGAGTTTTTGGTAGTTGCCAAAAAAAATTTGATATTGAGGAAGAGATTGGCAATCTTCTAGAGCCGAATCCCACCTCCAAAATTAACTAAATGGTAGTTTTTTGGTATATGCAATCTGTTTTAACCCACTCATTATGCTATATACCCTATTATTTGATCTGGAAGCTAGTGCCTACATATTAAGTAACCAATCCACTCAGTCCCTAAATGAAGCAAATTTTGTTCACTTGATTACTCCAACCTAGTTAAATAATACTCCATATTATATCTACTTCGGTCCGTAGTACGGACAAAACATTAAAACATTTCTAAACCTCGTACTAATGAAGCCATCAACTTAAAAACCTGTTTAGTTACCCAAACTTCCAACTTTGATACTATGCAAAAAGAAGATTCCCCATCACATCAAACTTACGGTAAATGCATGGAGTACTAAATGTAGACGAAATCAAAAACTAATTGCACAGTTTTGTTGTACTTAGCGAGACGAATCTTTTGAGCCTAATTAGTCAATATTTGGACAATAATTCACAAATACAAACGAAACGCTACAGTGTGCTACAGTGCTACAACAGTGATTTTGCATCTCCAAAGTTGGGCAACTAAACAAGGCCTAAAAACAGACTACTTCTGACCCACTGAGAACTGTCATATGCATCATTAGTTTATAATTGCAAAGTTTATTGGTTTTGCTCCGCATTTCTGGTGATCAAATTATTTGGTTCATCATTCCATGAAATTCATGTTCTCAGGCGATTGCTTTTGACCTTGACTGTTGCTGCTGTATAGTGCAAACCAGAATGGTATTTGAAGAATTAGCTTCTTGCGATAGCTATATGTCGCACCGAGAAGTCTGTTAATTTCTATGGGAAGAATTGGATTTGAGTAAGATTTTTTTTAATCTCTCTAAGAGAAGCCACCACACCGCCAAAAACAAGTCATTTTAGTATTTGATTATTTTTCCTTAGAAAAAGAAGGTAGTATAGGAGAGCTATTAGGCCCTTTATTACCAGGACAGGGATGAGGCTGCTAGTAGATAGGTTGGGCTTGTTTGGATACGGAGGATTAAGATCATATTTTTTCAATCATCATTGATGCAAATTCCCTTCATCTGGACATCCATATGCAATGTTCTCAAGTATGATTGTAACATTGCTACGGAATGCATGAGAAGTTGCCCCATAAACCATACTATAAAATAGACGAAAATCATGCGGCTCACGCAAATTAAATAAGTGGAAGTTAGTGAAGACCACGTTACAGTTTTGTATATAAGCACATTATTTAAGACAGTCTGTTTCTGAGATTAATATATTAAGGTCGCTGATAGATGACCAAGTTCAATTAATCCCTTCTATCATTTGTGCAAACAAATTGAGATAGTTGGTAGCATTGACTTTGATTATTCATCATAGTCACTGTAATGAGATCTGATAAATGAGAGTTATTAGAAAGAAGTATAAGCATGACTGTAAGAGATATGAGGAAAGAAGTTGAGAAATGCTAACATATACTACTCAGGATCATCAGAACAAGTACTATGTACTTGAGTATTTAAATTCAAATCGTGCTTGGGGAAAAGACCAGCGTTAAGGTTGAGAGGATGATTTTATTCTTTAATTATGCTTTATTTAGTCCTGTGGTCCACAAACGTTGGGGCTACAGCCCTGCAAAAGTAGTTTATGATGTTTGTCAAAAGGTGATTCATTGTGTGAGGAACTTCCGCAGCAACTTTTTTTTTGTCCTTGATGTCAATTGTTAGGGACCTTTCATGTTCTCTGATTGACGTTTTGTGATAATTTTACACAGAGAGTTACATGTGCAGGAGAATGAACATGTGCAGCAAGCTTTTTTCTTTATACATACCCATAACCCAAACTTTGCAGGGCGTGGGTGAGTGAAATGAGACCTTTGTGCCCTGACGAAGGAAACAGTCAAGATCTGATAAAATGGAATCTATCCGTGTCTTGCGGTGTATATTATACGTATGGCATGCAACCTCGACTCTAGAACCCTATAGTATATTGACATATACCCAGTATCTACTATCAACAAATTATCAACATGAAGATACCAAAAGGAGTGGCTTTTTCTATCTTGTTTCACCCATGTTCATGCCTTCATGTTAGCACTTAGGAATCAGATTTACCATGCTCAATATCTATGGATCTTTAAAATATGCTAATTGTACTCACAAAATAAGATCATTCTACTTTAGAGCAAACTTATCATTCAGTGTAGTTTACATGTTTTATGGGGTATAACCTTTTTTCAAAGTAAGCTGAACTCTTAGTGGGGTGCATGTCTTCCTCCATGTCAGAAATGTCAATTATGAGTACTCCCTTAAGTATTGTAGCTAATCTTCACTAACTGGTGGTTTGGTTTCTCAAATCCAACAGTTTGATTAAAACATTTTAAAAAAATATTACTCAGTGTATACATTGTGAGAGCATTTTTGTCCAAATAACAGCTTCCTGTTATTCTAATAATTATTTTAAGAATTTCTTAGAAATAAGTGGAAGTGGCATTTTACAATAATGTACTTGACCATTGAAAATTTTATTCTGCGCCAGACAAGGGAACATAAATAGAAAATTTGTGACAAATTTGAAATCACTAGCTTGAAACACTACTGCATATGGTCTCTATTCAGGTTGAGCTAAGTTTGGGGGATGTATCTTTTTACTGATCCTTTCTCGGCTTCAATCCTATGAATCATGCATTAACCAAAAGAGATGCATAAGGGGGTCCATCTCATTGGAGATCCCATCCATCACTAGAATATTAAAAATAGCAAATGACCATCAGATCCATGACACGACTACATCTACAAGTTGCTAGCAGTGTGCAGGATATGGGGCCTGCCACAGGGGACGGATGGAGCCTCCTGCAACGACTGGTTCCCTGCGTGGCTTTCTCCATCATGCAGGCAGACATGCTAGTTCCTTGTGGGGTTGGATCGCTTTTGTTTCTTCTGAGCTGCAATAATTTGTGCTGCCTAATATAAAAAGTTGGTGGCAGCACTGTGATGGTGCCAATAGAATATGAAGGAAACCAACAAAGAAACAGCTCTCCATGTCCCCTTGCACAATATTTGCTGAATGTACAAAGCACTCGAGAAACAAAGGAAACAGAACAATGCAGCATAGGAAAAGTACGTCTGTGATTGAAAAATGGGATGTGTTGAAAGGGTCATTTGCTTGTTGAGATCGACGAGCGATTGATTCCCCGCATTGTTGCCAACTGGAAATTGGGGGTACGCCGCCTTGGAAAATGTCGTTTGCTTGTTAAACTTAATAAATTGTCAATATCTGCATTGCCATAAATTAGGGCCATATGTGTTATCAGCATTAATTTGACTCGAGTTTTCCTCTTCTGTCTTTTTCTAATAGTACGTAAGAAGAGTTGGTGAATGATTCTTATTGCTTAACAATAGTAGTAGGAAAAATCTGATGTATTAACAAATATAAGTTCATCCTTGTGGTCTGACCAAACCTTAAAAGATTTTTTTAAAAAAATAGAAAGTAATATGCAGCTATCAAGAACAAGTAAATGGGGCTAAAATGCCTTCAAAACGCTTGAATATAAAATAAACAATAACACAAATGTTAAACATGTCCATTTATTCCACCCTTTGAAACACAGCTATTATTTGTGAACAAAATTAAAAGAATGTAGCTACATCTAACAATGTGATGCGCACTATGTCGTATCAGTGTGCATCAATATGTACTGCATTTTTCATACATCTGTCAAATGTATAGTTAGCAAGCTCGTAATTTTTAACTCCACATATATTGCTAAGATTTTGTAGTTGACCACAGCTAATAACACCTAATAAGATACTTAATGGAAGCAAAGATTAACCATCATCCATAAGCATTAACAAGTGTGAGAATATTAAAAAATGCAGCAACCAAACAATATACGAAGATTAACTGAATACTTTATGGGCAATCTACGGGGCCCGAGTATATGGATAAAATGTATGGTATAACACAAAAAAGGACTATGCCTTCTTAAATTGAGGGTCGGATCTACCACACGTGCAGTACTCGAAAACTGAGCATTCGTCCAACGCATTGGTACTGGATGCCTTTTCGTCCGGTACTAACGCGTACCGGTCTTCACGCATAGTGCCACCGGAGCCCCTGTAGTACCAGTTTGGAGCCTCAGCTGGTACTAAATGGAAGCACATGGACCGCGTGGCCAACAGCTAGATTCCCCAGGAAGTCATTTAGTACCGGCTGGTGGCTTCAGCCGGTACTAAATTGTGAGAATGCCATTTAATACTGGCTAGTAGCTTCAACCGGTACTAAATGAAATATTTAGTACCGGTTGAAGCTACCAGCCGGTACTAATATCAACCATTTGCTCTATATATAAATGAGCTGCTTCCTTGGATTCCTCTGCGAGCAAGCTCAACCATTTACTCGGACTTTGTTTTTCTTTACTCGACTAGCTTCTTCACTATAACTTCATTCTCCCTCCTCTAGTCATAGTATCTCCCTCCTTTGGTCATAGTATTCTAGATTTTTTTTGAATGAGCTAGTTTTATGTTATGCTTTATTAGAGTGAGGAGAATGGAGAGTTTTTTAGAATGAGTTTTACGTTACAAATGGAGTACTTGTTGATCTTTTAGAATAAGGAGAATGAAGATTTTTTTAGAGTGAGGTGAATAGGGAGTTTTTTAGAATGAGTTTTGTGCTACAAATGGATTACTAGCTTGTTGATCTTTTAGAGTGAGGAGAATGGAGAGTTTTTTGAATGAGTTTTATGGTACAAATGGTGTACTTGTTGATCTTTTAGAACAAGGAGAATGGAGAGTTTTTTAGATTGAGGACGAAATATTATAAACACATTTACTCTATCTTTCTCCTACCTAATATTGATCAAAGTTCTTTATCTAATACGAAGCTCTATGTCCATTTTTCACGTTATCAATGCAGATGGAACGATAATGGATGTAACACATCCACTCCTCCAATACCAAAGAATAGAAGAACTTCAAGTCCACAAACTCTGGCTGAACATCATAATAGAATCTTGAAATACTTTTCCAAACACCTTTTAGAGCCAAATTTTCATAATAGAAGTATGGTGGCTAATAGCCGGTTCAGGTAGAGATTTGTTCATTGACCTTGACCCATCGGCTTATGATTGGTTTTGGATTGCCAGAATGGGCCATGCTCAGTGAACAGATCTTTTGCATGGATAGGCTATTGGGATATGTTGACGCCAGATTTTGACACGTATGGAATCGGCGTCAAGAAGGGAAAGGATTAGCCGATGTGGTGAGTCGAAAAGGTCACGACTGGGAATCGGCCGATTGGTGCTACAGTTGAAGATCGGCCGATTGGCGCTGCAGTGTTTTGGTAGATGGAGTTGGTAGAAATCAGCCGATTAAGAGGCTGGGGCAATTGGGCCAATATAGGCTTAAAGTGAATTGCGAAGAGAAGATTGGCCCACAGGAGCGCAACGACCAACTCCGATACAAGTTGTACTTGTAAATATTCATTTTCGTTTAAAATTAGAGATAGAATCCTAGTCGATTAAGAAGTTGGTTGTAACAGGCTATAAATAGCCGCCTTTAGAGCTATGTAAAATCATCATCAAATCAATACAACAATCTACTATTTCCTCGTACTTTACTTTCAAGTCAGCGACTTCACCAATACTTTTATTCTTCCGCGAGTTCGTACGGGTTGGCAGGGCTGCATCGACACGATCTCCGGCCGATTCTGTAAGTTCTGTTTATCGAGTAATATCTAAGCTTTAACTTCAGGCGCATCGTTGTCGTTTCATTTAGATTTATTCACCAGTTATCGATATTTACTAGAATTCTAGGTTTTACCTGTTGTTCTAGTTTTATCACCAGTTATCTAGCTTGAAATTAGAGCTTTCGGCTTATTTATCTTTATTTCTTATCTATTGCTTTTGTATAGCCGATTAGATCTGTTTCAAGTGTTGCTCTTATAGCGTTGTCTAGTTTACTTTGGTAGTTTTCTTCAAAAACGTTACCTAGTTATCGGCTGCACCATAGCCGATTACCTTGTTATAGCAAATCGGCCGATTCGCTGATAAGCTCCCTCAAGATCGGAACCTTAGCCGATCGCAGCCTCTGGGATCTGACACGTTTTCTTCCTTGCCAATCACCAGGTCAGATTGGCTGGCACGCCGCGCGAACCGCACCAGGGCGATTACCCAAATAGGAGCTAAGCAGATTCTCCCGGGTCGTGTGTCCGACGCTGAGATTCAATTGGCTGATTTTTAGCGCCAACAGGATACCATACCTCTATTATGAAAATGTGGCACTTGCTTCAAGAGATGTTTGAACAATTATTTCAAGATTTCTTTATTATATTCAGCTAGAGTAGGTGGACTCATAGATGTACCACTATTTTAGGATTGTTGTATCTTTTTATCTTCAAAATTAACGGTCATGATGTGGATGACCTTATATTCTAAACATCTCATTTATGTAAGACTTAATATATACGCTAGATTATGTCGATAGGTTCTTAGGAATCGACATTATCGATATAAATCATAGTTTGTATGTTGTGATGATTAACGGTCACGATGTGGATGATCCTAGGTTCTAAGTATCTCATTTATGTAACATTTAATACGTACGATGAATTTCATATGTAATGTACTCTAGTTAATATTTGTGATAATTTTTTATCTCTACTATTTCATATATATATATATACACATATCTACATATATACATGTGAAAACTTTATTGTAATGATTGAAATATTTTATTAGAATTAAGACAGTGTGCACTGGAACGAAAATTGCTATACTTTCAGCTCATGCCAATTTGGCAAATTTAGTACCGGTTGGAAGCATTCCCGGTACTAAATGGAGGAATTTAGTACCGGGCAAAGGCCGGAACCAACACTAAATGGTCCTAATTTCAGATCCCACCATTTAGCAACTTTAGTACCAATTGAGAGCTGCCCGGTACTAAATAGAGGAATTTAGTACTGGAAAAAGGCTAGCACCGGTTCTAAAGTTTCCCACCTACAAATACTTCGTTTTCTCCAAACACTTCGCAGTTTCCAAAAATTAGCAGTTCCTCCCTCTATGCCGCGCTAGCCCCATCCAAGTCGCCCTCGCCCACAGTCGCCACCCCGTCCCGTTGCTGTCGCCATTGCCGTCACCCACCACCGCTGCGCTAGTCCCGTCCCTATCCCCGTCTCCATCACCATCGTTGTCGCCCTATCTCCCCATCCTCGGCTCTGTCACCCCGTCCCCGGCTTCATTGCCGTCACCCCGTCCCCGACTCTATTGCCCATCACCCCCGTCGTCGTCATCCTGTCCCCAACCACCGCCACCCCATCCCTGGCCATTGTCCCCGTCGTGGCGTCTCTCCCTTCCCCACCTCCCCCGCGGGCCACCGCCGTGTCTCTCCCTCCCCCGCCTCCCCCGCGCGCCACCATGCCTCGCCCGCACGCCCTCTCCAGTTAGATTTTCCTTTTTTCGATAATTTTGATTTTAATGCATTAAAATGATTTTGTACCCATATTGGATTAAAATGGCTAGATTTTGCTTTAATTTGGTACCCATTTGTATTGGATGCTAAGTAATTATTTTTTTGATACAATTATGGCATAAGGCTATATCTCTTAGAGGATATGTAGATATTCATGGGTAGCATTGTGATAGAATTGTGGATGGCTATGAAATGATGGTCTAGATTTATTTCAATGTATATGATGTGTGTATATGACAATGTATCTTATCATAATTTTATCACAATTTTACTTGGACAGTTTGGGCTAACTATGGCAAGTGGAAGTTCTTCTCGCCGTGGTGCCACGGCCGTGGAGGTGGCCACCGTGGACACTACATTTTTGAGGAGCCACCGTTGGCTTGTCCTCTAGGAATTCACTTTCCTAATTGCGTCATTGACTTGCCAAAAGGTGATCGAAGAAGAGAAACAATTCCGAACATAGTAATATTCTTTCGTTCTTGTAATTGGTTTTTAACTACAGATGAATAGTTCCTAAATTTACGTACATACAATGTAGCTTATCAACAATATTAGATGGCTAAAAGATGTTGTCGAAGCTCTAGGTGGTACTTCTCCTTTAGTACAATCCGAGATAGTTAGTCCATAGAATTTTAAAAGAGTAAAAATATATTTTCAAGTGCCTTTTCGAGAAACACATGCCAACCGGATGAGAGTATCAGGACAGCCCATCCTGATGGTTCCAATTGCCGCATGAGGTCAATTAGCACCAAGTAGGGTGACCATCGTGGAGGCCTGCCTGTAACAGCTTAAGGATCATGGGTATTTTGTGCAAGACTTTCCATATTTTCGAATAAAGACGCTCAAGAAAGGAGAAAGTAATGTGACTAGTATTGGATTTAGTAGCTCGACAGTCCACCAGGGGGTTTCAGTGAAGATGATGTTGAGCCTGTTGTCGTCGTCAATCAGCTCTTTAGGGAGGAGAGCTCAGTCTATGGTCGGGTAGACCATGAGCGGGTAGTCATTGCGGTCATCACGGTCATCGTGGTGGCGGTTGGCGTGGCGGTTGTCGTCCCTACAGTAGTCATTGCGGCGACGTCGGTTGTACTCCCTTGGGGCGCCGAGCTCTTTCTTGAGGACTATGCAATCCCAAAGATCATGATGTGCGTCCTTATGAAAAGGGCACGGAGCATTCTAGGTGTCATCAAACTCTTCCCGGAAGAAGGTGGTCAGCCTGGCAGGGTCGGCTTCAGCAGTGAGGACCTCGAGGGCCCTTTTTCGAAGTCAGGAGGACTCCTGTCGTGCTTGGTGTTCCTCATAGATTGGTAGTTCGTGGTTGTCGTTCTGGCGATGCTTGCCGCCCTGGAACTGTACTTTCCCCACCTCCTTTGTGTTAGCCTAGATGTTGATGAGCTACATCATCTGCCCGATCATCTTGGGGGCAGCCTAATATAAGTTGCAGAACATATTGCGATTTGACATTCAGAGCAGAAGTACCAGATGACGTCACGATCCTCAACACTGGCTAGCATGTTGCGATTCTCGAAGAAGCAGTTCACGTACTCTCGGAGAGTTTCGTTCTTCCGCTGGTAGACTTGCCTAAGATTCTTCGTGTTCCTAGGTCGGCTGTAGGTATCCTGGTAGTTCTGGGTGAAAGCCCTAGCAAGCTGACCCCAGGAGTCGATGCTACTCGGCAGGAGGTTCTCTAACCATAGAAGAGGAGCGGGGCCCATCACCACCGGGAAGTTATAGGTGCCGTTGGCGGCTTTCACTGCGGTGCTGTACGTCTTGAGCCATATGGTGGGGTCGGAGTGGCCGTCATACTTTTCGCTACATCCTGTATTTTGGTGGTTTGTATTGCTTTGCGCTGGTGCGTAGAATAGTTGACGTGCCCTAGGAAGGTGCCCTTAGCCGCATCATATAGGCTGACGACCTAGGGTTACAAGTCGGTTTGAATCTAATCTAATCGATTGTTACATGGCAAGCAATTTAAGTCAGATTACAATACGTATCCTACAATATCCGAGCTGAGTTGAATCACACAACTTCCTTGACTTGTACTCCAAGTATCTTCATATCCTTGGTCTGCACGTTCTGGTTGGGCAGGCCCACTTGTCAGGACCGGCCAGTATCCTAGTCGGTGGGGACCCATGAGGTATTCATATCCCTCAACTAGAACTACTGAGAGGCTTTGTCAGCTGAATCAACATGACATGGTATGGAACATATCTAATCATCTTTTTATCTTTAATTATGTTACATGTTTTAAATTCCATCACGTTATTCTCTTCTTTTAGGATGTCTTTGGTCAAATCTTGACGGCAATGAGCTTTCGTGCGATTCTGGCTCAAGTCTTGGATGAGTTGAATTATAGTTACACCGATGGAAACCTAATACACACCAAAGATTTCAAGCTCCAGGCTCATCTCACTTTCTACAGGCCATTTCAGTTGACATTGTCTCCATTATTCGAGATTTATGGTAGTGCATGTGACCATCCTTGTGAAGCGCTAGAGACTGCACTAATTCATGGTCTAGCTTATATTGATGAAGTTCTAGACTTTACGATTGGAAGCTTAAGCTATTTGGCATATCTATGTAAGTGAAGCGAATTATTAGATATGTAGCATGTATGGATGTACTCCTACCGTACCCTTTTCTTATGGATTTGAACTTGCTATCTCTAAGGTCTTAAGTATTGATGTACGAACTATTGAGTTCTTAAGTATTGATGTACGAACTATTGAGTGTTAATGATTTGAATGTGTTGATATTTGTGATACTTGGATTTGAATGGGTTGTTATATTAACGTAATATTATTAGTAAAAGCTACGTCGGAGACGAATACAAATTAATAGGGTAAAAAAAAAGAAAGGAATAAACTTTAGTATCGGTCGGTAAAACCAATCGGTACTAAACTGTCGTCCACAACAGCACGACGTGGCTCGCAGTTTAGTACCGATTGGTGTTACTGACCGGTACTAAATGGCGTATTTAGTACCGGTTGGGCTGACTGGTACTAAATAGCATGGTATTTAGTACCGATCGAGCGATACCGGTCGGACGTCCGATACTAAAGGAGGGTTACCGACCGGTACTAGAAGTCGATCCTCCGGTAGTGATGGTATCCACAACAATTGCAGCATACTGGTATTCATGATTGGTATTCATGATCTGGCAATACTTTACTCTAACGGGCCTTTCTTCTTTGGATTATAATGCTTATTGTTATTGTAGGTGCATGCAATGAGCCTATGTAATTTTATTTTGGGGAGAAGCCTATAGGATCTGTCGATTATACTAGATGAGAACACACAGATTGAATTATATGAGTAGCGGGGAAGGAAAGAGGAACAGGTAAGGAACATAGGTTGCCTTAGTACTAGTTTGGAGACAACTGTTTTCTGTGTGGATTGCAGGGGAACGCGAGTGATTGTAGAGGAAATTAGTTTATCCCCTAATCTTCTCCAATCTAGAAGAGGAATTGATTATCCAAACTAGATCTTAAAAGCGGGAGAGAGTGGGCACCGACATCACAATGCTTGATAAGGAGCAACTGTCAATGTGAGGTGACGCTAATATAATGGCAAAAGAAGAAAACCAGAAAGCATTTGTAGATTTGAAATGTCGTATTCGAGTATCAACATCCAACTTGTCGGAAAGACCAATCACATACATTCCACGGCCAAAATTATTTACTTGATCCATCAGGTATACTCGTATATTTCTAAATTTATTAAAAAAAATAAGAGTGATATTCTTTCAGTGGTAAGTAACGTGCCCGTTAATAACGAGATGTTCATAGTGACTTCGTCAATCTCAAAATTATCAACCTTGATATCTCAAAGGTATTCTCCTAACGGTAGGTGACGTGCCCATTAATAACGAGACGATCATAGTGGCTTCGTCAATCTCAAAATTAATAGGTTTGATATATCAAAAGTGGTACGCATACATGTATTTATAGTAGTGAGTATACATATATGTATACAAATGTCTACGTCTTATTGCCTTCTTTAAAAAATTGTTTACTTGACCAAAGAAAGTATAGCTCAGTTCCATGAAGCCGATTGTTGTAGTAGCAAATCCTTAGCTATCTTTGCTGTCTAAGTCTAACCGTGCCACTTTGTTCCTTTGAGGAAATATCTATCTTCATGTTTACTGGGGTTCACCCAAGATATTTGATCCATTTCGATACTTTAGGACCAGTTTGTTGTTATGTGGTGATTTTCTCTGATTCTTGGGAGAATTGACCGCCATGGTCCACCGTACACGCCGTCGAAAAGTTGGGTACATCCATCATATCCCGAGTTGTCGACAAACAAACAAGGTCCATCGACGAAATCAATAAGCAGCGCAATTATATATCCAGTTTTTCCACACTCCTCTACCCCTTGCTCTGCAAATGTCAAAGATGCCCAGATGCAGTACCAATTAACCAGTGGTAAGCACGGTTGAACTTTACTATCTTGTCTTCAGATGTCCTTGTAGCTCTCCCTTACCCGTACGCTGATCCGGACAATTGGACAATCCCTCAGAGGGGTGTGCCGCTATTTCAAAACACATTACGTCAAACAAAAGCAAAATTTCAGCTTGCAAATAAATGCCATCTCGAGTTCGTCAGGCTACAAGTATTTTTCACCAGGTGCCCCAATTAATTTTTTTATCGGTCTTCATGTCAGAAAGAAGAATAAAGCTGGCCATCTTATCCGTACACGGAGTTAAAATAGCAGGTAATTCAGGTAACTACTGTCACTGTCGGGTACCCAGGCAGAAAACGAAGAAATCGCCTGTCAGGTACCAAGCCTACCAAGGCAGGAAGCCGGAGCAAGCTCAGAGCAATCGCCATTCGCCACACACCAACCCCGTTACGCGCCGCGCGCCCTCTGCGGCTCCGCCCGCGCTGTCCGCCGCTGCAGCGGCGCTACAAGAAAGAAGAAACTGCAGAAGCCGCGCGCCGCGGCGCAGCGAGACCCATGCGTTCGTGCTGAGCCGAGCCTCGACAATACTCTCTCCTTCCATCTCCTCGTGCTCTCCACTGCTGCATGCGCGCGCGCCCCTTGTCCCTTGTCCTGGCCCCCGCCTCCACCTCGTTCCTTCCTCCCATCCCGCCCTGTCCCGGCGCGAGGCAGCGCCGGTCCACTCATCCACTGACAGGGACAACTAGCTAGAACGCGGCGGGCGGAGCCACCTGCGGCCCCTGATCCCGCTTCTTCCTCCGCCGCCGCTGCCCTGCTGTCCCTGACCACTTGTTGGTTTCTTGATGAGTTGGCGTCGGCGGCGGCAAGGCGGAGGCGGAGGCGGTGGAAGAGGAGGACGAAGGGCTTCGGCTTCCCCGGCGCCGGCCGCCGCCTGAAGATCCCCTCTTCCACTCTGGTGGGCTCTCGCGAGGTGAGCCGACTGCCTCCATTTCTTGATTGATTCTGGTTGCTCGCGCGGAGGCCATTTCTCTCTGCCATTTCGCCACCGGGAGATCTGATCCTTGTTTCGGCAGGGATTTAGCGCTAATGCCTGCTTAATTTCGGGTTGGATGCTTTGATCCAGTCTCGATTTTCTTGGTTATTACTCGCTGAAATGTTCCTCTTTATGGTCCGTCCATCCTTCTCTCGAATGACAAAAGTGGGCGTTTGTACCGATGCGCTCAGGTTCTTCTTCCCATTTGCCGTTCTTGCCTTTTCCTCGCCTGTCCAAGGTCAATCCGGGGCGCAATGCCGGCGCTGGTAGTTGCGCCATTCCTCCTTGGGCCGATGGGGCCGTCTCCCCCTCCGCCCCGAGAGGGACAGGGGAGACAGCGACGCGTCTCTGCTGCTGTTTTTCTCCACCCCATTACTGCGTCTCCGCCTCCATCTGACCACATCGCTTTGTGGTCTGCAGAATAGTAGGAAAAACAATAATTGCAGTTAAATAAAGATGGTTGGTTTGGTATGCTGCTGCTTACCATTTCCTGGATCAATTTGGGGAAGAAGCTATCTTCATCTATATTCCTCTTCTTTTCTTTAAACAAGTCACCATTCCTATTGTTCCCAATCAACTGGGTTTGTTTCCTAAGGAAAGGTGGCATCTGTTGTTTACTTTGATCCATGTGGATGCAGTACTAGTATCTTCTTGGATCAGTTGAGGTTATCCTCTCTGTTCAAAGTCCTTGTTCATTCGTTCAATTTGGGTCGTTGCCTGCATGGAGAACCCAATTGTGCTGCTATTTATTCACATCGGCTTCTTGTAGGGCTGGCGTAGTGATCCAGTTACTCATTTACTACCCCGCCTTACCCTCTATCCTTCGCTAGCTACTCAAAGAAAACGCTGAGTCTGTGACGCCATTTTGTCGCTGCTTATGTAGGATTCTTGTGTTTATTGTCAAGGGGACATGTGGCGTATTTTCCGCTTTACCTGAATCAGTTTCTTGGTGGAGTGCCCAAGTGGTGTGTGGCGAATTCCCTTCCCATATCAGTATAAGGCTATTGCCGCTCTCCATTCTGGTGCCTGCCTCAGCATATCTCGGCTTTAAGAACTCTGTGGTTCTGTGCTGTTCCATAGGGTGCTCAACTAGTGATATACTGATATCCAGTACTTGGAAAGTCTCTGCAAGAATTGTTGCTAATATTTTGTGTTTACATAGGTACAAGCGCCATGGGGATCTTAGGTATGATGGGTGATTCGTTCGGCTGCTCGGCTACTGGCGAGCGACTCGTCTCAGCCGCAAGGGATGGAGACATTCAAGAGGCTAGGGCCCTCTTGGAGCTCAACCCTCGCCTTGCCCGGTACTCGACGTTCGGGATCCGAAACTCGCCCCTCCATTACTCGGCAGCGAAGGGCCACCATGAGGTGAACCATTGATTTTGTCTGCAAAATCGTTTCCTGATCTTTCTGCAATAATTCTAGATCCAACTTGCCTTTTTAATTCATTTAATCAGTTATCAGTATGCGAATTTGCTATTATTTGACAAACAATATCTCGTTGCTCCATGATAGATTGTCTCCCTCCTAATCGAATCCGGGGTTAACATCAACCTTAGAAATTGCAGAGGACAGGTAAATCTCTCTTTCTCACCTTAGGTCTTAAATGATATTGTTATCTTCCTTTAGAGTTTATAGTTACATCAGCAGTGAGTTTTCATTCAGGAATATGTTAGGAAAAACATTGAGCCAATAATATATTCCATAAGTGGTTTATGCAGCAGTATGATACAAAACTACTTGCAAGTTTTATAGTCCTGTGCCTGGCTATTTTTTCGAGTGGCAATTAGTAACTTCACGGAGTGGAACTTTAAGTGATATATCCTTATTTCCTTTTCCTGGTTGATTTCTAATGTACGGAGTCCAGATGTTTGTTGTGAAATGCTCAGTACTTAAAAATTGATAGAGATAAACTATTTTGCAGTGGGTATCAACTGATTGTTTACTTACTGCTCAGTACTTCAAATTTATAGAGATAGACTATTCTTCAATGGGTATCACCTGATTGTTCTTCCCAGTTATGTTTTAAGTTCTATGCTTTTTTTTTGCTAACTCTGAACATTAAACTGCGCAGACTGCTCTGATGCAAGCTTGTCTATATGGTCACTGGAAAGTTGTACAGATTCTAGTTCTTTTCAAAGCAAATGTAAGTGAACATTACCTTTTCATTTTTGGTCAAATTACTCCGAAATATCTATTTATGCAAGTGATCTGTATCTTGAATTTCTAGATTCACAGGAGAGATTGTTTTAGTGGCGCAACAGCTATTCACTTTGCCACCCTAAAAGGTCATACTCGGTGCATTCGGCTTCTTGTGGCTGATTACGTGCCTAGCTTGTCAGAGTTTTGGAACGTTATGCATGGAAAGTCCACAGATGAAACAAAAAAGGATACCTTTGATGCAACGTATGTAAAATCCTTACATTCATCTATGTTGGCATCTTTCTAATCACTTATAAATTTCCATCATTTTTACTTATACTCTCCGCGCATTTATTTATGTGTCATCTTATCTCACTGATAAATTTGCGTCATTTCTTCTTGTGCTCTCCAGATCTCTCCGGAGGCTAATTAATGGTAAGTCGGATGGTGGCGTCACCCCGCTTCACTTGGCTGCCCTTCATGGGCATGCTGAGAGTGTGCAATTGCTATTAGACCTTGGAGCTTCTGTCTCTGAGGTCACTGTAAATGATGGTTCAACTATTGACCTCATTGGTAAGTATTAAAGAGAGATGGCACATGAACTTTGACCTTGTTTGGCATGAAACTGTGGATGACAAGTTTAGTTTTCCTGACATTTTAATATGATCGTAGATTAATTAATTTCTTCATGCAGGTTCAGGGAGCACTCCTCTCCATTACGCGGCATGTGGTGGAAGTGCTGTCTGCTGCCAAGTATGATGGTTCACTTTTCAATTTTATGATAATTTAAGCAATATGTTAACTCCCATTTACTAATTTCTGCTAAACAGCTTCTCATTGCAGCAGGAGCGAACATGGGAGCTGAAAATGCTAATGGGTATGTACTGGCCAGTCAATCATAAAATTTGTTCCTGCACCAAATCAGTTAAATAAACTTATCTTACAAAAAAGTTTAACTTTAAAACTGCCACAGCAAGATTATGATCTTTGCTATCACAAATGTGTTGTGAAATAAGATCTCTTTACATAGTCATCTTCATAATTTTTACTCTGCTATTTTATATTTTCTATTCTAACCAGTGTTAAGTTTTAAATCTAGTTAAACCACATTTTCCTTTGAAGTTTACTCAAATCCTGAAGCTATTTTTAACATTTGTTACTTGTAATGAATTCCGATGTCGTATGCTCTTGTATCTCACAGGAAACTTTAAGCTTTTGTTTTCCCATTAAGAAAGAGTGATTGGGATGGAGTATGTTAATCCCTTGTTAGCAAAAGACTTCCATGCTACTTGTTTGGATTACTTACTTTTCCAATGCAATTTACTTGAAGGTATACTCCCCTACATGTGGCTCGTTCGTGGCACAAAACTAGTGTTGAAGGCATCCTAAGCAAACAGCCAGAAGGCCGAATACGCATTCTTCCTTCACCATACTTGTGTCTACCACTTATGAGCATTATCAAAATCGCTCGGTGAGTTCAAATACCAGACAAAATATGTAGTTATTCAAATATCATCATAAAGTGCCCGCGACTAAAAGTCAATCTTCTGTAAGAACATCTAAAATTTACCAAACATTTGTGCCCTAGTAGTTGTATCAAGATACCTTGCTCCAGTGAAAGAAGTGAAGGTTGCCAATGCTGTACAGCAGCATTTTCCTATAATCTTTGTCCTTGGGAACTAAAACAATATTGTTGGTCCAAACCATCGGAGTTATACTGCACCTTGGGAGGACATGCATTTCACTGGCTGCGGAATGTTGATAATAAGAAACCAATATTTCTTTCTATGCCCACCTTCTAATTTTGAAGTTCGCAAAAACATATATGAGCTTTGTCATGTTTTCCTTTTTTTTCTTTTATTTTTTATGTGCCATTTCAAATTAAACCCTTTTTTAATATTTTGCAGTGAGTGCGGATGGAGAAAGACTTCTGCCTCCTCAACATGTCAGGATCCATGTGTCATATGTTTGGAGGTGGAATGCACGGTAGCTGCAGAAGGTACTGAAAAAACTGACTTATGCATGATGCATTGTTCATGAGGCTCTGGCCATGAGTTCTGCAAATATAATCAACAACTGCATTTTAAATAGGCTGTGGCCATGAGTTCTGCACCAAATGCGCACTCTATTTGTGCTCGACCACAAGCAGCTCAACATCAACCCGTGGCGTTCCTGGCTCCATATCATGCCCTTTGTGCAGGCACGCCATTGTCTCTTTCATGAAGCTCACGAGTACCACCCCGATAAAGGAGCTACCATGGACAAGTACATCGCTAGCTCTATGTGCGGCAGGCGCAGGCACTGCTCCCAATCGTGCCAGCTCCTTACATCGTCGGCCTGACACACGTCGGTTGCGCTCCTCATCGGTTCAGCTGGGATGCTCCTCTTTTAGATCCATTGGCTCCGGGAAACTGTCGTCACTAAAGTTGAACTGCACAGGAGCTGAAGAGGCGGTGCCTTGCCTCATTAGCTGTCTCAGGCCAGATGTGCAGCGGTCATCATCGTACAGGGAAAGAATTAGGAGATATTCAGAGTTTTGATAGCATCCCTCTGTTGGTTTTGTGCCTCCCTTGCTGCGAGTTTTCGGGGCTTGGCAGTTTAAAATTGTTTACTGTCTGTTCATGTTTCTCTTTGCTTATGTTTTTCTTGTCATGTAATATGCATGCAATCCTCATAGTGAAGATCTGTTTGTGTACATGACTCGTTCATCTACTTATATATGTGAAGTATATACCATCTTCGTTTACAAAAGCCAGCAAGTTAATGGATCTTTGTATTTTTTTTTAAACGAGGAGAGCTGCCTATATTCTATTAAAAAGGAGATCGCAGACGGGAGGAAAAATAGTTACACTTGCCCGACTCGCACTCCAAAGAGAAAGGCGAAAAAAGAGGGGCTACATACAGGCTAATAGAAAGCGCTAAACTCGGCTAGGCACTAAGCTCGGCTAAGCATGGTTGCCAATTGCTTCGCTCCCGCTATGATCCAGACCGTCGTATCCTCGTGTATCCTAGCTAGCACCGCCGCGCTTGTGGACTCCTTCCCCTTGAAGATCCTTGTGTTCCGCTCTTCCTAGATTGTGCATGTTACGAGCATGATAAGTGATCTTAAGCCCTTCCTCGAGGTGCATGCCGAAATTGTTAGTGTCGACCACCATCTGTGTAGGGCTCTCGAGGTGCATGCCGAAATTGCTAGTGTAGACCACCATCTGTAAGGAGTCCGGTATGGTCACTCTTTAGGTGGATTGCCTGAATTGCCGTCCATGCTGAGATGCCTTCCCAGACCCGTCTTGTAAACCTACAATAGCAAGAAGGGCCATGTTTAGTTACCTCTAAACTCCCAACTTTGACACTATGCAAAAAGAAGATTCCCCATCACATCAAACTTGCGGTACATGCATGGAGTACTAAATATAGACGAAATCAAAAACTAATTGCACAGTTTTGATGTACTTTACGAGACGAATCTTTTGAGCCTAATTAGTCAATATTTGAACACTAATTCACAAATACAAACGAAACGCTACAGTTGTGCATTTATGGCAAAATGCCAATTTTGCTACTCCCAAATTGAAAACTAAACAAGGCCAAGGTGTAGTGCCGTCTTCTGTTCGCGGCGACAGAGGCCATTTGATTGGGCCAGCCTCTGGTTTGAAGTCTGTCTGCTGCACATAATCTGTTTTGGACCACGAGCCATGAGAAGAGTTTGCAACTCTCAGGGTCCCACAGTTTCCAAATTATTACTTTGAAATCTGTCACAGGGATCCTATGAATTGTGCGTTGAAAGCTGATTTTGCTATGTACACTCCATCCGCTGTTAGCTTCCAAACTATAACCTGTTTGGCATGACTCCAACTCTGGGTAGAGCTGCTCTACTCCAGAACTCCAGGTGGAGCCAGCTCTAGGTGAAGTTGGATCTGTCTAATGAGGGTGTTTAGCTGGGAGGGTGTCCCTAGCTCCAGAAAAGAGGAATTTGAGGATAGATTGCCTTTTTTTATCCCTGATTCGACTTGAACTACTTATCACAAATATGAAATGAAAGTACATGCAGTGAAGTCCAAAATAATAATAAAGTACGTGTTATTTGCCTAGAACCAAAATTTCAAAATAAGTTCATAGTTCCAAAATAAGGTCGTTACAATAATCATTGTACTAATTCCATGCTACGGCGATAGATGTAGCCATACTATCACGAAAGGTGTCCATAGTCACAAAGCTTGATTCCAAAGTTGATCCATCGGAGGCATGTTGAGACATGGCATACTTGTTGTACGTTTCCGAAATAGTAGGCATGTAGGTTGGATCTCTATCAAAATTAGCAAAGTCCACATCAACACTAGCATATTCACGTATGAAATTATGTAGGATCATGGTAGCAGCAACAACCTTCTTTTGTGTGACCATTGAATAACCGGGTATCTTGTAAAGGATTTGTCATTTCATTTTTAATACTCCAAATGAGCGCTCAATAACATTACGAACATATGAACGGATGAGTGTATACGGTTGAACTTCTCTTCTGGAGTATTTGGTTCCATACATAGATGCCACTCGGGTAAGTGGTATCTTTCACCCTTGTATGGAGCCAGGTACCCCAGACGATTAGGATAGCCCGCATCTACAACATAGTACTTGCCTACACATATGTAAAACAAGATAAGTTTGTGCATACAAATATGAAAAAAACAAAAGGAAAAAAATTTACCATGAGGAGGATGTGGGAAGACATATACATCTGCTTCCAATGCATGGTACAATACACTTGTGTCATGTGGTTGACCCGCAGCCACATAGGTGAAGCACATATCAAAATCACAAACGGCAAGCACATTTTGAGTTGCAATTCCAATCTTACTAATATATCTCACTTGTTCTTCAATTGATAAAGACACATGAATATGGGTTCCATCAAGTGCACCAATGCAATCTTTAAAGTGTGGATATGCTCTCTTGTCATTTCTAATCCTCTTGTACAAATTGTGAAAATTAGGATTTGTTGGTCTCAAGAAATCTTGTGCCATGGCAACCACACAATTTAGAACTTCATGAAATTTTCTACTAATAGTTTCACCCGAGTGTTTGAACTTATTTTATCCTCTTATATTTGACTCACACCCACCATATGTGAATAGGAAAATAGCCAGCATTTCATATGTATTCTTGTGTTTTGATGGTTTTAATCCGTACCTCTCAACCAACAGATCATGAAGATCATGAAAAATAACCTCATCCATCCGAAGCATTCAATGACACTCCCCTGGAGTGTTTACCATCTCCATCAGCCAACCCATTTCACTTTGTTGTGAAAACATAAACCTCGGCGGTGCCTTGTCCATATACAAGTCATGATAACTTTGTGCTAGTTTAGCACTGGTCTCAACCATTTTTAAAAAAAATTCCCCATCATCACTAGAATCATCAGACTCACTTGAGGACATCTATGAACATTGACATAAATGAAATGTAAGACTCAACTGTCATACATAAATGAACTGCAAGAAAATAAAATGTAGCATAGATGCGACAAAAATAAAATGTGGTATACATATATGACATCACTCTCACTACCATTTCTACTTTTCATATTTATCATTGTACTTCCTTCTAAGCCAATTGAACCTAATTTCATTAGTAGGCAAGGTTATGAACATCTCCCTTTGCTCCTACTTCACAAATAGTTCAGACGCAATGTAATGTTCATTGCTATCGTAGCCGGCCCCACAAGCAATCACAACCTCTATCACTTCATCAATAGAATATTTGCCATTTCTCTTCGAAACATATTCATTGGCTGAACTTGCCATACTTGTTACTGCTTCTTGAATTAGCAGGGCATTTCTAGACTTCGCCTTCTTGCCACTTCTTTCAACAGGCCTTGCCAATCTCTTGCCACACGCAGGTGGAGGAGAAATACTAATATCCTCCTCTTGTGTTTACGGAATGAATTCATCATCTTGTGGCTCAAAATTGGTTGCCTCATCTTGTGTCTCATCAACATTTTCTATTGCTTCAACGTTCACAACATGAGGAGACCAATGATCAATACCAATAGTAGTGATGTTAGAAAAATACTTGGCTAATTAATGTTCATTCTCAAGGCCCTTCTTTTTGAACTTTCCACAACATGGAATGTCCTGAAATAAGCAAAACAACACATATTATTATAAGTATTACCAACAAAATTGACATCTGCAAAACAAATATATCAAAATTTTTGAACCAACTTACAACTCTAGCTTTTTTCCACCATTCGTTATCCATAGCAATAGTCTTCTTTATAGGATCCCAACCAGTCCCTATTTGCCTCAGCATTAGTTTCTTCTATGCCTTGAAATCTTCCTTTAACTTGTCCTGTTTGTTCTTGATCTGAACCTTCGTAGCCACAATTCCAGTCCTTTCTTTGAACCCTTTCTCAACCTCAGCATACCCAAGTGCATTCAAGTGTGTGTTTGGCCGATTTCCTTTTCCAACTTGTTTGGCCGATTTCCTTTTCCAACTTGTTCGGCAAACAACATACAGAGCACCCGAGTGTGCTCCGAGTTCCAATCAATTTCAGGTATCTATCCAACTCACAAATTTCATATTAGAATGCATTAATCTACAAGCCGGTTATGGTACAAATAAAGCCCATCTGCATTGTACAAAAATGACCAACCAAAAGCATTTCCATCTAACTGCAAAAGCTGAGATTTGAAGCAAAGCTAGCCAACTCAGATCCACTAGCATGCTAGTACAAGAACCAAAGCTGTGAGTTAAGCATACTGAAATGACATGCCATAATAACCTAATAAAAGTTCATCCCAGAGCTGCAAGTGTTAATTGATGCGGAGACAGCTTCTGGCCCAAAAAAAAACAAACACCTGCAACCTTTTGCAACCTGGTACCTCACGTTAAATCTTAAAGGCACAATGAGCTACAAGCTAATGACCTAAAGCAGGGTATACATTGGTTCCAATCAATCTCAAAGGCACAATCAAAGGTGTACGACCGAGTTCAACATTGGTTCGACATGCATTTCAGTTAATGAAAAAAAAACAAGTTTCTGCCATACCTTAAATGTGCCCGATGGAACTCCTGATGCGGCAGATGGTGGGGGATCTCCTCCTGATGTGGAGGACAGCGGGGCATAGGTGGCTGTCAGCAGATCTCTTTTGATGGCGGCGGGGTTACTGCGGTAGGTGGCGGTCGTCAAGGATATGTGGAGCGCGGGTGACTGCGGAAAAGCGGCGGACAGTGGGGCTCGGTGGGCGAGCAGGGAAAGGGGGCCGGCGAAGGGGCTAGGGCGGGCAGCAGCGGGCCTCCGACCGGCGGCGGAGGGGTAGGGCGGCGGTGGGGCTAGGGTCATCGGAACCCTAGCGGGCGGCACTGCAACACACAGAGGCGCGGGCAATGTTGGAATAGATGCGCTGGGGAAAAATAGAGGCGTGAGGGGTCTCGGAGGGCGGGCTGGGAAAGGGGGCCAGCGAAGGGGCTAGGGCGGGCGGCGGTGGGCCTCCGGCCGCCGGTGGGGGGGAGGAGGGGGGGTAGGGCGGCGCTCT